>NC_134489.1:64821737-65136737 GCF_040206685.1 Ascaphus truei | reverse complement strand
CGGTATCTGGGGTGCACTAGGATAACAAGCAGTTAATTTTAGAAGAGGATTTGGTTTCACTTCAAAGGTGGAATGAAACTAGAAGACCCAATTGTGTGCACTCTCCCGATGCCTAAGGTAATCAAAGGAATATAATGATTGTAATGCTTGCGTGGAATGTACACCATTATCTGCCGATACGAATATGTTATATATCCCCAGTAAGCAGAGTAGGGTAAATGAGTAGTCTTAAAAAATGCTTTATTCCACAAAAATATAAAATATAATGGGGATAAATGAACAAAGAGTTAACAAAAAAAACCATCAACGATATAAGGCCATTTCTGGCGTTGCGTGATACACTTTAGATGGAGTCCAAAATCACTCAAAACCGCCCAATAGTGGGACCAGGGGCGCCGACATCGGGGACAGCCGGGACAAAAAAAAACTATATTGTCCCACTATTGGATGGTTTTGAGCGACTTTGGACTCCATTGTCTCTTAGTATATAATGCTTCTACTGCAGCCAGGGATTCTGGGTAATAACATGAGAATGAACACTCTGTGTGTCACTTTTCCTTCTCATCCGATTTAACATGGACCCCTCTAAGTTTATGCCTGCAGCATTACACAGCTTTTAATATAAATTATAAAGAAACTTTGAAGTTAAAAAAAGTAGAGTTTTAACCTGAACTCTAAAAGATCCCATCCAGGGCTAGCCTGGGGCATGTGTGAAATTGCCCCACTTGGCTGGTCAGATTTTGAATAATTGAGCCAGTTGCCGAGAGGAGAGGAGCAGAGTCTCTGTGCTCAATGCAGATTCCCCCCACCTCCCCACAGGTCCTCTGGTAGCTACCGCGCAGCACAGCACAAGAACAGCTCCTCTAGCAGCCACTGCAGCGCAGCACACTAACAGCTCCTCTGGTAGCCACTGCAGCGCAGTACACTAACAGCTCCTCTGGCAGCCGCTGCAGCACAGCACACTAACAGCTCCTCTGGCAGCCACTGCAGCGCAGCACACTAACAGCTCCTCTGGTTGTCACTGGAAAACTTTTTGGAATGTTGGCAACTATGCAGAGGTCATCAGGCACTGTTTCCCCACCTCTCTCCCCAATCTACATGGGGGCCCCACAAGCTGTCCTGGCCCCAAACAAACTTCCGGTGGCCCTGGCCACACACAACGTATATGTGACTTGTTATTTTATTGTAGGTGTTTAATAAATCTTTTAATGTACCATTAGAGGCTGCTTTGCGCTCTTTTGCAGATACATTGTTACTTTATTGGTGATTGGACCTGAACAAACAGCAGCGATCTCCTGAGAGAATCTATTTTATTGGACTAACTAAATCATTTGAACACTCACTAACCAGCATAAGAGACTGTAACAATGCTCGTCTCTAAACAGGACGTGACACGCAATTCTGAGATAGGATATCAAATCATGACCTGAACCAAGAGATAGAGTCCTGAATTGAGAATAGCGTAGTCGGGGTCACTGGCTGGGGTCAAAGTAAGCGGCAATGGAGCAAGGTCAGGGTCACAGACAGTGGTTGAGGCAGGCGGCAATGGAGTAAGGTCGAGGTCACAGGCTGGGTACAAACGAACAGGACCACAGGAGTCTCACTGGAACCATGCTCTGGCACCTTCCTGGAGGAAGACCTGCCTTTTTATAGGCCAGGCAAGTAACCAAGATGGCCACAGTAGCGTCAGTATGGGTAGAATTGATGAAGGCTGCCAGGTAACAACATGGTTATAGGAGCTTCAGTGAGGACACTAAGGCTGGGACCATGGTGCCTAAGCGCGTGCGGAGCCTGTGAAGTAACCTGCATGAAGCGGGTGCTTTCCCTGGCCATGGTGGACGGGCCATGGGGGTCATTCCTAGGGGCGTGACGGAGCTGGTTCGCCCACATTGAGTGAACCACTCACGTGACCAGCCTGTCGCGCCAAGAAATCAGTTTCAACTGATTTCTTGGGCAACGTGCGCCCCCTCCCGATTCCGCGTGCCGCATGGACGTGATCACTGCATTAAGGCAGTCTGATCGCTCAGCGTTCGGACGTCTCCGCACAGTCTGCGGCACCATGGCCCTAGACTAAAAGTGCTGAAGACTCATAGAGATGACCTAACTGCTCGATGGACTGTAGGTACTAACCTAACCACTTCACGATTGTTATTAAACCACGTAAATGTTCACTTTGTTCATTTACTTGTTTTTATTTATTTTCATCATATATTTTTTATATTTCATATATTTATTTTATTTTTATATTTTCTATGTTTTTTACCTACTCTATTAAAAAGTTATATCTATTTTCATTCTAATAAAAGACGCTATAAATATCCAATATTGAATTGTTCTGTTTATCCGATTTGTTTACTTACTTTTTTGCCATATTGTGGATTCCAAATCGTGGTTTATATAGTGTTAATAATACTATATTATCCTACATATATCTAACAAGCCACCTATCGTCTATTTAGAGAACCGTTTATACAGATACCTTCACAAGCACCCAGGCTCAGTGTTAGTAAAATAGGAATAGTGCAGAATAAATTAGTACTACAGTAGTAGGCGATATCTTTTAATTTGGACTAACACTTGTTAGTACTGTGCACAAGAAAAAATATTGAGGTGGAATACCCCAATTGACTAGTGCTGCAGAGGATTAACCCACTCATGAAAAAATGAGAATGACTCACTGCAAACCGGATCACATGATGTCCTTAATACATGCTTGAGGCTGTAGGCATTAACCCCTAGATGGAACACGGTCTAGCACGGATGAAGAGAGTTGTGTGGGGGAAGTCCTGGAACCCCCCCAGACCTCTCATAACATCCGTGAACAAATTGAACCTATGAACCTGGGATAGCTCTCATTTAGCAGTAGTGTACTCACATATGTCCATGTGTTTCCGGGTCTGTGTGCTCCTTTGCTGAGTGCAGAAAAACGAAATCACCTGTACCGATGAGGAGAGGTGAATCAGCGGGCACTACGATGCAGGAAGAAAATGCTGAGGCTGGACTGTGCTGTAAATTGATTCCTTTATTCAAACATGGATAAAAAGAGGAGGGGAAGCATACCCCTGCACCTCTAACGCGTTTCACCCGGCGATTGGGCTTTTTCTTTGAAAAAGGGTGAAACGCGTTAGAGGTGCAGGGGTATGCTTCCCCTCCTCTTTTTATCCATGTTTGAATAAAGGAATCAATTTACAGCACAGTCCAGCCTCAGCATTTTCTTCCTGCATCGTAGTGCCCGCTGATTCACCTCTCCTCATCGGTACAGGTGATTTTGTTTTGTTAGTACTGTGTACTCATTTATTGTGCACTATACTGAAGTACTCATTTATTATGCACTATAGCAATAGGACTAACTTGGCTATTTCTACTTCATTCATAAAGTAGGAATGCAACTGAGCAAACAATTGTGGCCAGAACACTGTGAGGTCACCAGTGACATCAGAATAGGAGGGTGTGGCTAAGTTACTGTCATGATAGAGAGGGTTTGGCCCGGGATTAAAGGGGTTACACCCCCTTTGGCCACCCTCTACTCTCACCTGGGAAGCAAGGGGTTAACTGGACTGAGGTCCAGTAATGTGTTTTTTACCTTGCTTCAATATCCAAATGTTTATTCCCGTGTGTAACTGTATTGTGTTATCCTGGTGTTGGCACGCACACATACCCTAGGGTTGATGTGGGAGGGGAGGGGTTAATGTTATTTAGTGATTATAGCCCTTTGTTCCCTTTTCCCGCCTTTTCAGGCTCCATTTTGCAGCCGTCCATAGGTCGCCATTAAGCCTCCATGCTTTCTAATGGCAGAAGTAGCGGGTTTGGACCTGTTTTCCAGCGACGACCAGCAGGTGGCGTCCGAGAGGAGGAGCGGCGGTTTCCCTGTGTAAGTCAATGGGCTCATTGACTTCAATGGAGATTTCTCGACGCCGGCCTCGAGGAACAGGTTGGCAGCCATCCAAACCGCAGACCGCAAAAGCGGATACAATGTCTTTTAAAAGAGTTTAATCACTACGGTCAAGTTCAACGACAATTAGTGTGGGAATCTTGGGTTCTAGGGCACCTGGGAATAAAATTCTTTTTGGCCCTAGCCCCTAGGGACCCCCCCACACGACCCCCACCGGGTCCGGGAATGAGGGACCCCCGTAAAGGGTCGAGCGGAGGAGGGTCGCACCATTGAATCTAATGGCGGCGTGCGCCATGCATTGTCTATGGTGGCGCCGGCCATTGATTCCAATGGGGCAAAAGCCGCGTGGCGTAAAAACGACTAAGTGTAAAAAATGCTGAAAAATGTAAGTCCATATCTCCGGTTCTGGAATGACCAGAGGGATGGGATTTGGGTGGCATGTAGCCATGGTTCCGGCTTTAATGCCTGCCCATTACCAGGCCTCTCAGACCAACCAGACGGAGTGTGGACGAATGTAAAAATTTGTGGATTTTCTCATAGACTTCAAAGGCGGCGGTTTCTCCATTGAAAGTCTATGGCGGGAAACTTCATTGACTACAACGGCGGAGTTGCTCCATTGAAACCCATGGCGGCGGAGCCCATTGTTTTCAATGGGGATTTAGTGAAAAGCTGAGATTCCTTTTTAGCGGAGATTTTTATAATAAAATATGAAACGGTTTATATGGTATTTGTATAACTCCGGTTCCGAAGGTCACAGCGGGCTGAAACTTGGACCCTATAGTGTACCACTTCCGGCATTAAGGTCTGGAAAGTTTGGACCCGCTGGACCTACCAGAACCGGGTATTTTAATATGTGTAGATATTAAAGTGTATATGGGATTTTGGATCTGCTCTGAAAATGCAGATCCCATCTGCTATGCTAAATAGGGCAAGAAGGGCATCCTGAGGAAATTAACATAGCCCGGTGATCAAAAGGTAACTGTTCTGATTGTTTATACTCAGGGCAAGAACAAAGGGACTGAGTGTTTTTAAGTGTCGGTTTTCACACTTACAAGGGAAGCCAAAATCTCCTTCAAAGAGATTTTTCGAGACAGATCGGCGCCTTGGTTGTAAGAGAGGGGGTTGAAATGGTATTTAAACCAGGGTCAGCCCTTACTCAAATGTCTTCATGTATGGTCTTCATGATCTTCATGTATTGCTGTGATGTCTACATCTGAACCTGAATTATGGAAGAAATGGCCCATCCTGTATCCTGGTGGCTTTTCTTGTCCTAACCTTTAAGTAAGTGCTATATTTTGTCTGTTATTTGTATATCTTGTTGTGTTCACCTTTTTCAAGGAATAAATTATATTTTATCATATCTAAGTCTCGTCCAGTTCAACCCAGATATATTTTTGTGTGTATTGTTAATAGCCTGTTACAAAGCTCCAGTCACAGTTACATCTGTTGACATTTGCCTGGAGCATCACACATTGGTCAAGATACTGTCTGCCTTTAGATAGCTAGGCAGCTGACCAACAGCATTGTGAGGTCAAGTAAGCTCATCGGGAGACATCATAATACACTGAATGTTGATGAGCTATAAATTCTGAAGCAAGGAGGACTTATCATTCATTGTCAGCATGGAGCAAAGGAGGAGGAGAGTTTCCTTGTAACAGCATATAATAATAACAATAACAACCTGATGACCAATGGAGGCACAGAGAGGTGTGAGTGCAGTTTATTCTATCAAAGGCTACTTGGGACTAGTGATGGGAGATGGGATGGGAAGCCAGTCCACATGTGCATGTTGAAATTGAGATAGTTGTTGGATTGGCTAAATATTCTTCTTAAAAGCAGCAATGTCCCTTACAAACAAATGGGTTAATTGAGTATATGAGTCCAGCCATCTTTCACACAGTTCATCCCTCCCCCGCCATCACACACAGGTCTCATTAAAACACCCATGTACAGTCCTACCCCCTACACACACAGTCACTTTCCTAACCCTCTGACTTTTCCTTCTCTTCCTCCACAGAGCTCTCTCACAGACAGGAAAGACAATCACTTCTGTGAGGAGGGCACCCGCACCCACCCTCCCTGTCAATCCTGAAGATGCCCCTGACCCAAGGCCTGCAAGAAAGTGCTGGACCAAAAACAACCTGTTTATAAGAAATCCACCGGACGGTGTCACCAGGGCCGCCGACAGGGGGCGACAGCCGGGACAGGTGTTCCCGGCCCGGTGGCTGTGGAGGGGCATGGCCGGTGCTGCAAGTTGGGTCTGACTTCTGGTCAGGCCCAGCTGCCAGTTGTCTCGTGGCCAGGCCCCGGCTCTCCCTCAGCTGCAGGCCTCTTCCTGTCCCACACCAAGCTTCCAATGCCACCACGCAACGGGAGTCTCTGACGTCAGTGCACCGGAACTAAGCTTTGCCCAGCTTCTGGCACGCGTGCCAGCATTGGAAGTACGTGGGACAGAGAGGCCTGCAGCTGAGGTAGAGACGGGGCCCGGCCACGAAAGGACCGGCAGCCGGGCTTGGCCAGAGGTTGGCACAACTTGCAGCGCCGGGCCGGGCCCTCCGAAGACACCGGGCCCAGCATAACCATCCACAAGGTAAGTCTGTTTTTTTAAAGTATTGGGGCGGAGTGGTTTTTTTATAAGTATTGGGATTTTTTTAATATGTATTGGGGAGGGGTTACATGTATTGGGGAGTGTTTATATGTATTGGTGTTTTTTGTATATGGATTGGGTTTTTTTATATTCATTTTATATTCATATATTCAATATATACATATTTTATATGTATTGGGTATTTTTTATACAGTATGCATTATTTTTTTATATAAATTGGGGGTTTTTATATGCATTTGGGTTTTTTATATGCATTGGGTTTTTTTATATGCATTTTTTATGCATTGGGGTTTTTTTATATGCATTTCATGTATTGTTTTTTTATATCACAGACTATAGAAGGGGGACAGGGGTGGGGACGGGGAGAGGGAACCCTCACTACTGCTAACAATGTGGGGAGTGGTGGTGCTACTATCAGGGGTAAACAGTGGATAGCAACAACGAGAGAAAGGACCCCAAGGAGAGCACTCGCACACTCAGTAGGGCAAGTGTACCTGTGAACAATGTGGTGTAAGTGAGGAATGGGTAAATTAAAACACTTTAATATGAGTTGTAGCTCAGGAAAATAAAATGGAACGCTGTGGATCAAAGTACAATACTTAATGTGAGCCAATATAACAGCGAATTATAAAATGGAACCGGACGTAATAATGACTGCGACAAACGCACTGTCCTTGCTCTAAAGGACAGAGATGACAGTGTAAGGGCCAAGTAGCAGCACTGGGACCCTAATAAATAACTGTGGTAAGTGGAGTTAACCACGTGATGCCTGGAGAGCTTAACTGGAAGTATTGGTAAGGTCTCGCCTCAATGGGGTAGCCAATTTATAGTATAAAGGGCTAGTCCCTGTAGTGAGGTATAGATAGATCTACCCATTGGTAGATAGTCTCTGGGTTAGTACTGCAGGCACCGGGTGCCGCTCAGTACAGTACAGTGTACACTTAGCATTCAGGTACACTCCCAGTGGCATGTAGTTGGGATAATTCTTACCTGCCAGTGGATTGCACGTGTGTGCAGTAGGTATACCATGGCAGGCAGGGTCAGTAGCTGCTAGAACAGTGCACAAGTAGTGCCTGTTTACATGTAACGTCCAATAGCATGGACCGTAGGATACATCCGTCCGTAGTAGCAGACCTAGATACTAGGTGTCGGCTAGACACATTTCAGCTAATGCAGGGTGCTTTGAGTATACCGGCCAAAGTGAGCTGCTAGGTTAAAAGAGTATACATATCGCTACAATAGCATAGCTCCACACGAGGAGCTACTGGGGACGGACGCGCTCCGATCACGAGCACTAGTCCCGCCCCTCTGACGTGATGACGTCATAAGCCGCCGACGTACGTTTCACTGGTGCGTGCTTTGTCAAGGCTGAATGGGAGCGCCTGTCATGCCCCCGGTATTTATCAGGTGAGTAATCCTCTGATTGGTTGAAACGCGTTCCCTGCTGTTTGATGCTGTGAATGTGATCACGCATCGTGGGGCGTATACTACAATCCCTTACGTGTGTATAGTGAGAAAAGCACTTACACTGGCATATTAATGTAGTAGTTGTAACATAGGCTATAGGTGGATAGCCTCCAACAGAACAGAGAATAGTAGGGTATTGTGCTCACAATAGCAAGGGTCGGTTAAATAAAGGGACTAAATACAAATCCCTCATGTCCCCCTAGGGGACAGGGTATTGAGAGTGTATATCCAGTGCGATTCCATTTTTAATAGTGCCTGGTCCCAGTTACCCTTCCTGATCCCCATTGAGAGCTGATCAATTCCCTTAAAGGTAAGTGCCATATGGTCCCCTTGGTGGTATTCATTTACGTGTCTGGCCACTGGTGTGTCCAAACCATTCCTGATGCTGCCAAGATGTTCCAGTACCCGGATTCTAAATGGGCGTCTGGTCTTGCCAATGTATTTCTTGGTGCATATACACTCTGCCATGTATATGACACCTGGTGTCTTGCAATTAATAAACTTTCTAATTGTGAAAGTCTGTGTGTCGTTCCAGTTATTGAAGGTTTTGGTATTTTTGATGACCTGACATGCCTTACAGCTACGACAACTGAAACAACCAGGTAGTTTGTTTGGTAGCCACGTTAGGTTAACATTAGCCTCAAAATGGCTCTTCACCAGACTGTCGCGTAGGTTCCTTGACCTGCGGCTAGTCATTTTGGGGTATGGTTTCAATATTTCTTTTAGGTCTTCTTCAGCCCTTAGAATGTGCCAATACTTTTGGAAGACATTCTTAGCACGATCCCAGTGCTGGTTAAAGGTACCAATGAACCTGATTGTGTTTTTCTGTTGTATTCTTCATTTGTGTTGCTTGCTCCTCAAACTCTCCGTCATTGGTACAGTTCCTTTTGAGCCTCAGGAACTGGCCCACAGGAATGCCTCTAATCAAATTTGGTGGACGATGACTGTTAGCCCGCAGAACCCTTGAGGTAACGAAATGTTTATGGACCATATTGAGCTTTGGTATAGATTAATTGATGGTGTGTTCTTGCTCTGGCGAGGGCCCTTTGACCTCCTCAAGACATTCATCGGTGGACTAAACAAGAACACCAACAACTTCAAACTTACCTATGAGGTTGGTCCAGACAAAATCACCTTCCTCGACCTATCCATCAGAATAGAACCTACAGGTAACATCAGCACCACTATTTTCTGAAAAAGTACAGCCACTAACAGCCTTCTGCGGGCTAACAGTCAACATCCACCAAATTTGATTAGAGGCAATCCTGTAGGCCAGTTCCTGAGGCTCAAAAGGAACTGTACCAATGACGGAGAGTTTGAGGGGCAAGCAACACAAATGAAGAATAGGTTCTTGGCCAGAGGTTATAGCAACAATACTATTCCTAGGGCCTACAAAAGAGCTAGAAATACACCTAGGGCAGATCTACTTAAAGACAAAATTGACACAGAACAAAAAAACACAATCAGGTTCATTGGTACCTTTAACCAGCACTGGGATCGTGCTAAGAATGTCTTCCAAAAGTATTGGCACATTCTAAAGGCTGACGAAGACCTAAAAGAAATATTGAAACCATACCCCAAAATGACTAGCCGCAGGTCAAGGAACCTACGCGACAGTCTGGTGAAGAGCCATTTTGAGGCTAATGTTAACCTAACGTGGCTACCAAACAAACCACGTGGTTGTTTCAGTTGTCATAGCTGTAAGGCATGTCAGGTCATCAAAAATACCAAAACCTTCAATAACTGGAACGACACACGGACTTTCACAATCAGAAAGTTTATTAATTGCAAGACACCAGGTGTCATATACATGGCAGAGTGTATATGCACCAAGAAATACATTGGCAAGACAAGACGCCCATTTAGAATTCGGGTACTGGAACATCTTGGCAGCATCAGGAATGGTATGGACACACCAGTGGCCAGACACGTAAATGAATACCACCAAGGGGACCATATGGCACTTACCTTTAAGGGAATTGTTCAGCTCTCAATGGGGATCAGGAAGGGTAACTGGGACCAGGCACTATTAAAAATGGATTCGCGCTGGATATACACTCTCAATACCCTGTCCCCTAGGGGACTGAATGAGGGATTTGTATTTAGTCCCTTTATTTAACCGACCCTTGCTATTGTGAGCACCATACCCTACTAATCTCTGTTCTGTTGGAGGCTATCCACCTATAGCCTATGTTACAACTACTACATTAATATGCCAGTGTAAGTGCTTTTCTCACTATACACACGTAAGGGATTGTAGTATACGCCCCACGATGCGTGATCACATTCACAGCATCAAACAGCAGGGAACGCGTTTCAACCAATCAGAGGATTACTCACCTGATAAATACCGGGGGCATGACAGGCGCTCCCATTCAGCCTTGACAAAGCACGCACTAGCGAAACGTACGTCGGCGGCTTATGACGTCATCACGTCAGAGGGGCGGGACTAGTGCTCGTGATCGGAGAGCGTCCGTCCCCAGTAGCTCCTCGTGTGGAGCTATGCTATTGTAGCGATATGTATACTCTTTTAACCCAGCAGCTCACTTTGGCCGGTATACTCAAAGCACCCTGCATTAGCTGAAAGGTGTCTAGCCGACACCTAGTATCTAGGTCTGCTACTACGGATGGATGTATCCTACGGTCTATGCTATTGGACGTTACATGTAAACAGGCACTACTTGTGCACTGTTCTAGCAGCTACTGACCCTGCCTGCCATGGTATACCTACTGCACACACGTGCAATCCACTGGCAGGTAAGAATTATCCCAACTACATGCCACTGGGAGTGTACCTGAATGCTAAGTGTACACTGTACTGTACTGAGCGGCACCCGGTGCCTGCAGTACTAACCCAGAGACTATACCTCACTACAGGGACTAGCCCTTTATACTATAAATTGGCTACCCCATTGAGGCGAGACCTTACCTATACTTCCAGTTAAGCTCTCCAGGCATCACGTGGTTAACTCCACTTACCACAGTTATTTATTAGGGTCCCAGTGCTGCTACTTGGCCCTTACACTGTCATCTCTGTCCTTTAGAGCAAGGACAGTGCGTTGGTCGCAGTCATTATTACGTCCGGTTCCATTTTATAATTCGCTGTTATATTGGCTCACATTAAGTATTGTACTTTGATCCACAGCGTTCCATTTTATTTTCTGAGCTACGACTCATATTAAAGTGTTTTAATTTACCCATTCCTCACTTACACCACATTGTTCACAGGTACACTTGTCCTACTGCTAGTTTTTTTTATATGCATTGTTTTTTTTTATTTGCATTGGGGCTTTTTTATGTATTGGTGATTTTTTTAAATGTATGTATTGTTTTTTTATATGTATTGGGTTTTTATATACATTGGTTTTTTTAATATGCATTGGGGCTTTTTTATGCATTGGGATTTTTTTATGTGTATTGGGACTTTTTTATATGTATTTTTTTATATTTATGGGGTTTTTATATATATCTATATATATATTGAGGCTTTTTATATGTATTGGGGGTTATATGTATTTGGGGTCTATAAATATTGGGGGGTTATATGTATTGGGGAGGTGTTTTTTATTATGTTAATGTGGTATGTAAAAGGTAATGTGTCTTATTATAATTTAAGTATAAGTTAGTATTTTGAAATATTGTGTTGTTATTGATATGTGTGATATGTTGCATACAGTACTTGAAAACAAATAAAACAATCTATAATAAATAAAAAAATAATAAGTTACCTAACTGGAGCTTTCTTATTGCAGCTCAACTCGGCTCACTAGAAAGCTGTGTAGTAGCCTAAGTACTTAATTAAAAACAAGATGCTCTTCTCACTGCTGGCATATAAGAGATGTCGAATATTTTAATCCATATATTACTCATGTATATACACTAATGAACCAAGTAGTTATGGTAATCTGGTAGATGACTGACACTGAAGTAGTCCATGAGAAAAAAAAAGTTTGAGCGTCATTGCCCCATTACACTATATAAAAATATAATCCTCTTCCATTCCTCTGCCTGCTCCTGGGAAGTGTGAGCCTGATTTCTCTTAGAAAACGAGCTTAACGCCCATGGCATAGCCACCATGCCCTGGGGCACCTGGAGTGCCCGACCCCATAATGGGATGGTTATGTCATGGGACACTCAAAGGGTTAAGGAGTCCTTTCTTTCTCTCTCTGCATTCATCTTACCTACCCCCACATTCTTTATCGTGCTTTCCCATTTTCACAGCACCCCTCAGCAGTCGATTGCACCGCGATCGGCCGTAAAAATAAAAAAAAATCAAGTTGGTTTTCGGCTGATGTCCTTGTGTGATACTGTGATAAGGTCATTTGCATGCTCCTTTCATCCATTAAAATATTGCTCAGATTTTCCCACATTAAAAAGCCTTGGAAAAAGCTTTAGTGAATCAGGTAATATTGTTAGTGATCAATATAAGCAGATATTGATTGTTAAAACTATAATTATTTTTATTGTTAATACTGAATTATAAAGGGGAAATATTTAGAATCAGAAGAGAAGATAAATAAGTTACAACATTTATGCTTGTGATCAACTGGCAGCATTTTGTCCAAAGAGATAATGGTAGTGTCTCAAATAAAATAAAAGTGAATGTTCAAAGCATATAGCATCTTTTGTTCTTTAGAACTGAATAAACATTTCATCCGATACATTTATGATTTCCCTCCTTACTCTTTTTGCTTTCTGTACTGTACTGTACCCCCACGCTCACTAAAATGTATGTTATCATCAGGTCTCTGTCAGTTTGTGGGTGAGTAATTGTGGATGAGTATAAATTAACAGTGAAAGGGACATAAATTGAAGGAGAAATCCAAGCGCTTTTTTATTTAACATTTATTTTGTATTTTTTACACCGAATTGAAGCAGAGGGTCTTCAGAGCTGAACCCCATTCTTTTCAGCTTCGGAGACCCCCAGCTTCTGGAGATACTTACCTTCGTAAGTCATTAGCTGGCTGAGGTTTAAAGTTCAAAACTCCCGCGTGCCAATAGGAAGCCGAACCTGACGTCACGGCTTCCTATTGGCCCGCAAGGCGCGGGAGCTTTGAAAAGCGGACAATACTTGATCCCCACAATGCTAGCTAGCTGGGCCAGAGCGGCTACTGGCACCCCCTATGGAGGTATGTATCTACGGAAGAAGGGGGTCCCAGGAGCTGATATTTATGGGGTTCAGCTCAGAAAAACCCCTGCTTAGTCCTGTTTTAAAAAAATGTAAATAAATGTTTTTTAAAAAGCGCTTGGATTGCCGCTTTAAGAGTGAAATAAAACATAAGCTATACATTCCAAAACTAGTCATCTTAACCCATGCAGTCATGTCAGTGGCAGGCATTAACATAGCTAATATCAAGGAAGAACATATACCCCTCCCTAGGGCCGTGCTGAGAAGCAAGCTTCATTGTCAGTTAACAATGCATTAATCTTCCAGTCACTTGAATGGGTAATAATGCATCATTCATTTAAGGGCTAAAATGTGCAACTCCGGCACACCTGGGAGTATTTAAACTCTCTGCCATTTTGTTTCCCACACCCCTGCATTCCATGTCCATGCCTCCTCTCATCCTTTCCCATTAAGGATTAGTATGGTCAAATCTATTTGGTATATCAATTTACTTTAGCAACTCATATCTTCCAACAGTCCAACAAACGCACAACTCTGTGTCACCCCGCTTCTCACCATATTCAAAATGGGTGTTAAAGAAATAAACCACAAAGGGAGCCCATAGCTACTTCTAATATGACAAAAATACACAGTGATATATATATATTTATATTATATCTATATGTGTATATATTTATATTGAAAAAATAGTCATTAAGTTTAACCCTTTGGCCAAAGCATTATAAGCCTGCAAGCCACTTCAAGGCATGACCATAATATTGCAGGTCCTAGCACTATGATTACAATTCTTATTTACCTGTATAATTACAGGAAGAATGATCTGCATTGGATCTGTCACAGGCAGCTGCATGAAAAGACCTGTACATATGGAAAAGCGTGTTTTTATTAAAGAAATAAAGTAAGAAATAAAAAAACATATAAAATGATTTTTGTTGTCACAGTCTTTTAACTTATTTTGAAAGAGTAATAGGGACAAGGAGGCATCTACATCAACATCATTATTTTGTAGGCAAGTCTAAGGAAAAACTGTGATGAACCTGATTACAAAAACATACCAGTGATGGAGAAGCGGGACCGCATAGGGGAGCCATGTGATTTCTATAATAAGTCAAATGTTATGCAAGAGTGAGTAGGAGTTTAAGCAAGGCTCTTACTAGTAAGTAGGTTAAGGTTTGAAGTTAACATTTTTCCTTTTCAATTAAATAATTAGGCTCAAAACATTTTACAGAAATGCACATAAATAATCAAGAAACTGGACATTATCCATAGCACCTAACACAACGAAAGCACAACTTTTCCTCTTGAAGATTGGATACGTTTCTTTATTGTTAAAATTCCCCAAATAATGTATTTGGAGAACTGGTGAAGTCTCAAAGGATTACACATGGTAGAATTTGAGACAAGGGCGGCAGAAATGTGCTCGTCTGTCCCCCTTGTCTCACAGTGTCTTCGGACTACAGGAGTTTTGGAAACCCCTTCTTGAAGAGGATTGCACCATACACCCATTAGACTGTACCCGGAATTTGAACTTTTAAAACTTCGATTACAGAATAGCTCAGTTCACTAGTGCAATCAGGTTACTCCATTTACATGAACAAAAAAAATGTGAAATGTGCTAATTTAGCAATAAAAATATAAAAATATATGTATATAAAACTTAAATATAACTGAAGTATAACTATTGCATAAATAGATTTAATATGCAAAAATTATATAAAAACGTGTTCAATGTAAATGAGTGCAATTGCCAAGTGAACCAATTAAAAATGTGAATATATTAAGTGTCAAATCACATATAAAAATAAATCTACTAAGAGTGAAAGTGAAAAAATGAGTGCTAAACACACACAGACCTCTGGATTCATATGCTGCTCTTAAAGACAAACAGACAAGTCTGTAAATTGGAACAGAGAAAAGCAAAAACAGCACCCAGAATCCAATTGTCAACATGCAATCAATTTACTGATGACAGATATGTTGAAACAAATAAAGACATAAAACACAAGATAAAAGCACAATACAGAACAGTATATCTGTTTTAACCATGTAGTTACCAGCAAGTATTGGATAGAAACTGAGCAGGGTCCACCGAAATGAAAAAAAGCTGTGTGTGCTGTGCACGCGCATAGTAAGTGAAACTTCTTTGACTTTTGTCACAGAAATTGTATTTGTGTTGGTGTTGGTGATGTTTTAATTAAAAATCAAAATACAATCTCAATGACAAAACGCAAATAAATTTGACTTAGAATGCGCGTGCTCGGCACACATCCCCTGTATTAGCTATTTGCACTAAGTGTGAATTCCGCGTGTGACAGTGTGCGTGTGACTGAGAGTGTGCATGTGACTGAGAGTGTGCGTGTGACTGAGAGTGTGCGTGTGACTGAGAGTGTGCGTGTGACTGAGAGTGTGCGTGTGACTGAGAGTGTGCGTGTGACTGAGAGTGTGCGTGTGACTGAGAGTGTGCGTGTGACTGAGCGTGTGCGTTTGACTGTGCGTGTGACTATGCGTGTGCGTGTGACTGTGCGTGTGCGTCTGACTGTGAGTGTGACTGAGTGTGCGTCTGACTGTGAGTGTGACTGAGTGTGCGTGTGACTGAGTGTGACTGAGTGTGCGTGTGACTGTGAGTGTGACTGAGTGTACGTGTGACTGTGAGTGTGCGTGTGAGTGTGACTGAGTGTGTGTGACTGAGTGTGCGTGTGACTGTGAGTGTGTGTAGGGGTCTGGGGGGGTCAGTGTGTGGGGGTCTGGGGGGGTCAGTCAGTGTGTGTGGGGCTCTGGGGGGGTCAGTGTGTGTGGGGGTCTGGGGGGGTCAGGCAGTGTGTGTGGGGGTCTGGGGGGGTCAGGCAGTGTGTGGGGGGGTCTGGGGGGGTCAGGCAGTGTGTGTGGGGGTCTGTCAGTGTGTGTGGGGGTCTGGGGGGTTCAGTCAGTGTGTGTGGGGGCCTGGGGGGTTCAGTCAGTGTGTGTGGGGGTCTGGGGGGTTCAGTCAGTGTGTGTGGGGGTCTGGGGGGTTCAGTCAGTGTGTGTGGGTCTCTGGGGGGTCAGTCAGTGTGTGTGGGGGTCTGGGGTGGTCAGTCAGTGTGTGTGGGGGTCTGGGGAGGTCAGTCAGTGTGTGTGGGGGTCTGGGGGGGTCAGTCAGTGTGTGCGGGGGTCTGGGGGGGTCAGTCAGTGTGTGTGGGGGTCTGGGGGGTTCAGTCAGTGTGTGTGGGTCTCTGGGGGGTCAGTCAGTGTGTGGGGGTCTGGGGTGGTCAGTCAGTGTGTTTGGGGGTCTGGGGGGGTCAGTCAGTGTGTGTGGGGGTCTGGGGGGGTCAGTCAGTGTGTATGGGTCTCTGGGGGGTCAGTCAGTGTGTGTGGGGGTCTGGGGTGGTCAGTCAGTATGTGTGGGGGTCTGGGGGGGGTCAGTCAGTGTGTGTGGGGGTCTGGGGGGGTCAGTCAGTGTGTGTGGGGGTCTGGGGGGGTCAGTCAGTGTGTGTGGGGGTCTGGGGGGGTCTGTCAGTGTGTGGGGGGGTCCGGGGGGGGGTCAGTCAGTGTGTGTGGGGGGGGTCAGTCAGTATGTGGGGGGGTCCGTCAGTGTGTGGGGGGTCCGTCAGTGTGTGGGGGGTCCGGGGGGGGGGTCCGCGCGGGTTGCGCCCGGGTTTTTGTACCACCGCTTCCTGGGGGGCCCGCAAACGCCCGCGTCACTGGAGGGCTGAATGGCCCCGCTGCCAGCCGCTTCTGCGCATGCGCGGCATGGCAGCGGTAGTGGAAGTTAGGCGGGCCCATGTGTGGGCTGGGAGGGAAGTCCCATTCGGGTTAGGAAAGGGTGGGGGGGGGGCTGTCCCGGTCGGGCGGTCTCTGCTGTCCCAGGCAGCAGACTGGGAACGGCAACACATGTCAACAGCCGTGGCAGCGGGCGGGGAACGGCGCCGCTGCCAACCGCTTCTGCGCATGCGTTGCTTTCCTCCAGTCCCCATGATTACTGAGCATGCGCGGCTTGGCAGCGGATGTGCGGGGGGAATGGCGGCCGCTAGGAGCGGCGCCGGCGGCTATCGCCGCCGCCGCATATGTCATCAGCCATGTGGGGGGAGCAGCGGCCGTTAGGAGCGGCGCCGGCGGCTATCGCCGCCGCCGCCGCAGCATCTGATTTGTGGAGCGGGTGTGATGTCAGTGTTGGGGTCGGGCTGAGCCAGAACACAGCCCGGCCTCAACTGCCAGCACTGACGTCACATCCGTTTCATTTCTGTCTCCACAATCCATTTTTGCCCCATCACGAATGAGGTGCCACTAAGGAAGTTTCACTTCAAAAGTTTTTTGCAATTGTTGAGCAGATTTTGACGTCAGGAAATTCAGCTTTTAAAGTGTAAAATGTATTACTTCCTGGTAAAACATTTGATAAATAAATAATGTGGTAGAGATAAGGTTACATAGTTACATAGTTACATAGTAGATGAGGTTGAAAAAAGACGTAGATCTATCAAGTTCAACCTATGCTAAATTTAGACAACAGATACTTTATCCTATATCTATACTTACTTATTGATCCAGAGGAAGGCAAACAAAAAAACCCATAAAGGAGAAAAATTAATTCCTTCCTGACTCCAAGAATTGGCAATCGGATTAATCCCTGGATCAACATCCTTCCCATGTATACTTATTTGGTATATCCCTGTATACCTTTCCCATCTAAAAAGATGTTCAACCTTTTTTTGAACAAATCTATTGTGTCTGCCATCACAGTCTCCATGGGTAATGAATTCCACATCTTAACTGCCCTTACTGTAAAGAACCCTTTCCTTTGTTGCTGGTGAAATTTCCTTTCCTCCAACCTTAAGGGATGGCCCCGAGTCCTTTGTACTGCCCGTGGGATGAATAGTTCTTTTGAAAGCTCCTTGTATTGTCCCTGAATATATTTGTATATAGTTATCATATCCCCTCTTAGATGCCTCCTTTCTAATGTAAATAAATCTAATTTAGCTAGCCTCTCCTCATAAGTTAGAATGTCCATCCCCTTTATTAATTTGGTGGCTCTTCTCTGCACTCTCTCTAGTTCCATAATGTATTTTCTTAGGATTGGTGCCCAAAATTGTACTCCATATTCAAGGTGTGGTCTTACTAATGCTTTGTAAAGGTTTTTAAGTTTACTTCCCTTCCATCCATTGCCCGTTTGATGCTAGATAAGATCTTGTTTGCCTTTGCAGCTACTGCATGACATTGGGCACTATTGCTAAGCCTGCTGTCTACAAGCACTCCTAAATCCTTCTCCATCAAGGATTCCCCCAATATATCTCCATTTAATTTGTAAGTCGCCTTTTTATTCTTGCATCCCAAATGCATAACCTTACATTTATATGTATTAAACCTCATCTGGCATTTACTTGCCCACGTTTCCAGTCTCTCCAAGTCCTTCTTACATCCTGCTCTGATTCTATTACCTTACACAATTTAGTATCATCAGCAAAGATGGAGACTTTGCTCTCGATCCCAACCTCAAGGTCATTAATAAATAAGTTAAAAAGCAGGGGTCCCGAGGCGCATGCGCGACGGGAACGGAGATGGCGGCTTGAACTAAGTGCTCCGCTACCCGCCGGCAGAAAATAAATAAAAAATAATACTAAAACTCAACACACGCACAAAAAAGACACGGCACCCACAATAACTAAACATACAGCA
Source organism: Ascaphus truei (assembly GCF_040206685.1). Classification (NCBI taxonomy): domain Eukaryota; kingdom Metazoa; phylum Chordata; class Amphibia; order Anura; family Ascaphidae; genus Ascaphus; species Ascaphus truei. The sequence goes on along the minus strand of NC_134489.1, from coordinate 65,117,996 downwards.
CCAAAGAGAATGGCGGCGACCCGAAAAAAGTCGAAGCAGAAGGTGGATGTGCGCACCTACTTCGTGGGGGCAAAAAAGACCAGGGAAACAGACAGCATGGTGGCGTCAGACTCAGACTCTGCACCGGAGCTAGAGATGGCAATGGAGGAGCCGACAGGCGCGCTTAAGAGAGAGATAGCACAGCTCCTCTCTGACCTCAAAACATTTTTTCGGGGGGAGGTAGAGCACCTGCGGAGAGACATTCTCAACATTGGGACCCACACAAATGATCTTGAGGAGAAAATGGAGGAAACTACCAAGTGCCAGAGGGAGACCGACACCAGGGTTACCACTCTAGAGCGGAAGGTGGCAGAGCTAGAGGAGCGCCACGAGGACAGTGAAAATCGCAACAGAAGGAATAATCTAAGGGTCCGGGGGATCTCCGAGGAGGTCCAAGACCCCGAAGTGATGCTAAGCAGATGGATGACTTCCATTATGCCGGGGAAGACGGAGGAAGAGCTGGTCATGGACCGGTGTCACCGCGCTTTAAGGGCCCGTCTACTGCCGAACAACCCCCCCAGGGACGTAATTCTGCGCCTGCACCACTTCACCACCAAACCAGAGATCTGCAAAATTACCAGGGCTACCCCAACGGTGACGTTTGAGGGAATTGAGATGGCCATATACCAGGACATTTCCCCGATCACGCTGACAAGACGACAGGCCCTCCAACCTGTTACCAGACTATTGCGGGACAAGGACATAAGGTATAGGTGGGCCTTCCCATTCGCGCTGATAGTGGTGCAAAATGGCCGGTCTCACATACTTAAACACCTGGCGGATGGCCCAGAGTTTTTGATCTGAGACCCCTGGGGGGCGCCCGCCCTGGCAGACAGAATGGGAAAGAGTGGGCTCACCGGCCGCGCAACGCAAAGACAAGACAGGACCCTCGAGACCTGCCTGAGGACTGAATGACTAGCTTTCTAGTTCACCCAGAACTAGCTGTTATTGTTGCTTCTTCTGCAAAGAATGTTGAGACTGTTACCCTTTTTGATTGCTGCCCTGTGTTGGAGTGCCCCCGGGCCCCCCCTCCGTCCCCGTGGTCCGAGCCCGGACGATTAAGCTCCAGTGGAAGACAAAGCGACGGCTGAAAATGAAGAAATCCATCACTCACCAAAATGGCTTCCTGGCACGATCCGTGGGACATGCTGGAGAAGACGCGCTGAAAAAGAATGGCGGACGCTGTTTTGGCGCGAAATCGAGCTCCAGTCGGCTCCGCCCTCGGACACGCCTGCTTCCTCGGCTGCTCACAGGCGGATATGCGCTCTCGACCCCGATGACGTCAGGGGGCGGTTCCTCACGGAGTCCCGTCGGACAGGAAGTGACGCCAGAGCAGCGCCTGAAGCTCAGGAGAGAGACCGGGCTGGGACTGGGGGGACGGGGCTGGGATCGGAAGACCCGTAACGTGGTGAGGGGGGCTCCCCGGGGGGGTGCGCGAATTCCCCCGCTGGGGAGAGGGGTTCAGTTAAATTAGCTACATAAGTTAGGGTAGCCAGTTTTAGATTTTAGTAGATAGAGTTTAGTAATAAATGAAGTTATAGTACAATCTGTACAAAATACAGTTGAGTGTTAGGAAATAGATCTCATCAACAGTTATGAAAATAAAATGTCTGCTATGCCGGCGGGGGGGCAGGTGAATGCCCTCGTCCCCGCCTGTTGGCATGCGCCCTTGGGGCTGGGCTGCGGTCTTAAACCACAGTCCAGTCAAAGACCTGGGAATTCATGGGCCGGAACATGCCCCACAAGCCTGGACAGGAGGGAGGGAGAATCCAGAGCATGGGCGATATTCCCAGGCATTAAACCATAGGTCAGTTAGGACCAATATGGTTTTCTTTGTACATGTTACAAGGCTATATGTTCCCTGTCACTCCCCTATGTGTTTTCCTTCCCCACCCTCAGGTTTCCCAAGAGGAGGTACTACGGCATCACGGGACCATCAAAACCACTACTGGCACCTGCAGAGAACCCAAGGCACGGGTAGGATGCGAACGCACTACACTCACAAAGACTCACTATATATACACACATGGCACTGACGTTCATATCACAAAATGTCAAGGGATTTAATTCCCCACAGAAACGTAGAATCGCCTTTGCAGAATTCAAACGTAGAAAAACAGACGTTCTCTTCCTTCAAGAGACGCATTATAGCTCCAACAAAAACCCAGGGTTCATAGACAAACATTTTAGGAGGTTTTATCTCGCCTCAGCCAAAGAAAAGAAAAAAGGGATTGTTATACTACTCTACAACAGAGTCCCGTTTGAGGTAGAAAAAATAAAACGAGATCCAGAAGGTAGATATATCATACTGGTGGGACTATTGCAGCAATGCAGAGTAACCATGGCATGCGTCTATGCCCCATGTGAAAAAGATCCCCAGTTCTTTGCAGAGTTCTTTCTTAAGCTTCAGCGCTGGGAAACCGGAAATATAATAATAGCGGGAGACTTTAATAAGGTCCTGGACCCCCGTATTGACAGATCCCCGAGACAGGAGAAGGAGAGACAAACAGGAGCTACAGCACTACTAGATGGGCTAAGACGAGGATGTCTGGTGGACATATGGCGGGAACAGCACCCGGGTGAGCGTACCTATACATTCTACTCACACCCGCATGACAGTTATAGCAGGCTAGACCACTTCTTTGTGTCGAGCAGAATGGTCCCACAAATCTCCGACACCCTAATTCATGACATTTCATGGTCGGACCATGCATCAATTGAGCTAAGATGCACACAAATTAGGCTGGTTAGCCCGGGAGCAAACTGGAAATTGAACGAGTCCCTGATTAAGATCCCGGATCTGGCACAGACAGTCAAAGACGAGATTAGGCAATTTTTCATAACAAACACGGGCACGGTGGAATCTCACATCACACTGTGGGAGGCTCACAAGGCCACAATGCGCGGAATACTGATTAGTCTAGCGGCGAGAAGAAAAAAACAGAGGGAAACAAAATTGACACAACTATATAAGAGGTTACATGAGCTCTCTACACTTCATAGCCGATCAGGTAGAGGGGACATTCTAAAGGAGCTGAAGGATTTAAGGATAGAACTTAACCTCCTCCTCACATCCCAGGCCGAGAGGGACTTGAGCTGGACCAAGAGGAAATTCTTTGAGAAAGCCAACAAGCCAGACACTATGCTAGCTAACAGGATTCGCAATAGGCAACCAAGTTATAATATACAGGCAATCAGGACCAATTCGGGGGAAATGTCCTCCAACTCCAAACGCATAGTGGAAGAGTTTAGACTTTATTATGAACAGCTATACAATGGGGAGAAGGTGGCACACAACCCAAAAACAAACAAACTACTACAGACATTTCTAAGGGAAGCAGCCCTACCTAGGCTGAACAGACTGGAGCGCGAGGCAATCCAGACTGATTTCACTCTGGAGGAACTGATAGAGGTTGTCAAGAACCTAAAACCCTCTAAAGCCCCGGGCCCGGATGGGTTTTCTAATTTGTATTACAAAAAAATTATCGGGATTCTAGCACCGCACATGCTCAAGTTATTCAACGGAGTCTTGGCGGGGGAACCCTTCTCAGACCAGATGCTCCAGGCGTCAATATCCATAATCCATAAGAAGGACAAAGATCCTACAAATTGCCAAAGTTATAGGCCAATATCCTTAATCAATTCGGACGTTAAAATCTACTCCAAATTACTGGCCAATAGATTGAGTGCGATCCTGCCGAGGCTTATCCACCCGGACCAGGTTGGCTTTATTAGAGACAGACAAGTGGCCGACAATACTAGAAGGATAATAGATATCATTAATTTCATTAATGCCAACGTGATCTGAGGAATAGTATTAAGCTTAGACGCGGAAAAGGCCTTCGACAGGATTGACTGGCCATATATGGAGTCCACGCTTGGAGCATTCAGGTTTGGGGGCAAAATTCTGGGGGCAAAATTCTGGGGGCAATAAAAGCATTATACACAACACCGACCGCCAAGGTAGTTCACCAGGGCTTCCTGTCAGAGTTGTTTAAAATCAAAAGCGGGACCAGACAGGGCTGCCCACTTTCGCCCTTGTTGTTCGCCTTATGCGTGGAACCGCTAGCGGCACACATACGTCGCAACCCTGACATATCGGGAGTTCAAATCCATTCTCAAGAGCATAAAGTCGCTCTATACGCGGACGACATCATCTTGTCATTGACAAAGCCGCTTACCTCGCTACCTAATCTGTTTGCTCTCCTGGAAAAATTTAACAGAATTTCTGGTTTTAAGATAAATCAATCTAAATCGGAGGCGCTAAATCTAAATATCCCAAAAGAAACAGAGAAATTAATAGAAATTAATTTTCAGTTTAAATGGCAGCTTAAAGCTATAAAATACTTAGGGATATATCTTACCAAACAGAGCTCCACTCTATATCAGGCGAACTATCCAAGGCTACTAAGAGCCCTCACAAAAGAACTTAAGGAATGGTCTGTTTACGGAATATCCTGGATTGGCAGAATCTATTGTGTGAAAATGAACCTTCTCCCCCGGTTACTGTATCTGTTCCAAACTCTTCCGATACCCGTGGTGCGATCGGAGATCAAAGAATTGCAGAATGTAGTAACGAAATTCATTTGGAAAAACAAAACACCGCGGGTAAAAATGTCAATTATGCAAAGACCTAGGGAAACTGGGGGTCTGGCAGTGCCGAGCTTGATGGCATATTATAAGGCGGCACAATTATGCCAAATTACTCAGTGGCATGGCGATCCGGAGCTGAGGCGATGGGTGGCACTGGAGAAGGAGGTGTGCGCCCCGCTAGAGCTCAAGGATCTAATTTGGTACCCTAAATCTAGATTAAAAGACTTAAAGGATCCGCTGACCTCGGTGCTTAACTCCCTATCGGTCTGAGAAGCGGCTAAAAATAATCACTCATTAACCTCAAAACATACTCTAATGACTCCCCTATATGGAAATCCAGATTTTGCTCCAGGACTAGTTGGTAAGAACTTCACACGTTGGCAAAACTTGGGGCTTAGAAGGCTAAAGGACCTGGAGGGGCGAGACACGATCAAACCATTTGTGCTATTACAGTCAGAAACGGACCTCCCCAACACAGAATTCCTTAGATACCTCCACGTCCGGGCATTTTATACCAAACACCTAAATAGACCACCGCTAACTAATTTCGAGAAGCTCTGTGATCGGGGAACCGACACACGGGGACTCATCTCTGCTTTATACAGGGAAGTGGTTAGGTCGGACATCGACAGCTCACATAAAACCATGTTCATGACGCAATGGGAGACAGACCTGACAGGACCGCTAGAAGACGAAGACTGGACAGCGATCTTTAAAGCTACGGCCAGTAGCTCGATTTGTACGACATTGAAGGAGAACTCATATAAGGTATTAATGAGGTGGTATCTCACCCCAGTTAGATTGGCAAAATTCGTGGTGGGAGCTTCCCCGCTCTGTCCCAGGCAGTGCGGGGAACAGGGAGATCTGGTGCACATGCTGTGGTCTTGTCCACGACTCATACCCGTCTGGACGCAAATCAGAGATTGGCTACAGAGGATCTTTTTGGGCCTCAAAATTCAACTAGACCCATGGGTGTTTCTGTTAGGTAAGCCCACGAATGAGGTGTCTAGATCAGGAAACAAATTAATTGCACATTTTGCTACGGCGATGAGGTGCGAGACCGCAGCACTGTGGAATCAGAATGCAATTCCATCGATAGATAAAATTCGGAATAGAATTTGGTTTGTTTGCCAGATGGAAAAGTTGACAAGTTTGGTTAACGACACTGGCCCAAATTTCCAAAAAGTCTGGTTGCCCTGGTTGGCTCAGACTGATATCCCGGGGGTGAGCAATGCCTCCGTCTGGCTTTAATAAAATCAGGTGGGTTCTCCTTCAAGGGCGGACAGAAAACGAGGGAGGAACAATAGAGGGACGACACTAACACAGAGCCTCGGGAAGACCGAGGGAGAATGAGCGCCCCCCTACCTCAATGCCAGGTGCCTCACGGACACAGATAGGTTTGAGCCCGAAGTAGCGGTCTAGGACCAGAGAAGAACAATAATGGAGTTACCTCCTCTACCTTACCCCCCCCCCCGTCATTCCCTCCCTTCCTCCTACCCCAATTCTTTCCTGTCTTGTTCGTATAGGTGTTGTCTGTCCCACAGTATACTTTATGGTACCAATGTGATACTTGTATGCAATATTTTTGAAAACCCAATAAAAGAAAGTTAAAAAAAAAAATAAAAAGCAGGGGTCCCAGTACCGATCCCAGTGACTCCACTCACGACTTTAGCCCAACCTGAAAAAGTTCCATTTATGACAACCCTCTGTTGTCTGTCCTTTAACCAGTTTTCAATCCAGGTGCATATAATATTACTGAGTCCAATTTTCTTTATTTTGTACACATACCTCTTGTGTGAAACCGTATCAAAAGCCTTTGCAAAATCTAAGTAGACCACATCAACTGCATTACCCTGGTCTAAATTCCTACTTACCTCCTCAAAGAAACAAATAAGGTTAGTTTGGCAAGATCTATCCTTCATAAATCCATGCTGACTATTACTAATAATTTTGTTTACCATTAGATATTCCTGAATATTATCCCGCATTAAACCTTCAAGTAGTTTCCCTACTATTGAAGTCAGGCTTACAGGTCTGTAATTTCCCGGTTGTGATCTAGATCCCTTTTTAAATATTGGCACCACATCTGCTTTACGCCAATCTTGTGGTACTGAGCCTGTGGAAATGGAGTCCTTGAATATTAAATATAATGGTTTTGCTATTACTGAGCTTAACTCCTTGAGAACTCTTGGATGTATGCCATCGGGCCAGGTGCCTTATTTACTTTAATTTTTTCAAGTTGCTTATGAACTTCTTCCTCAGTTAACCAATTGTTCATTAATATGGAGGTTGTGGCTTCCTCCTGCGGCACTACTATTGAACTTGATTCTTCCCTGGTAAACACAGAGGCAAAGAATTTGTTTAATACCTCAGCTTTTTCCTTATCTCCAATAATCTGCCTACCCATCTCACACTGAAAGGGTCCTATATTTTCTTTTCTCATTTTTTTGTTATTAAGGTACTTAAAGAACTTTTTAGGGTTGACCTTACATTCTATTGCAATCCTTTTTTCATTATCCATTTTTGCTAATTTGATTGCCCTTTTGCAATTTTTGTTACATCCTTATAATTCTGATACGATGTCTCTGTTCCTTCTGACTTAAAGAATCTAAACACCTTCCTCTTCTTGTCCATTTCCTCCCCTACCTGTTTATTTAGCCACATTGGTTTTGACTTATTTCTTTTATACTTATTACCCAAGGAGTATACACAGATAAGTATGCTTTTCTAACAATGTTTTAAAGACTGCCCATTTATCTTCTACATTTTTCCCTGCAAAAACATCATCCCATTGTATTACTACTAGATTAGACCTCAGTATATTAAAATCTGCCTTTCAAAAGTTTAAGGTCTTTGTTGAATCCAAGTAATCTGTTTTTTGATAATTTATTTCAAATGAGAATGTTATGATCACTGTTACCCAAATGTTCCAGGACTTGAATATTTGTTATTACTTCTACATTGTTTGATATGACCAAATCCAGAACTGCCCCACTCCTGGTTGGTTCCTCAATAATTTGGGTCATATAATTGTCTTTAAGCACCCCCAAAAACCTGTTTCCTTTTGTTGTAACGCTAATCTCATTGCCCCAGTCTATGTCTGGATAATTAAAATCCCCCTGTAGGCGGACGCTCACAGAGGTATGCAAGGGAGACTGGTTATGGTGAAATAAAATAAGGCTTTTATTGCGCCTGTTTCCTTAACATCAGGAAACCATCCAAACAAGGGGTAAACAAAGCTTCTATTCACTTGGGAGTATTTCTAGTAAAATACTATGCAGTCCACAACTCCCTTTAGATAAGCATGTCTCCCAGTCCCAAACATATATCATGAAATGAGCAGATATAAAAAGTCTTATAAATGAAAGTCTTATCTGTTCCTGGTGGTTTGGAGGGAAAATCTTCTCTGTTCCTGGTTGCTACCTTTCCTCAGGTTTTGTCAGCATTCAGGTTTTAGAAGTTTCCCCTGTGTCTTGCAAGCAGCCTCTTCTGGTAGACTCAAGACGCCTGTCCCCATGTCAGTCTCACAAGTTGTGAGAGTCAGGGACAATCTTACTTCCTGTCTCAAGGGCAGGCTTTTCTAAGCAACCTAATCAGGCAGGTGGTGTTTGTTAATTGACTACCAGCAGTTAACCGCCACACTGCTGGATTAGAGGCATATTTCCTGAACAGGAATAACTCCCCTGTTACACCCCCATTATACAAACATGACCCAGTTTTGATGCCTTCTCCATTTGCAAAAGTATTTTAGCTTCCTCAATCTCACAGATATTTGGTGGTTTATAGCATATTCCCACAAACATTTTCTTTATACTTTTATCTCCACTGCTAATTTCTATCCACAAAGTCTCTACATTTTCATAATTCCCTTCATAGACATCATCCCTTATAATAGGTTTTAGATCCAGTTTAACATATAAACATACTCCACCTCCCCTTCTATTTGTTCGATCCTTCCGAAACAGAGAATAACCCTCTAAATTAACTGTCCAGTCATGAGTTTCATCCCACCATGTTTCAGTAATGCCTATGATATCATACTGCTCCCTTGCAGCTATTAATTCAAGCTCCCCCATTTTATCTGTCAGGCTTCTTGCATTAGCAAGCATGCATTTAAGTTTTCTTCAACCTGTACTATTATCTTATCTGCTCCTTCCTTTCTGCTCCCACTTGGTTTAGTCTTTAGAAGTTTTCTAGTATTATCTGTATTTACTACAGGTGTCTCACTGCTTGTCAAACTTGCACTTGCCCCCATTCTACCTCCATACCACCTTGTATCCTCATCTATTCCATTTAGTTCATTATCTGTTTCATTCCCCTCCCCCCTCTTTCCTAGTTTAAAATCTGCTCCAACCTTATAGCATTCTCCCCCCTAGCACAGAAGATCCCTCTTCATTGAGGTGCAATCCGTCCCTAGAATATAGATGGCACCTCTCAGAAAAGGAGTCCCAGGGCTCTAAAAACCCAAACCCCTCCTTCCTGCACCACTTTCTTAGCCATGCATTAACCTCCCTGATCTCTGACTGTCTCCCTGCGGTAGCGCATGGCACTGGAAGTATTTCAGAAAATAATACCTTGCAGGTCCTTGCCTTAAGCTTTTGGCCTAGATCCCTGTAATCATTTTTTAGAACCCTCCATCTTTCTCTAACTTTGTCATTGGTGCCAACGTGTAAGGTAAAGCGCCTTTTATTGAAGAGCCATGGCCATTGTGAGATGGATGTCCTTTTGTGGACCCAGGACGGGTCATTTCGCATTTAGGCGTGCGAGGCATGGGACCCAAGCTGCAGCCCCCTCTACTGTGCCAGCATCTTGGTGAGTCAGGAGAGGGCCCCTGCAGAGGTTTCTGGGCTGCTACATCTCTCAGTCTGGCTGCAGTAAGGGGTGGGGCACCACCTTTGTGGGTGGGGGCCAATCCTTGCCTGGTGGAGTTGAACGTGGCATCGAAGTAGCCGCTTCAGAGAGAAGGCAGTGTTTGCTCCTTTTGCCACGGTGGTCCTGACTGAAGGCAGGAAGGTTTCGGATGTTGGCTCGAGTGGGCAGGGCTCATTGTGTTTTGGGTACCTGGGGCCCATCTTACAGCTGACAATGAGTTAACTGAGTGGCTGGTGCGGTGTCTGGCTTTAGGTTAAGGCTGCATATGTGTGTCACCAGTCTGGTGGCGTTAATGTAGATCGTTTGGGCGCCTGCTTATCGCACAGTTTGGCTCGCTTAATGTTCCTTTAGCAGATCTGCGGATGGGCTAGTTTAAGGGCGTTATAACCTTGCCAGATGAGACACAGTTACGGTAATGCCTGGGTGGTGGCATGGATGGGAGTGGGCAGGTCTCATTGTGCTTTTAGTACCTGGGGTCAATCTATTGGCTGATGTGGGGTCAGCTGAGCCGAGTGGCTGGAACTTTGAATGGTCCTGGCTGGCAGGCCGTGATTTAAGAGTTATTGGCCTTATCTGTGGATGGAGCACTCTGCGGGATGTTTCGGGGGAGCAGCATCGCAGTCTCTGGGGTCAAGAAAATTTCTATAGAGTATTCCTTTTCTTTTGCCTAGTTAAGTAGAACAAGAGATTGAGGGTAACCATGATAATCACTTGGGTTGAAATAGGAAGGGGAAACGTCCTCCCAAAGTGCTCATGACAACCATAAGAATGGCCAAGATGTCTAGCACCATTTCTTGCACATACTGTATTGATGCCAAATTTAAACCATCAAATTATGAAAATTTACACAAAGCAAGAAAAAGTATAGAACAGAAACAATTTAAAAAAATCAATCAGACACAAAGAAAGTTATGGTGAGTGAAAAAGTTAGAAAACCCATCCAACCGTATAATAAAAAATATATATTTTTTAAATCAAACACATTTCACCTCAACATATACTCATAGCATCTAGTAAGAATGCATTGATACATTATAGCATCCCGGCAGTATAAAAGTGCATATCCCCATAATACACAATCATTTGTTTCTCTGTACATGTTCTATCTGTTCTCTGTTATATTTCTCAATATAGCAGTTACCTTTTTTTCTACCATTTTCTCTATCTGAGCTTCTTCCTCCATTTAGTTACTGTACATGCCACGAAAAAAATATAGAGGATTCTGAAGACCAGCGGACTCTGAATTTATAATGTGGCCTCATGGACCAGAACTGTAGCAGTATTATTTTGCTGAATTTGATGACCCCTCAAATAGTCCCCCCAGCGTGGCCTTCAGTATTAATTGGTTGGTAGATTAATCTATAAATAAGAATAACGTCACACAAAGGAATACGCTATTGAGTCACAATAAAACTGCTGAATTATATGCATGTAATTGATCTCTAGGGTCAAATCAATTTGTTTTATTTGGAGTGATGAAAAAACTATTAGTTTTGTATGTTCTGGTATACCAGGCTATAAATGACAGTATAATTAGTTGATATGGTGTAATAATGGGTGGTCTAGGGGAGTGGACCTTGGAAAATGCCTGCTGTTTTATTGTTAAAGGTTGTAGCAGCGTAAAAATCTATATTGCCCTCTTTAGAGTTAGCCTGTCTCTCTGGATATACTAGGACTCACGGATTTACTGTACAACATGTTCTGTAGATAGCATTTTAGATTCTAAAACTCTCAAGGGACTTATCACTGGGTTGCCCTGGCTTAACCCGTGGTCTCCAGAGCCCACCTGAGATATGTGCCCTTGGTCTGGGCAGCCCAGTCCAATTTGTTTATTTTAATGTGTGTCACTTCGAGCAACCAGCAACAATTTGTGGGCAAATGAGTGACCTGGTGGGCAGTCTTGCCTATGACCAACAACACCAGTCAGGTCCACAGAGCCTTATGGATGCCATACAAACTAGATATAGAAACAAAGTCCAGTTACAAACATATAGGTTTCGTCACATCACACTCTAGTATTACACCGATCTAGACAATACAAAAGACCTATTTCTGGGTCTGGATGGAAGTAGCACCAAGTTTAGCTCTGACTTAACTAACGTAACATTACTTCCCTTCGTTAAACCAGACAGCGTTTAGTAATAGGGAATGAGATTATTTGCATCTCATTATCACTAATATTAATTTTAGTTAATACTATGTACTTTACAGGAGAAAACATGGCTTCATTTTACGTTATTGCCATTAGTAAATCTAACTTTAGTATTGACGTCACTTTAACCTAGGCTTCACCTACTGTTTTATTATGTAAAAATATATTAAACCGATGTCTACTCATAAACATAAAATAAAAACAGGCCCATTATAGAGTGTGTGTGCCATCGCCGGTCACTTCCTCCGATTTTGACGTCACTTCCAGTTTTGTCATCACTAGGATTGGGGTGGCTGGAACAAAGTAATATCTAGGCTGGACCTCAAACAATCACCCAACGATATACATTCTTCTATTGTTTAAAAAAATGGGCACCCATGGATTCAACTTTGAAGATTCTATTGGAGAAGGCCTTCAAATTGTTGAGTTCAGTTCTGGTAATTCCAGATCATACATACTGGAATACCCATGCAGATAGGAACATTTTCCTAAGTTTAAGAAAGTTGGCTGTTGATGTTGCGTGGCTGTGCTATTATCAATAATTAAATTGTGAGTGATATATATGTATTAGAAAAAATGCTGCGAGTGGTGCACTGCTCGCCAAAAACTGATCCAAACGCAATTAATGAAAAATGCAATATTTAATCGTGAAAAACAGGTATACACATTGCAGAAGCGCACTCTGACGCGTTTCGTCAGAGTATATGGTTAGGCACCCAAGTGATCCTATAAATAGCTCTCACCACTCTCTGATAAGTCCAGAGCAATTCGGGTGTATCCTGTATACTAAACACCTAAAAGTTAATGAATGTGGCATGAGCTCAAATTGCTCAAAAGCTAAAGGCAACCTGTTCAATATTAGGATCATATGGGTGCCACAAAAACACATAAATGTAAGATACAAATATACATACAAATGTAGATATACCACAATGTATCTAGATCAAATATATATAATAGACCCACCAACTCCTAAATAGGAACGTTGTATGGACATCTACATAAAGGTAAACATAAAAATAAAACCAAAAAACTTCATAATGTGTATTCAAGCAACAATATGTATTAATGAATAAATAAAGAATAATAATGTGCAATATATATATATATATATATATATATATATATGTAATATATACTGATGTAAACTCCCTAAGAGCCAGGCAGGGAGGGTTACATATATATCATGTTTTATGTGTTTGATTGATTTGTAATTTACTTATTTACATTAGGAATATATATATATATATATATATATATATATATATTCCTAATGTAAATAAGTAAATTACAAATCAATCAAACACATAAAACATGATATATATGTAACCCTCCCTGCCTGGCTCTTAGGGAGTTTACATCAGTATCTGTCATAGGGCTACTCCAGATGCATTACGTTATTCATGTTGCAGGCTTTGTGCAGGCTGGGCGTTGGTAAGCAATGATGGACGCCAGGAACTTCATTCATTCAAACATCAGCTTTATTATCTTTTACGCAATCTCACATTTAATATACATAGAACATCTTGTATTTAAAGTTGTCCTTGGCCTATACTCTTTGCGTGGTTTCCCTAGCTACCCCCATCTCAGCCCACAAGGAAGGTGCTGAGGCTTTAAAACTACTCTGCTACCTATAGAGTCCCTCTGCTCTGCAGGCTCCATATCCACAGGGGCCTTCACAGGCCTAGTACTACTCCCTCTGTGATCAGCCTCATTTCAGTGTGGCCTGGCACTACGTGGCCTTCTGAGTGAGAGCCAGCGACGGACCCTCTGTTGGGACTGGTCCTACTATGCCTAGGGCTGCGGATGGTGGAGCCCCCTTTTGAGCATAGTCTGTCTCTCAGTGTACCTTGGGAGTAGTATAACATCATCTTGGTGGAACTCTACATTAAAGGGTAATTCTATAGCAGAGCAGAGCAGCAGAACACTTACCTGCAGCCGGCGGTGGAGGGTGAGGAAGACCACTGCGGAGGGTGAAGAGAACCACGGTGACATCGTGGAAGCAGCAGCAGACATCCTGGTGGTGGCGGTGACAGCAGAGGACGTCCCTGTTGAGCCGGTGGGAGCAGTGGAACACATCACAGCTGATGCCGGTGCGAGATGGGGAACATGTGACCGGAGCAGGAGCGTTACTATTGGGCAACCTGCTCCTCCCCGGTTGTCCAATAGTAACGCTCCTGCTCACTGCCACCACCAGGATGTCTGCCGCTGCTCCCACAATGTCGCCATGGTCCTCCTCACCCTCCGCAGCGGTCTTCCTCATCCTCCTCCGCCGGCTGCAGGTAATTCATGCTACCCGGCTGGGTACCCGGTACGGCAACATTTCTACCAGTACCCGGTACCAGTATTCCTTAAATTTAAAGGACTCGGTACAACACCAGTTAATTTCCCCCAAATCGGTCTCCCTGAGTGTACTTCGGCACATGTCTGTAACAGTGCCCTTGTGTTTATTATTGCCAATGAATTTATGAGAAACAGTCTTACATGACAACAAAAAAACTACTTGCAAAACATTTCTGACAAAAGTCACAGCATAGCAACCATGCACTGCATTGGAAAATGAGACTATGGAGAGAACAGTAGGGCTCATTACAACGACAGACTGTTACTCCACAGAGATGCATGCTGGGTTTACCACTTTCAGCAAAAAGTACAGAGACTATTCATGCTTTCTTGATACACCATAATCAAAATAATGATATACCTAGCATATCTACAAGTCCTCCAGTGTTTCCTCAGTCAGTATTATGTTGTTTGACTGCCATCTAGAGTTCAGCCTTATTCCAAATGTATATACAGTTTTTGTTTTAATGGTTGTCATTGTTCCTATGGTTCCTCTCGCTATATCCTCTTATTACCTCAATTTCACTATTTATTGGCTCTCCCTCCTGAGAGGGTGGGGGGAGAAGGGGAAAATTCACAAAAATCCATTAAAACAGGGCACATAATGTCACTTTACCCAAGACAGGAATTGATGTTATGTTCCCTGAGGTAACATTGTATTCACTAAGCTAATTAGATGCAAAATAAAAGCCACAATTGAGCTCATTAGCATAGGCTTAACATCAAGTTGTTCATGCTTGACCTCTGACTTGCGTTAACTCACAAAACATGACGTTATGTAAGACTTGGCGTTACTCATATTTGACGTCGCTTACGGTTTCGCCATCACTCGGATTGGGGTGGCTGAAATTGTGTAACATCTCGGCTGGACCTCAAACAATCACGCAATGCATTTCACAAGAGTTCTGGCTTCTGTACAGGTTCTCCATAGTCCAGTAACATCCTGTCTTATGAACTCACCCTCCCATCTTACTGGGCTATGGAGGGCCCCTGGTGCTAGATGAGAGAGTGGGTATAGAGATGGGTGAACCAGTCCAAATGCATTGAGCAGGGAAGAGAGGGGGGAAAGGGTGTGGGAAACTTTTAATTTTAGTAGTGTCTAGTTGTATATGTATCCCTTCAAGCCTCCCTCCAAATAAATAAAGGACACATGCCTGTGCTGAAAAATGAGCACACCTGAGGTCGCTGATGACTATGTAAAGTATATTTAAATGAGTCGCATCCCACACTTCCTAAAAGGATTTCCATACCAACTATATTGACCTGATAAGCCTAAGGTACTGACCTAATGACTGCAATGGTGTACTGGTGTCAGACCCAAAACGACTAGAACCCATAACCACTGCTTTTCTAGGCAGCAGCTCTAGTAGTGTGAGCTAAACCAGCTAATGGGTAGCATCAACTTGTTTTTACTTGTGTGTGTGTGTCAGAAAACCTCTGTTTTATTTAATCTCACCTCGCCTCAGTAACTCATAGCCCATAGTACATATTATTTCTTTGTGTTTGAAGTTCTTTCAAGGTTACAATCAAAATATAGATATCTTTTGAATGTATGCTAGAAGTAGACAGTGGTGCACTGCTAGCCATCAGCTGGTTTATCTCACACTGCTAGAGCTGTGGCCTAGAAAAGCAGTGTTGTGGTTTCTAATTCTGTTGGGTCTGACACCAGTACACGATTCCAGTCATTGGTTCAGTACTTTAGGCTTATCAACTCTATATAGTTGGTGTGGAAATCCCTTTAGAAAGTTTGGTATAGGACTCATTTAAATATACTTTGCATAGCCATTAGCATATCCCCCACCCGGGTGAAGATAGGATGATTTCAAGCCTAAATATTAATTATGCTATATTCTCTATATACATATATATTCAGCATGTAACTAGATAAAATAAGTAATTTAGTATTAAGTTAGAAATTATATTGGAAAATGATTAGCTGACTGCAAAGATAAGAAGATAAATCAGCCTGAAGACAGACAGGTATACAAATATTTTGTGTGATTTAAGAAATTCGGTATGTTTAATGTCTGCTGAGTTGAATAGTATATGATAATGAGTTTGGAATCAAAGGTTAGTTAAATAGTTTGTTAGTTGTAAAAGACAATACAATAGAGATGGGTTTTAAAAGATAAGGAACATAGGATTAACTATAGCTACTTCGTGACAGAACAAAGAAGGGTCTTATAATTCAAAGCTTTCTAATCAATGGCGTAGTTAGACAAGGGCGGGCCCACGGGCAAAAAAAATTCAGGGCCCTATTAATACTGCTGTCATTTTTTTTTCTCCCTCCCACATCCTTTCTCTGATCCTCTCTCTAATCATCAGCTCCCCTCACCTGCTCTCCCCCCTTATCATCAGCTCCCCCTCACTTGCTCTCCCCCTTCCTCATCATCAGCTCCCCCTCACCTGCTCTCCCCCCTCATCCTCATAAGCTCCTCCTCACCTTCTCTCCGCCTCCTCATCATCAGCTCCCCCTCACCAGCTCTCCCCCGCCCCTCATCCTCATCTCCCCCTCACCAGCTCCCCCTCCCCTCATCTTCATCAGCTCCCCTCCCATCCTCATCATCAGCTCCCCCTCACCATCTCTCCCCCTCCTCATCATCAGCTCCCCCTCACCCGCTCTCCCCCCATCATCAGCTGCCCTCATCAGCTCTCCACACTCATCATCTCCCCCTCATCAGCTCTCCACCTCCTCATCAGCTCCCTCACCAGCTCCCCCTCATCATCAGCTCCCCCCTCATCATCAGCTCCCTCACCAGCTCTCCTCCCCATCATCAGCTCCTCCTCACCTGCTCTCCCCCTCATCCTCATAAGCTCCTCCTCACCTGCTCTCCCCCTCATCATCAGCTCCCCCTCACAGCTCCCCCCTCATCATTTCCCCCTCACCTGCTCTCCCCACTCATCATCTCCCTCACCAGCTCTCCACCTCCTCATCAGCTCCCTCACCAGCTCCCCCCTCATCATCAGCTCCCGCCATCATCATCAGCTCCCCCTCACCATCTGTCCCCCTCACCATCTCTCCACGCCAACTCATCATCAGCTCCCCCTCACCAGCTCTCCTCCCCATCATCAGCTCCCCCTCACCAGCTCTCCCCCCTCATCATCTCCATCACCAGCTCTCCCCCTCCTCATCAGCTCCCTCATCAGCCCCCCCATCATCAGCTCCCCCCCTCATCATCAGCTCCCCCTCATCATCAGCTCCCCCCCTCATCATCAGCTCCCCCCCTCATCATCAGCTTCCCCTCACCAGCTCTCCCCCCTCATCATCAGCTCCCACTCACCAGCACTTCCCCCTCCTCATCAGCTTCCCCTCACCAGCACTTACCCCCCCCCCTCCTCATCATCAGCTCCCCGTCACCAGCTTTCCATCTTCATCAGCTCCCTCATCAGCTCTCCTCCCTACTCATCAGCTCCCCCTCACCAGCTCTCCCCCTCCTCATAACAATCAGCTCCCCCTCACCAGATCTCCCCCCCCCTCATCCTCATCAGCTCTCCCTCACCAGCTCTCTCTTCCCCTTAATGCTCTCTCTCTCTTCCCCTCAGCTCTCTCTCCCATGCCTACCTTCGGCGGGAGGAGATGATCAGAGGAGCAGCTGGCAGAGGAGCTGTGGCAGCAGACACCGGAAGTTATAAAGACTTCTGGGTTAGACTGCTAGAGAGCTCTCCTCCTCTGCCGATTCTCCTACCGGCTTCTGTTTGCCGTGGCCCGCCGCCGTCGCATATCTTTACAGCAGAGGGGAGAAAAGGTGGGGTGGAGCAGGGGAGGGGGGAAGGGGGGGTGCAAACAAGGTGAAGATGCAAGAGAATGGGGGCAACATTTCGGGGTTAGGACCCCTTCTTCAGGCCCATTCCCAAAGGGCAAAAATAATGTCCAATTGTACTACCCTTGACCCTGTAAAAAAAAAAAAACCCTAACCAAATGCAATAACCTTCAATAAAGTCAATCCCACAGGGAAAGGTGAACAATCAGTCCTGCACCTTCAAGCAGACAAATGGATGTACAGTTCCTAATTGTAGATAAAGGAGAGTCTAACAGACCATAAGGTGAGAGTTACAAAGTTTCCTTGTTGAACAGCACAACATAACCAACTAAATGCTCACTCACTGACAGCCAATGGGGAACGACCACACAGGAAATGCTTCAAATAGCATAGAAAAAGCAAGACTGTTACTCTACCGACCAGTGATAGTCCTGAGTGTACAGTAGATGAAAAGCCCCTTTGGTGCTCATTGATGTCGTATAGCTGGCAATCCTTCTGCTCTCTCTCACAGTGGGGGGGAAAAAGTGCTGAGTGAGTGATGTACCGGAGTATTCTGAAATACATCTTCACTATGATGTCAGCATGTTATCGCCGCTCCTTTGATCCACTGATTGGCTGAGAAGCAGCAACAGGTTTACAGGCAGCAGCGCAAATGTAGAGGTACTATGCATGTGCAGGTTGTCTCCCAATCACATCCACCCATTGGCTGAGAGGCTGGAAGAGGTTTACAGCAAGCAGCACAAGTGTGTAAGGATCCGTAAGTCCCGCTACCCTCAGCGCACTCCCTCCTTTCCTCGGCCCGCAATCGGGTGCTCTGCTTCCCCCGTCTCCTGCGGCGCGTCACCTGGGCCATCTATAGCTGTCGAACTACGGGCACGCTTCACGCGCGGAAGTTTCTACTAAGTCCTCTGGTCCCGCCTAAGGGTTGCGCCCGTGCAGGGGCGTCATCAGCATGTCAATATGCACGGGACGCCCGCTCAACGTGCACAGGTACCACGTCACCAGCCTCCGCCTGTAAGCCTTCCCACACCTATCTCCTGCACCAATCGCAGCAAGCATGCCTAACGCGCCCCTTCTTGCCTTGTTCTCATTGGTTCCTGTTTGCCTTATACTGTATGTAAAACCAGAGACAGAACATGAAACACAGACAGAGCTCAGTGCACATCCAGTGAAACATATACACGGTACAGTGCCTAAATATATATGTATAGATATCTATTTTAAAAATGGTCTTTTAGTTTAACATTTTGGCCAAAGTGTTGTAAGCCCCTGAGCCACTACACAGCAGACCACATCTCAATGGTCCCTAACACTAATATAAATTCTTAATAACCTGTGCATTACCAGGAAGAATAATTTATAATAAATCTGTCAAAATCAGTTGCATAGTTCTAAGTCTGATTGAAGCTTTTATTAACCTGTACATTACTAGGAAAAGCACTCTGTATTAGATTTGTCACAATCATACTGCAAGCAAGTTCCCCTGAGAGTGGGAGATGCTATGGAGTGAGCTTTTAACCATTTAAATGTGGGAGAGGTTGAGCTTCAATTAGGTAGGAGGTTGCCACCCTCCAATCAGCTAAGACCAGCTGAACAAGAATTGTAAAACATACAGGACACCTACAAGCTCATATTGAACCCCCAAAATAACCACAACATATATATATATAAGCATATAAGTGTCAGAGAGGAGTGCTACTGAGCATGGCAATAATTATTTAAAACCAGAGACAGAACATGAAACACAGACAGAGCTTAGTGCACATCCAGTGAAACTTATACATGGTACAGTGCCTAAATATATATGTATAGATATCTATTAAATAAAATGGTCTTTTAGTTTAACATTTTGGCCAAAGTGTTGTTAGCCCCTGAGCCACTACACGGCAGACCGCATCTCAAGGGTCCCTAACACTAATATAAATTCTTAATAACCTGTGCATTACCGGAAAGAATGATTTATAATAAATCTGTCAAACTTAGTTGCATAGTTCTAAGTCTGATTGAAGCTTTTATTAACCTGTACATTACCAGGAAAAGCACTCTGTATTAGATTTGTCACAATCATACTGCAATCCGCACCTCTCCATCCTGACCCCAGCTAACTCCTCGACGATCCGCACCTCTCCAATACTGACCTCGAAAAAGTACCACGACGATCTGCCTCTCTCCAATCCAGACCACGGTAAGTACCTCCTACAATCCGCTACTCTCCAACACCGACCTCGGCAAGTATTACTGACCATCCAGACCTCTCCTACCCCAACCCGGCTACCTCAACCAGACATGCTCACGCGGCTGTGGGTTGGTGTTATATCAAATCCCCACCCTGGCCTTGCGGTCATGCCTTGTTTGTGGAGACACAAATGTTAACACAACCATAGGGGCAATAAAGTGAACATACAGTACACAGTACTGAGTAAGCTTCATATGCCTGCCAAAGATACCATGAGAGGACTATAATGAGTGGAAACAGTAATTAGGCACTATACTAACTGGAATCCAACAAACAAATACACTTAAAATCCTGAGTAGAGACAAACCGAGTGGGCAAGTAAGCGGCAGGGCAGAGGTGAATGAGACCCAAATGATAAATGAGAGGGAATATTGAATAAGTGTTCCCACAATCTCATCATTCTGACCATTGAGTATATACAGAAAACCTATCTGAGACAAAAAAAAAAGGTGAATAAACTACAGGAAGCCCTTGAAACATCACTACAGGCTCAGGACCTGAATACCCTAAAGAAAGAATTAGATGATAGCCTTTCATCTTTTTCTAAAGAAATTGAAACTAGAAAAAGAAATACATTTTGGAGCGATGCTCGAGATTATTTATCGGGCAAAGTATATAACTGACAGTCTAAAGATTCACGTGGAGAGGACAGAAGATGTTGACAACAAAAACCACAGACGAGGTTTCAGCAGCATCCAGATCACATGGACTCATCAGAAAGCAACACCGCGTTTTTAGAACAGCGACCACCAAGGGGCAGACGCAGAAAACCTGCAGGGCGGGGCGAAAGCACCATCACTCAAGAACCCGCCCGGAGAGGAATGCAGACCCGCTACCATGTTCTTTGGTGGTAAATATCTCGAATAGGAACCTTTCTGAGGACGAACACCACGTCCTCAGCAAGGGTCTGTCTTTTGTCCCGACCACACATACTGACATTTTAGAACTAGAGGTAGATTTAGCGCGTTTCTTTAGAAATCTCAGACTGAAGGGCTTCTTTTCCAAACATCCATCTGTATTACCCACACCCAGTTTAGATATAGAAGAGGATACCCCATTTCACCTACTCACGGTAGATTGCAAACCCAATAGTAGGTTCAATCCCCCACCACTAAACCATACTATTGAAACATTTATCACATTAGTGCAAAAAGATATGAGTACACTTAATAAACATAAATTCCAACATAAACTGTTCAACTTCTCGAAAAAGAGAAGTTAGCTATTCAAGAGCTTGGAAATGAAAACAGTATCATTATTAAACCATCTGATAAGAATGGCGCAATCGTCATTATGAACAGAGTTTTAGGGCACCGGTCCCAATGTTCAGGGCTCAGTAACAGCTAGACTATTTAAAATAGTAAAGCATAATATTCACTGGTGTTGGGGATGATCAAGCAATGAACGCTGCGTGAGACTCTATTGGTAATGCCTATAATTGAAGTAGGACCATATGCAAGTCTCTATGAAGGCTGACTGTCCTCTATATATACTATAATGGGCAAATCAGCAAATTCAATGAGACAGATATATCCACAACTGTGATATGAATAAAAACATAACAGGCAGAGTACTCACAAATGCAGCAATGTAATCCCCATAATGAGCGTGCCTCACACCAAATGCAGGAAGAGAGAGCGGTCCGTGGGGTCCAGAAACGGAGCACAGCTGCAGTGAAGAAAACGGGGGCTACAATCCAGTAGAAGAATTAAAAAGCCTTTATTGTGTGGTGGTGGGGGGGTCAGAACAAACTCTGATGCGTTTCGGGAAGAATCCCTTTGTCAAAGAGTGAGTTCATGTTTGCCTGTGATGTCTGATAAGTACCCATTGCCCCGCCCCAAGCCGTGACGTCACTGAATGAAATTTTGGCGAAAAAATGTCCGCGATCAGTGTGATTGGTTGCTACCGACAGCTAGTGGTATGCCTGGCTAGTAGTGCGTCTCACGAATCTAAAAAACGGTTGCGGGGGAATGGGAGACAAGCTGACAAGTATGGAAAACATTTAGAGCAGGGAGGAGTGCATAATAAAAACAAAGTAACAATCATGTTACCATAAGAGTACAAAGTTAAAAACACAAGCACAATATATAACATTGCATTGGAAGAAACATATGATGTTAATAGAAGATATATTGAAATATCAAACTTGCAATTCTAGAGAGATAAAAAATGAATATAGGTACATTTGGACGTATTTCATAGAAAGCCAGAATGGAAACCTGGAAATAGGGGGTGATGCAGAACCGTATCATAGTATCATGAGTAGCACAAAAGACTAAGCAATAATAGAACCATATTATAACAAGTGAGAGATTATAAATTTAAATATCCTCACAGTGAACTACAGTTCATTAATCATGCCACTAGAGACAGCCATAATCAGAGCAGTCAAGTATTCACAAAATGACCAATAGGTATGAGATCTGTAGAAACCTTAAACCTGAATCACCCCTGGGCGATAGTTATTCACATATTGTTAATTTGAAACATAACCTCTGGGGATTTAAAATCAGGCCAAGATACATTGTCATACACTATGCATAGTAATGGGAGAAGAAAAAAAGAAAAGAAAAATAATGCAAGGGTATGGGGAAAGGAGGGGGGTGGGGGTATGGGGTAGGGGGGGTTGCACATAAAGAAAATGATAAAAACTCATGAAACAGAAAACTTATAAAAAAAACTTATGAAGAACTTATAAAAAATGCTTCAACTCCCAATCTAGATTCATGCCCCTGGGTGCTAGAGTCCCAAGGGCATAAATCCAGTGCATCTCTCTTTGATTTAATAGAGATTCTCTGTCACCACCTCTAATGTTCAAAGAAATGTGCTCAATAGCACTGAAGGTAAGACTGTGTAATGAACCAGATGGACAATGCATAAAGTGGCGGGCTACTGGGAATCTTTCATCTCTGTTCTTGATGCTCCTTACATGTTCACCAATTCTTTCTCTGAGCATGCGTATAGTTCTGCCCACGTAGCCACTACCACATGGGCATCTCAATATATAAACAATGAACTTTGTATCACATGTCATGAATGAACGTAGTTTATATTTCTTTTTAGTGTGGATATCTGTGATAGATCTAATGGGCAATGCATATCTGCATATTCTACAATTGCCGCAGCTGTGGAAACCTTTAGGAATATTAGATATGCATTGCCCATTAGATCTTGTTTATATATTGAGATGCCCATGTGGTAGTGGCTACGTGGGCAGAACTATACGCATGATTTAAAATCCCTAGAGGTTATGTTTCAAATTAACAATATGTGAATAACTATCGCCCAGGAGTGATTCAGGTTTAAGGTTTCTACAGATCTCATACCTATGGGTCATTTTGTAAATACTTGACTGCTCTGATTATGGCTGTCTCTAGTGGCATGATTAATGAATTGTAGTTCACTGTGAGGATATTTAAATTTATAATCTCTCACTTGTTATAATATGGTTCAATTATTGCTTAGTCTTTTGTGCTACTCATGATACTATGATACGGTTCTGCATCACCCCCTATTTCCAGGTTTCCATTCTGGCTTTCTATGAAATACGTCCAAATGTACCTATATTCATTTTTTATCTCTCTAGAATTGCAAGTTTGATATTTCAATATATCTTCTATTAACATCATATGTTTCTTCCAATGCAATGTTATATATTGTGCTTGTGTTTTTAACTTTGTACTCTTATGGTAACATGATTGTTACTTTGTTTTTATTATGCACTCCTCCCTGCTCTAAATGTTTTCCATACTTGTCAGCTTGTCTCCCATTCCCCCGCAACCGTTTTTTAGATTCATGAGACGCACTACTAGCCAGGCATACCACTGGCTGTCGGTAGCAACCAATCACACTGATCGCGGACATTTTTGCGCCAAAATTTCATTCAGTGACGTCACGGCTTGGGGCGGGGCAATGGGTACATATCAGACATCACAGGCAAACTCACTCTTTGACAAAGGGATTCTTCCCGAAACGCATCAGAGTTTGTTCTGACCCCCCCACCACCACACAATAAAGGCTTTTTAATTCTTCTACTGGATTGTAGCCCCCGTTTTCTTCACTGCAGCTGTGCTCCGTTTCTGGACCCCACGGACCGCTCTCTCGTCATTATGAACAGGACAGATTACTGGGAGGAGATCCTCAAACAACTCTCGGTCGTGTCTAATTACAGGTTTAGTCCCCATAATCCAATGGCTGATGTGGCCGGTAAGACTTTAAAAGTTGTCAACTTGGCATATGCGGGAGGAGTGATATAAAAAAACAAAAAGATTTTCTTATCAAGAAAAACCCGATTATGTCAGTGCTGTACACATTGCCTAAGATTCACAAAAACCTGTCCAAACCAGCAGGGCATCCAATAGTAGCAGGGACAGAATCCCTATTTTAACCCATTGCTGTGTTTTTAAACAAATTACTTTGTACCCTGGTCGTCAATTCAAGGTCCTATATCCAGGATACATCCCATTTTTTGAGGGAGGTTGGACTGGTCCCCAGATTTTTGAGGGAGGTTACTTTTGTGACGCTTGACGTCAATAGCTTGTATACCTCTATTCCACACAGTAAGGGCATAGAGGCTGTGAAGAGTTCACTGGACAATAATGGATTATTCACTCCAAAGGAGCGAGCGTATGTTTATGTTGGATTTACTTAGTATCATCTTAAAGGAGAATTTCTATCTCTTTGAAGATACTTTCTACATTCAAAGTCAGGGCACAGCGATGGGGACCAATGTCGCACCCACATCCGCCAACATTTTCATGAATTGCTTTGAGGAAAGGTTTGTTTTCTGTCATCCATTGTTCTTGACATCAGGGTGTATGTGGGTGTGATATATAGACGATATCTTTATGATCTGTACGGGCACAGATGAGAAACTCAATACATTTATCAGTGACATAGATTCCGCGCATAACACCATTGGCTTTACTTCAGTTATGAGTAAAAGAGCGCGATCAATTTCTTAGACACCACAATCAGAATGGTCAACAATAAATTAGAGTCAGATTTATATACGAAAGATACAGATAGGAATAACTTACTCCACTATAACAGTTTCCACTCCACCCCCGCTCCCCCCCTCCACCCCGCGGGACTATTAAGGGTTTACCCCATCGTCAGTTTCTAAGGGCTAAAAGAATAATCAGTATTTCTGTTCCAGGGGCCCGCCGTATAGTGAAAATTGGCAGAAAGCGGATCCAGCGATTTTCAGTTCTCTGCATGCGCAAACCGGCATTTTAGCCGTTCTGCGCATGTGCGGCTTATGGTCTGCACGCGCAAACTACGGTATGCGCACGCAAACTACGGTCTGCGCATGCGCAACCACCCGTTCTGCGCATGCGCAACTTTTGATCCAACATGGCGGCTCCCTTCTCGGTGCCGCCGTATCGGCGGATCGCCGAAAAGCGTGGCCCTGCTATACCTCTAGACACGTGCTGCTGTCTGTAAACCTCTTCCGGCTTCTCAGCCAATCGGTGGATGAGATTGGGAGACAACCTGCACATGCTCATTATCTCTACATTTGCGCTGCTGTCTGTAAACTTGCTTCTCAGCCAATCGGTGGATCAAAGGGGCGGAGATAACATGCTGACGTTATAGTGAGACCAAGAAAAACCGTCTGGCAACTCCAGGTATAAACACCTTATGGCTGATAGCCTGTATATGATTGATAAGTGGAGCAAAAAAAAAAGCCTAATGGAGGTATGGGGTTAAAGCTGTGTGCAGTCCCGTTCCCAATGTATGGTGATCAGCTGCAGATGCACAGCTACACGGATGGAGTGGATACTCATGATACTCCGTCCCCTCTGCTCCTGGCTGAACGTTCCCCTCCAGGGGTAAATGATGTCCTTCCGTTGCGCGGCCACGATCCGGATGTAGGCAAGAAGATGGAAGATCGATGCCAGCATGGCTCCTATAGATGTCAGACTCACCAGGTAGGATGGTAAAATAAATTTATTGAGCTACATAAAACAGATACTGACAAGACATGACTAGGAGACCTCCCACGCATTTCGGGCAAGTTTGCCCTTTCTCAAGGAGTCCCACTCCTTGAGAAAGGGCAAACTTGCCCGAAACGCGTGGGAGATCTCCTAGTCATGTCTTGTCAGTATCTGTTTTATGTAGCTCAATAAATTTATTTTACCATCCTACCTGGTGAGTCTGACATCTATAGAAGCCATGCTGGCATCGATTTCCATCTTCTTGACGTTATAGTGAGGAAGTATTTCAGAACGCTCCGGTACACCACTCACTCAGCACCTTTTTCCCCCCACTGTGAGAGAGAGCAGGATTGCCAGCTAACCGACATCAACGAGCACCACAGGGGCTTTTCATCTACTGTACACTTAGGACTATCACTGGTCGGTAGAGTAATACTCTTGCTTTTTCTGTGCTATTTGGAGCATTTCCTATGTGGTCGTTCCCCATTGGCTGTCAGTGAGTGAGCATTTACTTGGTTATGTTGTGCTGTTCAACAAGGAAACTTTGGAACTCTCACCTCTTGGTCTGTTAGACTCTCCCTTATCTACAATTAGGAACTGTACATCCATTTGTCTGCTTGAAGGTGCAGGACTGATTGTTCACCTTTTCCTGTGGGATTGACTTTATTGACATTTTATGCGTTTTTGCATTTTTTTAGGGAGTTTTTTTACAGGGTCTAGGAAAGTACCACTGGACATTATTTTTGCCCTTTATGAACGGGCCTGAAGGGGTCCTAACCCCGAAACATTGCCCCCCTTCCACTGCATCTTCACCTTGTTTGCACACCCTCCCTCTCCCCCTCCCCCAACCTTTTTCTTCACCTTGGTTTTTTTCTTTCTCCCTTGTCACACAAAGAGATGCACAAAGCGCACTCGGGTAAAAAAGGATATAATGTAAATTGTAGAAGTAAAATCAAGGTAATTCCACTTACAGCGTACAAATACTTCCAACAAATTGTGTCAAGGTGGACTGCTTAGGAGTTCCACTATCCTGAAGTGTAGCACAAAGTCTCCCTCTCTGCAGGGTGAGTTAGCAGCCTTTGAGACAAAAGCTCCCGCGCGCTGGGAGCAGCAGCTGTTCCACGTCTCGTCGCCTCTCTTCCTCCCGCTTCCGGGTCTGCGCTGTAGACACAGTGATGTGTACAGACCTCCGGATTACCAGTGCAAGGTAAGAGTAGGAAAATTCTCCTGCACGGTCAATAATGGTGTAAATAACACCTAGGTCGACTTCATACAGGAATATAAGCAACTCCAAAAGACAGTCTCACAGGTGGACACTCAGTAGTAAACCCACATCACATGTTACAAAGCAGTAGTCATCATGTCACTCCATCCGATCCAACAAATTTATCACTTGCGTGGTATCACGAATATAGGAGGCATGATGACTACTTTGTAACATGTGATGTCACAGCTCGATACACAATTATTAACCATATGCAAGGTATAGAAGCTGTCCGAGAATTTCTCAAACGTGATAGTGAGATGGCAACAGAACAAGCGGATTTCATTATTAAAGGCATTGATTACATCATGACCAATAACTATTTTTGGTTTAATGACCGCTTTTATTTACAAATCTGTGGTACGGCCATGGGAACCAGATTCACCCCGAGCTATGCCAACCTATTCATGGGCCTATGAGTGTAGTGGCATGTGTGGGTTGGCAATGTGCTTGGGGCGGGTCTGGTCCTCTGGTACAGATTTATCGACGACATTATCTTTGTCTGGAAAGGGGAGGAGTCGGCAGCTTTGGAGTTTATTAAACAGTTGAATATCAATCAGATGAATGTCAGGTTTACTTACAATATCAGTAGACATGAGATTCATTTTTTAGAGCTTAATCTTTTCATTCATGAAGGTAAACTGTAAACCCCATTTTAAGTCTGTTGACTGCAATCCGTACATACACAAGAATAGTTGCCATTTAAATAAATGGTTGGATAACATCCCTAAGGGACAAATAAGTAGGATCAGGAGGAATTGCACCTCTATTCAAACTTATTTGGAACAGGCAACCATTTTAAGGGAGAGATTCTTGGAAAAAGAATATTATTATAAAACATTAGATAGGGTAATAAAAGAGGTAACAAAAACAAATAGGAAAGATTTATTACAGCCCAGGAAGAAATTTAAAGATATGCAAAACGTCATCCCCTTTATTACTCAGTATAATAATAAATCTTATGAGATAAGGAGGATTATTGAAAAACATTGGCCAATTTTGAAACAAGACGATATGCTTAAAGAAATTTTACCAGATAGACCTCAACTCATTTGGAATAGATTTTGTTCCAAGACATTGGCGTGGAGGTAATAGAGTTCAATCTATCTCCCAAAAAGAAAGCCTTTGGATTCATAAACTGAAGACTTTGAGACCTCTAGGACTTAATATAGAGTTTGATATTAATGCCTTTCTCACATGATGATTCAATGTTTTATCTGTCCCTTCCAATTTTAATTTTCTTTTACACGACATTTTTATGTATATTTTTTAAATATATTTTTAAATGGTAAATATTAAATATTTTTAAATTAGTATATTTTTAAATAGAATATATCAATTGTATACTTTTTATACATATTCTAATCTATTTATGATTTTTATAGGATTTCTCGTTTAAATTAATCTAGAATAAATTTTAGAATTGCATATCCCCATTATATATTAGCCATTTAGTTCTCTCCCATTGCTATTTGTAAGGTTCCAGGATAAATCATTGAATTATCACAAGATGAGTGATGTTGTCAATTTGTGGTTCTGTGTATAACACCTTTTCTCACTATTTATCTATTTCAGCGTTTTCTTTATATATATATATACAATTCTGAATAGGTTTACGTTTAGAAAGGGTGTTTAGTAGAATTTATGATCTATATAACATATTTTCCATGTCTGTGTTTATGTATTTATATATATTTTCACATTTTTTAAATGTATTAATTAAAGTTTGAATTTATTTTATGGATTATTGTATAAACATTTTCTGTGACTAATACTGGTGCAACCTAATCAAGTGAAGCTGTGTACTTGGAGTTTAGTACTTTGCAATCAACATAAGTAGCAGCGTTATTGGATCAAGTTAAAAATCAGACAGCTGTACTACAGTACTTTCCTATGATGGGTAGCTCAGTATAAAGACAGACTACAGAGTATGGCAAGTAGGACCCCAGAAGAAGTCGTATGACGAAACGTGCTGGGCTTTTTGACAGCTTGAGGCCACCGTTCCAACTCTAAACTCCACTCCATGGATCCCGATTGGCTAAGGCGGCTGTGATGCGCCGGACAGGCGGAGGACTCCCGATCAAGGGTGAGAGACGTGGGGGAGACCGGCACACAGTTGACCCGGGAGGAGGGTTGAAGTACGTCCAGAGTCACTTCTTGCCTAAATACCAGGGAGGAAAGTGTGAGTTGTTCCTTTCCCCTCTGTGTTGTTTGTCATTTTGAGTAAAATGTTAATGCACTATACCCTATGCATTTGTGTCTTCTTCTCCATATGAGGTCAAGCAGGAGCCCACGAACCTGAGGATTCCGGTCTATGGAGTAACAGTACTATATGTCTTCAGTGTAAATCTTTCACTGGGTTTATTTGCACATTTTATTGTATATTTAAGTAACTTCGCGCCATGAACACCCTTTTGGTTTTATATTTTATACACTGTAGGGTGTTTATTAGTGCCGCATAAGGGGATTCTTCTCTTTCTTAGTCATTATATAATCATTTTTCCTGCGAGCACCACCCCACTTCAGCTGTTTGGGATTTCACTTTCACTAAAACACGATTCCACACGCTCTTATGATGTTGGAGCAAAGTTAAATCACACCTTCAAAAGCGTACCTGTGTGTTTATCCCTGGTGTAGCTATGCATTGATGGTAAGCTCTTTGTGAGGACATTCCAGAAAAATGCACATTTAATAATGTATAAAATATATTAATTGTGTATACACTTAAGTAATGCTTTAAGTAATTGGAAATATATGTATGCAGAACCTATACTGTCAAAAGAAACAAAGTAGTGTGTCATAGCTGTAGTGACATATAACTTAAAAATAGCTACAGTATGTAGTTAACAGTGAAGATATAGTCAAGCATGTATGTATGTTTCAATACTACCTACACCATTACAGTAGCTCTTACAGTATCTCTAATGCATCATCAAAACCAGCTGCAACTCTGCTCGTTTGACCAGAGCAAATAAGAGTTCTATAATCTGTCCTCTATTTTCGTATGATGAAGTTTAGATACTTCAGATAATTTAAGCAATTGACAGATTGATAATTTACTAATCAAATCTACATTTTCCTCATCAGTAATTTGATTGTGCGCTGTATAAACAAACTAGATTCGTCATTGTTCTCTTTACAGAATGGCGCTGTCCCATGCAACACCAAAGTGAACTAAGGGCAGATATGTTAAACAGGTTACATTTTAGTGCCTTATCAAAAAAAAGACAATTTTTAAATTTGGTTAGTTGCTTTGTTCCAATTCTGCTCTTTTTATCTTAGATATTAAGTACCCTCCACTGTCCTCGACAGCCCTAACACTAAAGGGGCATACAGAAATCTGGTAACACTATTATTGGATGGAATAAAATGGTACAGCCGCCTGCTGTAAATATTTCAAACACTCCGTAAAGAAGGTCCCCTGGCAATAAGTCACTGACTTATTACCAGGGGACCTTCTTTATGGTGATGCATTACCTTAGTAAAGAGGTAGCACCTGTTGCCAATCTCTTTGGCAATTTGTCACAATCATATTACGTTACTTATCCAAAAATTGGATTTGCTACTTGTGAGCAGTGTGATGTTTCTGGGTTGTGCTTAAATATGTCAAAAGTCTGTTATTTTTATTTTAAACATATTATTATGCTTATCACTGCCATTAGTTTACTGTAGTGCTTAAGAATTCAAAATTGTTATGAACCATTAGGGGTATATGAATCAAGTGAAGCAAACTGCCCAATTACCCCAAAACAGGTACAAATTGCATCATATGTGACTGCATCAAGGTGCTTTGCTCCATACAACAAAAGACAAAATTACCCAATGCTACATACAATGTAACAAAATACTTAAATGTTAGTATTGTCACGAGTAAGGGTCATTTATTTAAACCCTTTGGCCAAAGCGTTAGCCTGAGGCCCTGGTGTCAGTGCTGCACTCGCGCCTGCCATGCTGGCGGACCGTGCAGCCGAGATCCGCAGTCTGCAGTGAGCTGCAGGGGTAAAGACGGGGGAGCGTGGAGGTGGCCGTGGCGTCACCCAGCAGGTTCGCCCTCATTGGCTGAACCGTCAGGGTGGCATGGCCAGTGCTCCATCGCGAGTCTGTTCGCACAATGCGGCGGGCAAGGTGGGTAGCGGGCCCAGCCCCATTGAGGGGCTGTTCTTATCCCTGCAGCAGGGACCTAGCCTTAGGCTGGGGCCATAGAGGGGTGAGCAGATCGGAGCCGCGCTGAGGCTCGACTGCTGAAATCTGCGCGATTTCATGCCCATGCAGGCGAGCCAGCGGGCGCGATCGGAGGCAGGGGGGAGAGACTGAGGGAGGCGGGGCAGTGACGTTGCTGGGCCAATCGCCCGCGACGCACCAACGTCACGGCGCCGTGACGTTGATGCTGCTCCGCGCTGATTGGATGTTTTCAGCCGACAGCGCGCTGAAAAACAGCTTGGCTGTCGGCTGAAAAATCCAGCGCCTCCGCACGCTCGCGTGAGCCCCCTCTCAAGGCATCCTCATTGAGGATGCAGGGGCTCAGCGCGGAGCATCCGCATGGCTCAGCGTGGCCTGTCCTTCTATGGACTCGGCCTTATAAGCCTGCAGCCACTTCAAGACATGACCAGTATGCAGGTCCTAACATTACCTGTGAAAATTCTCATTTACCACTGCAGTGCAGGGAGAAAGGTCTCAGTGGACCTGTCCTCCAAAGGTACATGGAAAAACCTGCTACTTAGAGCTTGCTGGTATTGTGTACTTTGCTCCATTTGAGCGTTTTGGGGAATGGTTACTGGATAGAGCCATATTATAAGATGCATCAAATATTGCATCTTGAACTGGTGCAGTTTTTCTGTCTTTGCATCAGCTATATCTACCACGTTTTAGCTGGTGGTAACCTCTTCCAAATGTTAGGAGCAAGATGACCAAACTTCACACACACAGATGCAAATATTTGCTGTTTTGCACAACACTGCACTATTTTAATACATAACCACAGGAGTCTAAACTACTTGTATTAAAAATAAAAATAAACTTTTGTCCAAATACATTTACAAAAAGTCTGAAGGCGCCACATGCTCATCTTTCTTGTCCATAACTTATTAAAGTGAAAAAATAAAAAAAATTATATATATATATATATATATATATTGCATAAAGGGATATAGTATTAATGGTGCCTTGTCATGAAACCCCGAAACAGCACAAACAATGCGTATTATTACGGCCTCTCCTTGAAACCGCACACTGCAAAGTCAGCAGAGACTACAAAGAAGTGTGTCCCTCCACAAGTACACGTTTATAATGACTACCCGCTGCCTGCCAACTGCGTCACATGTACTTCACATCCCGCCGCCCTCGCCTCGCGCTCCAGCCGGCAGCCGCACGTCACACTACTTCCGGTTAGCCCACAATGCTCGTCTGTGGAGATCTCGCGGTCTCGGAGGCTGATCGTTACGTCACCGCCGGCTCCCGTCCCCCCTTTGGCCGTAAAGCGTCTGTGAAGAAGCGCCGCTGCTGCGTGTCCCGCAATGCCGCCCAAGAAAACGTCGGCGCCGCAGCAGCCCAACAAGAAGACCGACCAGAAGAAGAAAGAGAAAGTCATCGAGGTGAGAGCCACGCGATGTCGAAGGGGATGTTACAGAGCAGGAGGATGGGTTACCTGAGCCCATGCTGCACGGCCTGTGCTGCTCACTCACTGCCGGCTGCTTGCCTTGCGCTGTACGCCTCAGCTTCCGACTGCAGCACGGGTCATGCTTTGGGCCTCTTGGGCCAACTCCAGTGTGCAGTTACCTCCTAATATTTCCAGTAGTACCAGTGCTGGGTGTTGCTTATACCTGTTAACAATTCTAGGGTCTCTGTCCTTATTTTCCAGATTGTAAATGCTATTTCTCTACATCTTTTTCTCTATATCTCTCGACTAAATAAGCAGCATGGGTAGCCTCATTTAACAGCCAAATAAGGGATCTGTTCACCCTAACCCTATGGTGCTCTTTTAACCCTAAAATGCTCTTTTAACCCTAAACATGATATGCCAGACTAACCCTAACCAGCACTGCCCGAGTCCTAATCTGGGAGAAAATCATTGCCGCCTAAATAAGTCATGTTATAAATCCACTTAAATATATGCTTTTTTTTTTTTATAGAAACAGAACAGTTATATTACCTATCAGTGAGGAAATACCGCACTGTGCATAGAAATGATCAGGCAAAGGTCACTATAAATCTTCCAACCTAGGGGGTTATTTATCAAAGTCTCCTGGTTGCCAAAATGTGACAAATTGCAAATTATTTACTAAATGATGACTCCCATTTACAGCAATGGGAATTGGTTTGGTAAATATGGTGGTGGTTTTGCAGTAGTTGTAACCTAGTTTGGTACCTTTTGGTACGTGACACCCTAAGGGGGTAATTGTTTCTGAGGAAAAGACGATCTGTATTTTACCCAAGTCAAGTGCAGATGATGCAGGTTCATGCAATTCTCATGATGTACACGGAGGGAGCAATACTGGATGAATTATGTTTTAGAGAGGGGGGGAAGCCTCAGTAGTTTGTGTTTTGGCACCAAGTACCACTAGTTATTTACAAACTTAAACTTTCACTTATTTTACTTAGAGGAATTTTAAAATAATATTTGTCTTTGGGTCCATATGGAGTAAGCATAACTATAACGTTTTTTTATAAAGCCTGCCTGTCCCTTTCCCCCCCTGTAAAAGTATTTTGTTAGTGGTTATTTCCTTTTAATACAAAAGTCGTATCTAAAATCATTACAAATCTAAAAGTTTTTTTGGGCCTAGGCCGGACAGCAGGAGGTTACAGTAATGGAGATGGGAGAGAATGAGGGCCTGAGTCAGAGTTTTAGCAGTCGAGTAATAGAGGAACGGGCATATCTTTGTGATATTACGGAGGAAAAAGCGACAGGTTTTAGAAACGTTTTGAATGTGAGAGTGGAGTCAAGTGTGACCCCCTAAGCAGTGTGCTTGGGCTACTGTTAAAAACAAAACAAAAAAATATATACCTGTATATATATTTGTCTTTGACAATCACTTTCCAGATGTGTATTTCAATGCATTTCCAAGTTGTATATTGGTTGTTTCATGTGCAAAAACCTTACCGGTATTTTCACTTGACATTGCCGTTATGTACCAGCATAAATGCATTATTTCTAATCTATGAACAAATAACATGGCCTTTCATACTAAACAAACGTATTGTATATTGCCTTCTGAGCATAAAAACATGAGGGTGTAAAATCAACACCTTCTCTTCAGTAGCTTCTAATCTGATTAAATACATCCTTTAAAGAAATATGTTCTAGAGGTTATGGAAAACGTGGTTTCTGACATTAAGCAAAATAAAAAAATCCTTCCACACATTGCCCCCCTCTTACCTTGATTCAGGCATCTTGGCACCATGACCCCGCGGTGTCATTAGACGCCGCTTTGCCATGGTGATGCGCCATCAGGAGCGTCTGAATCAAGGTAAGTAAGGTTTACAGAGGCCCTGCAGTTCCCCTGGCATTAATTTAAATGCCTTCAGGAAGAGCGCGCGTGGCCTCTAAACTCTATGCCCCCCGCATCAAATTTCCTGCCCCCACTTTGCGCACCGCTGCTCTAGATCAGGGGGGCGCAAACTTTTTTCCCTGCGCCCCCCTGACGGCTGTCCCCTCGCTCTCGCGCCCCCCCAACCCCAACTTACCCGCGCTCCGGCGTAATGACGTCACGTTGCCATAGCAACGTGACGTCACATGACCTCGCAGCGTCATTTTGACGCCGCGTTGCCATGGCGCCGCAGGGAGGAAGCCGCCGGAGCCTAGGTAAGTAAGGTTTACAGAGGCCCTGCAGCTCCCCCGGCACTTAATTTAAGTGCATTCGGGAAGCGCGCGGGGCCTCTGTAAACCCCGCGGCCCCCGTCGGCAGTGTCGCGCCCCCCCTGGGGGTCGCGCCCCACAGTTTGAGCACCCCTGCTCTAGATGACAGTGCTTGGTCACAATGGGTGGTAGGAGTGACTGGGACAATAGCCAGAGGCTTTTGGGATGCTTGATTTGTGGGGCAAATTTTAAGGTTGGTCAGGATTAAATCAGAAGGTTAACACCATTTGCATGGGAGATGGCAGGCAGGCATGGGTAAGAGCAGTTGTGTGTGGATTAGGAGAGAGATCCCCAGCAGCAGGAAGGACTAGAACGAGAGTGTGAATAGAGGATTTGTGTGGGTGCTTTTTATTGAGGGGTAAGGAAGTTGTTGGGAAAGAGGTGTATAAATAATGGTGCAGTGTATGGGCACAGGCATAGGTGGAGAGATGAAGAAATGTGGATAGGAGGGGAGTGGGGAAGTTGGAGTTAAATCAGTGCTGTTGTATACTTCAAAACAATAGGCAACTGAATCTAGTGCTATATCGCAAAATCAAGAATATATCAACATTTTCTTTTGAAGTAGCCCAGGTATGTTTGGATGTGCCTCAAAAGGAAATTAGCCATGTCTGAAATAGTGACAAAACTAAACAAAGATCCTGTTGTGATGCAAAATATTACAATGTTTTTGTAATTAAAGCAGGTTTGTGTTTGTGATTTCATCACGCTGTTTATTTTAGTGTTTGCATTGGATATTTTTGTAATCCCTTTATTTTTTTCCCAATAAAGGACAAAACCTTTGGCCTGAAGAATAAAAAGGGAGCCAAGCAACAAAAGTTCATCAAAAATGTCTCTCATCAGGTTTGTGTGCAACAACATTTTGCAAATTATTTTCTGCAATTAAACTGTTTCATTGCTGTTGGTTAATCTTTAGGATAATGGAAAAACGTAGAAGAAAATATTTATTTTCACAAAAAATATCAGATTTTTGTAGAATTGGATACAGTATTTACAAAGATTTGCAGGTACTGATGTCTATGAATGCTATATGGCAAGTTTCATCAATTTGTTTATCTTGCATACAATTAATGTACGTACAAAAAAAACTGAACGTTCTAAAAGCCATATTGACCTGGGAAAAGAGTAGACTTGTTGAAGTTATGACTTATTGGTGGGCTATTGTGCAAGTTCCTTATTTTTTATTTTTAAGAATTTCTTACCTATTTTAAACTAGTGTTCTCTCCAGAGCTGAACTGCTCTATCTTCAGCTGCGGAGACCTGAACACGCACACAGATATTCTGTTTGGAACTCTGTAAATCATTATTTAATCTATGAAGAGCTCTCATGTTGAGTCATGAAATGGTATCGCATCGTAAAACAAATCTAGAGCATGACCCTAAATCTGTTTGTAATGTAGATTAGTTTGACAAATACAAATGTCTATAGAATCCAACCTTTGCCAAACTAACTTGGTGAGATGTTCATACTGTGATTACATTTATACCAATCCAGAGGAACGCAGAGGAATGAAAATAAATATTGTTACGTGCCAATTATACCTCACAAAGTGAAGAAAAATGACTTGGTAATTGGCAGATCACTCGCTGAATTAGTGCTGTGGTTTTGGTGGAGGTGGTTAAGTACTCGTTCATCATACCACAAAAAATGACTAAGCTATTCTTAGGCCTCGGGCATGCGTGCTGAGGCACACTCACGCTTACCAGTAAGCACCTGCAGCCGCAATGAGAGCGGCTTTAGCAGGGGCTCGCGCACGCTTCCGCAAGCGTGCGGAAGCGTGGGTCTTAAGAAAATTTTAGATTCAAGCGCTCACGGGAGCGCAGGGCCGGTCACGTGAGTGGTTTGCCCAATGAGGGCGAACCAGCTCCGTGACATCACTGGCCCTCCCCCCGACACGCCCCCGGACGGCGCGCTAACCAAGGCTAGGCAAAGCACCCGCTTTCCCTCAGCGCGCCTCCGCACGAGCTGAGTTACCATGGACTCAGCTTTAAACATGACTACTGTTTACCAACCATCTCCATGGGTAGTAATGTCCACATTTTCATTGTTGATGCTTTAAATAACCTTCATTTTATTGATGATGAAATGTCCTTTCCTTAAGTCCATGAGTAACCCCTTTATGAATGTTGCATTGCTTGATGTGAATAGTTGTTTTGGTTCTACTACTGTAAATTGTCATCCATTCCCCCCTCCCCAAAGAAAACAGTCCCAGTTTTAATCATTCTCATAAGCGAAACCCTCCATCCTTTGTATTAGTTTGGAGACTCTTCTCTGTTCTTCTGTTACTTATTGTATTTCATTGCTAGATTTCCAAAATTGTACCCCAGTGTTAAGTTTGAGGTCGTCCTATATATTTATAGACTGGGAAATAAGGCCCCCTTTTTTTTTTTTTTCTATCCGTGTATTATTTCTAGCTGTTGAGATTCATTGTTTCTGCATTTCACCTCTTATAAAAGATAGTGTAAAAACTTTTACTTCAAGTGTGCTGTTGCCATATTTAAAGCACGGTGGAAAGTTTATGCTGCATCACCAAAGATTTATCATGTGCTGTTATAACAGTAGATTATTTTACAAAAGGTCTTGCAACTAAATGATTATCCTCTTGAACCCTTCTTACTTTATATAATTTAGGTTGGGCAGCCTGAAGGTGAAAAGAAACCCACGAAGAAGGATGACAAAAAGAAAGAACTGTTAGAACTGAATGACCTATTTAAACCAGTAGTAGCTGCACAAAAGGTCAGCAAAGGTAAAGAAACGGCATGTTTTCACAATTGTGATTTTCTAGGAAATGCTCATAATTGCTAAATGCCAAGGGAAGGGAGCAAGCATACACCAAGTACAACTGTAATCTGTGCACCTCTTTATTACAGACGGGTTTTAGTTCATGTGCTAATTGAACTTCCGTTAATCCAAAAGTCTCTCCAAATTAGCTGTGCATGTGACTAATGCATTATTATTTTTAATGTTTTTGTTTTATTGTACAGGTTTAGAACAAACGACAGTGATACCCCTTCTTGATATTTTTATAATCAATTAGAGGCAGCTTGAACATCCTAAAAACCTTCTGGGGATTTTTCAATAAGCCTAAAATACTCCCATTTACTTGCATCTTTGTTGCAAAATCTTACTAAATACCCATGTTTTGAATTTTTTTCTTTTTACAGGTGCAGATCCGAAATCGGTAGTCTGTGCCTTCTACAAACAAGGGCAATGCAGTAAAGGAGATAAGTGCAAATTTTCCCACGATCTAACTTTAGAACGAAAATGTGAGAAACGAAGTGTTTACGTTGATGGCAGGGATGATGAACTTGAAAAAGGTGAGCTATCATACTGTTTTTAATCAGGGGGGGGAGGGGGGTGCATAAACGAAGCAAATGACCACTTGGTCTGAATTATGCATTCTTGTCTCTAGATACAATGGAGAACTGGGATGAAAAAAAGTTGCAAGAGGTGGTGAACCAGAAGCACGGTGAGGCGGAAAAGAAAAAACCCAAAACTCAAATAGTATGTCCTTTTCTTGCATTCATTTGCATAAGTAATTGACAATGGTGGAAGAAAATGAGATCTCTTTATGTTTAGTCTAATGTTTTGTAACTTTTTGTATTGGATATAAATTGGTGTGAAGCAGGGAATCTCCGGAGCTGAACTGCGTTGACTTTTGCTCCGGGGACCCCCTGCTTCCCGCGATACTTTCTTCCTAGATGCCGCCGGTGTCTGTGCAGTTTAAAGCTCCCGCATCATGTGAGCCAATAGAAGGATTGTAGGGATGATGAGGCTTCCTTTTGTCCAGCGGGACGTTTTTAGACCGCTTTATTGGGAACACAGCCAGGGCTCCTGCTGGTACCAGGCAATTCCCTTGGGAAGCAGGGGGGTACCCAGATCTGAAATCAGCTCGGTTCAGCTCCAGAGACACCCTGCTTCAAACCTGTATATAAAAAAATGTAAAAAATAAAAAAAAGTTTTGCCAGGAGTGAGTCTTTAAAGCAGAAATTCCTTATTTAACCTCCAGGGACCTTCCCCTGTTTTATTTTAGATAGTATTTACAGTGTATATATCTATCTCTATCAACACAGAAAAAAGAATCCCCCAATAGCACTCTAGCATACAAAAGAGTATCAAAATGTATTCATCACAAATAGACATACATAAATTAAAAAAGGAACGGTGGTGTCCTACCTGCTGTAAAATGGTACTTAAACCCCTTAAAGAGAGAAATAACAAGCTGAAATAGGCTGTTACTAAATTTAAATTAATCTAAAAGGAGAGCTTGTGACTGAAATATGATGTGGAAACATATCGTGAAATGCTGGTGCTATATGCTAAGTGGATGAATAACTACACCAATGAGTAATAAGAATGTAGAGGCAAACCAATGTTTGCCTCTAAAGACTCAGACCGGCCGGTCAGTAACTGCTGCGATTACAACCCCTATTGTGGGTCAGTGTGTGCATAACAGCAATATAATGCAGTAGGTGAAACAAGTATGATTTGGCACACACAGAGGTTGACTCATAAACAGATGATATACAACACTGTCAAGTAAGGTGCAAAAGGTACTTAGCACAAGTCCAGCAGCAAAATAAGTCCACAGCCGAGGAAAATACTCGTGGGTTCAATAAGTCGCAGCCGCAACCGCCACACTGCGCATGCTCCCTGTGTAGTTGAAGCATAGGGCGGAAACACGTGATGCGGCAGGAGGAAATGATATTAAACATGGGGCTTGTTTGTCTCTTCAGGACTCAGTGGTGCCCCCAGCTGATATAATTTCCTCCTGCCGCATCACGTGTTTCCGCCCTATGCTTCCACTACACAGGGAGCATGCGCAGTGTGGCGGCTGCGACTTATCACTGGACCCACAAGTATTTTCATTGGATATATAGATATAGATATATAGATATATATATATATATATATAGTTATGGTTATGGTGGGTAAAAAAAAGTGACAAAAAACCTCCACAGTAAAGCATATAGCAACTGTAAATATTACTGTATATTCATTTGCATGTCTTAGACAGGTCTGCAACCCTGTCTTTCACCTTTGCATCTCCCAAGCCCTTGCTTAAAAGCTGTGTCTAATGCATCATGAATTGGCTAAGGGTTGTTCATGTAATGTGAGCTTGAGATAAAAGGTGGCACTTTGTGCTCATTTGCATGTCATTTCCCAGAATCCCTTGCTGCAGTGGAAGTGCTGTGTGCTGGGCGATAATAATGGAGAGGTTTGCAGACCTGTCTAAGACATGCAAATGAATAGAGAGAGAGCGAGTGACTGCCTTTTTGAATGTTTAAAATCCAGATAAATCTAAAATAAAGGAACTCTTTTGAGCTTTTAATTAGCTCACATAGGCTAATCCTTTTTGTCTGATAAATGTTTTGAGTGGGGGGACTCTCGTACCGTCTAACTGCACCTACTTTTGCCTTTTTGTGTTGTCAACTGCATTTGCCTTCCTTTTTTGGTGTTTGGAGTTACTATATCCTGGCTTACCAGAAACACATTGAAGACTGCACAGTCCTTATTAAATGTTTTGACACACGGAGTGATGATCACCAATTGGTTCGCTACAAATTGCATCTAAATGCATGCAAAGAAGAAAACGGATTAAAAAAACAGTCCAACTTCAAGAACAATGGCAGGAAATTTAAAGTGAGCTAAAAACGTGCATCAGCCTGCTCGAAATTCATGGGGCACTTTAGCAAACAATTATGAAGATTTGAAAACGCAGGAAAACTAGAGCAATCGCTAAAATACAGGATAAGAACATTTCCGATAAAACGAAGCAGTTACTAAGGAAATTAAGCAATCCCAAGGCACAACAACAGGGATTCAATATGCAGAGCTGGGCAAGGTGATCCACAAGTCATTTTTATTCTGTCTACCCCTCAGTTGTTCTAAATACGTTGTGTTAAAGTGTACATTGATATTATAAGGAACATTTATGGGCATGCCACATCAACCATTCTATTACATGACGATACAAGCAAAATACGGATCAGCAAAAGAGGGCGACGGAGGCACCATGTTACTAAAGCTTTAAATGGCAACACTTGACTTGTACAAGACTTTGCATGGTGAATGAATAAAGGAATCAAAATAAACTGTGAATACTTGTTTCACCTATGATTTGCAGATTGACTGAATATATTTTTTGGCACAAGTGCAGAAGACCTCCACAACAAATTGGTATTAAACTCGCTGCAGGAAGTAAGAACGTGGGCCTCCATATGAATTTCTGCAAGGCCAAAGTGATCAGCGAATTTGTCAACTCTACAAACAGAAATAAATGGAATAGAGCTTGTAGAAATTGAAGGCCAGTTATAACTTGGCCAGGAAGTATCACTGGATGGGAACCTTTTAAATAAATATAATTATGAAGATGAGATGGTGCTCATTTGGAAGAAACAATGGAAGCATCTACAGTGTTGCACATGGAAAGTGCTTGGCCTATGCTCATGTATAGATCAGAAACATGGCCCCAACATGTGAAAAAATTCAGAAGCTTCAGACAACGGAAATATGAATGGAGAGATGTATGAGAGATGTATACCCGAGGAGACCAGAAAAAGAATGAAGATTCTAAAGCAAGTCTGTGACATCACGAGGAAGAAGAAATCAAAAAATAGCAATGGTCTGGCCATATCACAAGAAGACATGAGCGTCATTGGACAAAGATGGTACTCTACTGGATTGCAAGGGATAGTATACCCAAGACGGCAACCAAAACTAAGAGGGAAGGATAATCATAATTGTTGGAGCAACGTGTAGAAGAGGCTTGCAACTGCATACCTTGAAGATCATTGTGGAGGTCTTCATCCTGCAGTTGAACAGCAGAGACTGAAGA
This sequence comes from Ascaphus truei, assembly GCF_040206685.1. Taxonomy (NCBI): domain Eukaryota; kingdom Metazoa; phylum Chordata; class Amphibia; order Anura; family Ascaphidae; genus Ascaphus; species Ascaphus truei. The sequence goes on along the minus strand of NC_134489.1, from coordinate 65,076,112 downwards.
TATAAATATATAGTTTTATGTATGTATACCCCGTTGCAGTAATATACTAAAATGTATAGGTATGCTTCTCTAGGCAGATTTTGCTGCATTATTTGTATTCATGGTCTTTTATGGACTTAAAGTTCATTTAAAAAAATGCTGTTTTTAAAATCCATTAGTGGTTTCAATTGTATGGACTCAGTTACTGTCTGGTATATAAATGCAGACTGAGTAAGCTTTACGTTCTTCAAATTCCAAATTGGTTTTAAATAGGTACTGAATTTTAATTTACTTGACTCCCTGGAGAAGAATTTTTTTTTTGTTTGTTTTTTTGATGCATCAAATGTGTAAAACAGAAAATGGTCTTTTAGCCAGCCTGAATATTCAAACTGTATGTTTACAGGTTTGCAGATATTTTCTGGATGCGATAGAAAACAACAAGTATGGCTGGTTTTGGGTGTGCCCGGGTGGTGGTGACGTCTGCATGTATCGCCATGCACTTCCTGCTGGATTTATGCTCAAGAAAGACCAAAAGAAGGAGGAAAAAGATGATGAAATTTCATTAGAAGACTTAATAGAAAAAGAGGTATGTGACATGAGTGTTTCAGAAGTGTATATGAACCCATTTTTGTGGACATTAACTGTCCTTATATTTAGTTATTAAAGGCAAAGTAATGTGGTTAGTGGTTGCTTTATTCATAAAAGTAGACATTGGGGAAAAAGAATCCTTGCCCCGAAAAGCTTACAATCCAAGTGGTTAGTAGAGTGTACTTGGATTCAGTAGGAGGGTGTTATGTTAAGTGCGTATGCAAGGGGTCATGGTAAATGAATGAGATGTTATAGTCTCAGCGAAGGGTGCTACATCCACATGCTTCGTTAGAGGTGTGTTTTAAGATGTTGGATATTGAGGGTCAGTAAGTGAGAGGTTTTAGACGGGAGTGGGCTTTATGTACAATAGGGAAGACATCCTTGTTCAGAACGCAAGCAGGTATATAGCGTGAAATTAGTACTAAGATGTAAAGAGGGTCAGGAGTGTGAAGCCTAAAAGACAAGATCGTTTTTAGTAATACGGAATTCAATAGGAAGCCAGGAGAGTAGGAAGACGGATTTAGGATAGTGAAGTGGATGAGGGTGCAGTACGGCCGGACAGTAGAAGGTGACAATTGACGGGCGAGGATGGCATGATGATGGTTTCAGCAGTAGAGCAATAAAGGAAAAGGGCGTCTGCAATGTCGGTGTTAACCCTCTCCATGCTGTATTGTTCCTGTGACATCTTTTTTTGCTTTCTGAAGTCAAAAGCAGACTACAAATTAAATCTTTGTGTCTGGTTTGCACAGCCTCTAAAGGCAAACTAAACGTCATAGGATGAGCTTGTTTCTCAGGAATAAAGGCACAAGCTGTTAAATATGATAAAGATACATCAGGATAAATTTGAATACAATCAAAAACTCATCAAGTTCGTTCTTCAGCAAAAAAAAAAAAAAAATTTAACCTTGTTCTGACGTTCACCATTTACTAGTGAAAACCTCCATGTTTTTTATTGCAATTTGTGTAGTTTTATAAAAGCCTGTTGGAAAAAAATATCTTTAATAGCTCGGGAATTTTATCCATGATCAGTCTGTGCTTTAAGCAAAAATCCAAACACTTTTTTGGATATATGGTGGGGGGTTTCTATGGCTCTTGAGCAATTAGTTAACGCTCAATATTTTAGCTTGTTCTATTGTATGTTTGCACTGGAGAATGAGTTGACCTTCATAAAAAAATGATAACGATGTGTAATTTTAAAGATAATCAACGAATCAAGATTGCTCTTCTGGCCATAGACACTGTTAAGCAGCCCTTGTTAGGCTAAGTCCATAGTGAATTTAGCCGTGCGGAGGCGCGCTGAGGGAAAGCGGGTGCTTTCCCTGGCCTTAGACCGCGCGCCGTCGTGGGGGGGGAGGGGGCTGTGACGTCAAAGAGCTGGTTCGCCCTCATTGGGCGAACCGCTCGCGTTACCGGCCCTGCGCTCCGGCGAGCACAGAAACTAATATTTTCTTAAGACGCACGCTTGCGGAAGCGTGCGCGAGCCCCTGCTAAAGCCGCTCTCATTGCGGCTGCAGGGTCTCACTGCCGAGCAGCAGCGCGCCTCAGCACGGGTTAGCGCCTAAGCGCTGACCATGCCCGATGCCTTAAGCAGCTCATTTTGTAATATTCTGTAAAGTCTGATGGCTATGGTCAGTAGGGTTTTTTTGTTTGTTTTTTGTTTTTTAATCAGTTTTACAGTATTAGATACGTGACAATTTTTTTTTTTTTTTAATTTTTTCCTAGACTCTGCCATTTTTAATGAATTTCCATAGATCCTTGGATTTCTATAGCCGGTTTTAGCCCACGTCCCAAGCAGTGCAATATGTTTGCAACACTTTCCTGTTTGTGATAATTTGTTGCTAATGTTCCCAGCAGTTTGAGCTGCAAAACTGTAACAATAGATAATGTTACCCTAGTAATATAAGGATACATTGTAGCTGCTGAGTTACTGACTGAAGGGATTGATTGACACTGAAAGGCGGCCATTTTGTTAGGCACACAATCGGGATTTTTACAGATTTAGAACAGAAGCACCAAACGAGTGCCAGCTTAGGTAAGAATGTAGAATTATTCACAGTCACATGCTATACATGTAAAAAGGGAAAACGAGGGAATGTAGTATTGTTGCTTCAATAATTCTGACTATTGAAAATATCCTTGTGATATTTGAAATAGCTGCTTTTTATATGCCCACAACCTAAGTTTGTTTTTATATCGCTGGTAAAATGTAACACATTGGAGGGGCTTAGCTTGTTGCATGTGCGTAAATTCTGGTGTGTGGTTAGTCATGTGATGTTGGTGGATTTTTTTTATTTGCATAAATCTTACCACATTGTCCTTTTTATTTAATACTATTGTGTCCTTGACAGAAAAATAACCGCTCATATTTTCAATTCTTTCCCATTAGCGTGCGGCCCTTGGAGTAAATGTTACTAGAATTACCTTGGAATCTTTCCTTGCGTGGAAGAAAAGAAAGAGACAAGATCGAATTGAAAAGGCTGAGGAAGACATGGAGAGGAGAAAGGCAGACTTCAAAGCAGGAAAATCTTTGGGGGTATGTTTGCTTAATACCTTTTTAGTATCGGTTTTGGTGTTTTGAGATTAATAACAATCTTGGCAAGAATGCACTTGGTCATTTTAATGAGCATCATGTTTGTTTGTTTTCTTGATAGATCAGCGGTCGTGAAGTATTTGAATTCCACCCTGAGCTTGTCGATGATGATGACGATGAAGCAGATGAGACGCAGTACAGTCATGAAAATGAGGACGATCAGGTAAGCTTGTGAACAACCCAACTGATGCCCTTATATTTGTGTTCACATGTATTAGGAATGTTTAATAGTATCACAATACTCCTCACATTTCACAATTGGTGTTGGGTTAACTTAAGCATCTGTTGATAAAGTATATTCATGGATATGTTTGTTTATTTATTTATTTTTTTCATTCAATGTTAATTTATTTTATACTTGGAACAATTGTTAACATTAATAAAATAGGAAGGCAATGTTTTTGAAAATACCCACTTAATGAGCATTTTTGCAGAAGCGTGACATTTCAATATAGGCTAAATTACAATACAGTTTAATGTCGTGGGTCAGATATAATAATGGGGTACTAGTTTAACATACACATTAATAAACGTTCTTTAACTGGCCACAAGCTGAAATATATACACTCACACACCCAGGGAGTCCTCCAGAGCTGAGCCGTGCTATTTTCAACCCCACTCCTTTACTTAAGGTAAATGCCAATCTGTTTCTAATTGTCTCCCTCTCGAGTCCTGTAAAAAAAAAAAAAAAAAAATCAATGTAACGGAACTGCTGCATGGATGCACTTTTGATTTTCCTTTAAAAACATTTCCCAATGTTTTTGTTGAAGGATGAAACGTCAGATGATATTAAGGACATTGATCTGACCAGATTTGTTCCGAAGGATATTGATGAATCCGGTATTACAGTTGCTAGTCTTGAAAGGTTCAGCGCGTACTTGGCATCGACAGATAAAGATGGTAAGACAACTACAGCATTTAAAGGGGACAGTGCCACATAGCGGGTTGAAAATGTAAACAAATTCAGTGTAATTTGCTTTCTTGGACATAATGTCACAATTTAAATATAACAGTATTTTACTTGTATGTTGGGGACAAAAATGTGTTTTCTTTATCTGGATCTGCTGAATTAGCATATCTGCTACTTATCTCTTTGACTAATGATATCATAATTACTTTGCAAAAAAAGAAATGAACACTTTACCTGTGTCATTGAAGATTATCTTTTTTTTGTTTGGTGATAATGCAGTTTGTCAGATTGCAAAAAAAAAAAAAACCTTCAAAGCATTGTCCAATTTTTAAGTCAGACAGCTACATTTAACCTATTAAATATGCCACAAGGTCCTTGGTTTATTTTTGTCATAGGAGGCACTACCCATTTAAATACCTTACAAAAAAGATGGTTATGCCCAGTGGTCCAAACCAAATTTTTGGGACATTTTTACTATACATCAGCGCAAAATGTAAATATTATACTACTTGTGTATGAGCACTCAGAGGTGATTTGGAGAAGGGATATTAAGTTATACGAACTACAAGCCATCTGAAATTAATTTCACTCTGTTCACTGGAGTTGCATCTCATGCATATGCCCGGGCAGTGCTAGTTTATTAAAACATTAAATGATTGTGTTGACCCGCGGTTCCCAGTTCCAGTCCTCAAGAACTACCAACAGGTCAGGTTTTACGGATATCCCTGCTTCAGCACCGGTGGCTCAGCCATTTTTACTTGATCACCTGTGCTGAAGCCTGGATATCCTTAGTTCTCTTCTTGCCAGGAATTAGAATGAGGAACGGTGTTTCTACATTCTTCTCCTGTGAATTATATTAACCCCTGAATGCTCCCTGACTTTATATTAACCCCTGAATGCTCCTTGTCTTAAGTTACTGACCGAAGTCACGCTGTGGTTCTACATAAACCAACAATTCTGTCATAGGAGGGGGATGTCTCTTTTGCAACATCTCCCAAATCGGAATGTTAGAGGCATGCATAAAAACATTAGCCATTAGTTACTGGGTCAGGAAGTCCTGTGAAACCCCAGAATTCCCTGGTGTCCATTTCTTCTGTCTTACAAATCTCTATTACGTGAACTGGGGTAGAGGGGGCGTTTAACATTGGGGATATTTCTCAGTTCCTGGATAGTTTGGAGATAATTATCCTAACCTTCAAATATGGAGGTCTCCTCTGTCAATTTTGGGTATGGTTGATCTTCACAAAATACCATTTGTCTTTTTTCCCACCATGGGCATTATTTTTATATGGTTGCCACTGGGGTTAAAGCCTATGTGAAGAGCCTACAAAGTGGGGGGGTTTTTTGTGTTTGTTTTTTTTACCATTTTGGGAATAAGTGAACGCCACTGAAAGAGCGCAGTTTTAATCCTAGTTTTATAAAATATACAAATTAAGAAATTATATTATCTTTTTATTCTATGATGATTCCAGGATGGCATTTGATTCACTGTTTCTAGTGCTTATGTATGTATGTTTTTGATGTTCTGATAGCTTTAAGGGTGGATAACATAATGATGTATAGGTTATGTACGTGTAACGACAAATGACAACTTGATATTAGCTTCACTTTTATCAATTGTTTTTAAATACACCTTTCTTAGCATTTGAACTGAAAATTGTGATATGATAAAATAACATGGCTTAATTATATACAGGTTCTGTGATGGCGGGGAGAAGCATGCATGGTTTATTTTAAATTGTTACGTTCTTGAACATTTCTTCGGTACTCTGTTAAAAACACACACTGCGCTTAAAAGGGTGGGTGGTCACCAGTGTATATTAATAAATCTGGAACCCGGGTTCACGCGGCATAGATTTTAACTTTTCTAGCAACTAAATTCAGTAAACGGTACTCCTCCATACCGGTTACACCATTTCATTTTTGTGTGTTTAAGGGTGAAATACAGATGTAGCAGCAGTTATTGCTGGAAATCCATAAGTATTTTTGAGCGACCCCGTTCAAAGAGCCATAAAGAGCTCCCAAGATCATGGTTGCGATTTATTTTTTTCCTATGACTTGTGAACACTAACTGGTACAATAATGGCCTGTACATCTGTAATAATGGCTTCCAAATCCTTGGCTATTCTGTGTGCTAAAAAACTATTTATTCAATGAAGATGAGTATTTGTCACCTACATCTTAACATACGTTGACCTCGATAGATGTGTTTGTTTTCATTTTCCCCTCCTCCAACCTCTACTGTGTAACTGAGTATTTTGTATTATGTAGTGGTCAGAACTTTTGACGTCGACTGAAAAAAAATTGTTGCAAGCAATTTAGTATCATAACACTTTACATCTTTTCTGTAATTCTTGAAATAAATGAATACAATGTGGGTATTGTGCCATTCTATATATTCAGTCCCAAAACCTGAAACACTTTTTTACTTAAATAGTCCTCAAATAATGCCTCTACATTTTTTCCCCTGCAGAAAACAAATTAAGTGAAGCATCAGGAGGTGAAATAGAAAATGGAGAGCACAGCGACCTTGAGGACGAGAACGAAGAGGACCTGGAAAATGGTCTTGTGGATGCTGTCCCTGTTGATGAAAATCTGTTTACTGGAGAGGATTTGGATGAACTTGAGGAAGAACTGAACACACTTGATTTAGAAGAATGAATCTATAAAATCACCAAAATTTCCAAAATGAATCCACAACATTAATAGAAAATTCAGACTGCCTAATTTTTTCCATCTAGGATTCTATACTGGGATGTTTAACATTTTCCAAGCTTCTTCTGAAGGGCACATAACCATTCTTCTTCCTTGTCTCTTGTGTTCTGATCTTGGCAACATCTCATAAGTGGTCAGATTGAATGGAAATAAGAAATAAAGATCAATTTGGAATATGATCATGGGTAGTTTATTTTACTTAACCAAAGCAGACAGGTAACTGCTTTGTCTTCCTTGCAACGTGTAATTTCCAAGCATGTTAAACTTATGTGAAAAAATGCCATCCAAATTATATTTTACTTGACAGTTTTTTTGTTTTTAAAGATAATTGACGAATTTATAGATGGAATTCTTACATATGGTTTGCCTAACTGTGAGGTGCAAGATGTTCAGGATTTTCTTTGGACATTTGGAAGATGAAGTTGCAGATTTATTGTTTAACATGGCAATATGTCCTTTGTTAAACTATTTTAAACTTCCCGTTAATCCTTTTGGCAACAAATTGTAAATAAAAGGTTATTCACTCTATCTGGTTTTTGGCTGAATTTAATTTGTTTTCCAAGTTCTTGCTGCAATTGAAGTTATTTTTAGTCGGACGTTAACATTTCATTGTGATTTCCTGAGAACCATGTTCGAGAAAAGCATTGACGTTTGAAAGCATTTTTAAATATTTTGAAGCTACCTGCATTAATCGCCTTGGAAGTGTCTCCAAGAGCCAGGGACCTCTAGTTTCAACGAAATGTAGTAATGCCCAGTGTGGGATAAAGTGAAGAAGTGCTTGCGGGTGAGTGTATTTTAAGGTGATGGTGATGATTTTTGCTAGCATCTATTTCTGGTGAGAAGCTTGTACATCGTTTTGGGAAGGTTTCTCCTATTTTTTGTTTTCATCCAAAATTAGATAAACCTATAAACACAGATGTGCTAACGTGGTAATTGTTTACACAGTTTTTTGTTTTTAACCCTTTGAGTGCCAGAGTGGACTCGACACACAAGCAACGGCTCCTCCAGCATTCCAATCACGTGACCGCTCAGTCATTACCGGAAGTGGCGGAGTCCTCTTGCTTTCCTGGTCAGTGTAGATCGCGGGAGCACAGGACCCAATCTACACAAAGGAGTGGGTTTGTTTTGACATAGCTACGAAGTCATGTGGCACCTGGAGTGCTAGACCCCATGACGTAGTAGCGATGTCCTGGGGAACCCAAAGGTTTAAATAATTGCATAGTTAGAAATATAAATTCCCGTTCTTACTTTCCTTTCTCCATGACCATGCTGAACCCTCCCCCTCTAAAATCACCGCTCCACTCCCTTTTTCTTACTTTTTCCAAACCAGAAGTGCAGTAGAAGCTTTCAGGACAAAATCGCTGGTAATGTGGGTGCTGCCATTGTACGTGTGACCCACAGGAAGTTGATTTTGACAACTGAGTGAAGGCACATTATGTATTAACTGTTTCGGTATGCTGTTGAATTCTGTAACTTTGTTTTTATCTGTTACTTTGTAGTCTTTAACATTTGCATTGTGTAGTAGATGCATTTAGTTGTCTGCTTGACCTACGTGCTAGTTGAATAGTTTTAATGTTTTCAGAGAGGAAGGGATAATTTTGTATTTTTTGTAATTGATTATCGTGGGTTTTTTAATTTTAAGGGCGGGTGGGGTGGTGGCCGTGCCAGGTTCTCGAGATACTTTTAGAGGTGAACTTACTGGGTGTAAATCTGCCTTGGCAAACCCTCTGACTGCAAAATCTCAGGCCAATAGGAAGCTGCAGCATCATTGGTTGTGACATCCTTATTGGATGCACGTTAAAAAAATCCCCTTTTAAAAAGTCAGGAAGTTATACAGATACCATCTGAAGTGAACAGGTGAGGTTCCCTAAACGTGCGTCCGTCCGTCCTTTAGGGAAGAGGCAAAGTTCTCCATGTTCTGTTTCACATAGTGGGAAATTAAATGACATAGTGCTGCTGGGGGCACTATCGTAGTTTGAGGACAGGTACTTCCTTAATTTAAGCTTGCACAGTGTTACATATGTTGTAGTTGCCACAACTTCATAATGCACACAACACATTTTTCGGGGCGTTTCTGAAAAAATTCAACTACACAGCATAGACAGCATTAATGGCTAATCTTGGTGGCTCATTCTCAATTGATGGAAACCATGCATCATAATACTGTGAGGCCTGCAAATTTAAATCTCAAACAAAACTACTGTAAGATTTGTACAGTAAATTAGTTGATCAAGATAAGCAAAGGCAATTACTATAAAACAAAATGCCTTCATAGTAATGATAATGGGCTAATCAGACTGGGCTAGATATTTAGACCCTAAAATGCAAAAATGATTGATCATGAAGTGATGTTGAAAGTTTATTAATTTGTTAATTGATGTTGCAGTGACATATACAACGCTAACGTGATTACATCACGCCTTTGGGGGTTTATTGCAGTGACATCTCGTGGAGAAAGCCGCTTCATGAGGGGGTGAAACGTCAATTCTTGGAGCACGTATATAGAGTTCACTTTGGTATTGATTTGTTAGAATTCCTATTGTAAAAATGGTGTGTGGGAAAAAAAACTAATCTATACTATTTGGGCATATGTGTACAGCTCCTTACTTTTTTTCTTTAATATATAAATGTATATTCCCAGAAATCTGAATATTTTTCTGGTGCTGGCAGTATCACAGCCTTCAGCCATTGTGCTGTGCTGCCTTCATGATAGCCATATGGTAGCTATTGTAGCCTTGAAAAAGAGTGTCAGCTTGCAGCTGCAGTGATGTAATTAGTTACCCCTTGCCAATAAAAGGACATGCAACTTTAGGTCTATTGAGGGATAATTTGGAGAGGCTGCAGGCAATGGCCACCCATAGGCACTTAACCTAAGCTGCTGCCTCCTACGCACTGCCTTACTAATGACGCTGCGTTAGCGTGACGTGACATTGCAGCATCAATTGCCACTGTGATGCCACAGGAGAGTGGCATGAAGGAGAAGGTATGAGTCCTTACAGAGGCCCCCCACGGCAATTAGTGGGGAGGAGAGCAGGGCCTCGTATGCCGTTCACAAATTTTGCTGCCCTCGGCCTTATGGGAAATCCAACACTGGCTGTAGGTAAGCGGGTGATCCCTTGAGATCTATGACAGTTACTGTAAGGCAGAAAGTGATTAATTGAATTTGGTTGCAGATCTGTCATCTGTCACACCTATAACATAATTGTTTCAAATGCAAGAATGATCACAAACACCTAGCTGCTGCCTCCTGTCACTCATTTCCACTACATCGTCACATGCGCTAGGTTACAGAAGGTCTACAATTACCCACATTTGGTGCTCTTGCCATCAAGGAAGATGCTGCGGCATTATATTAACCAATCAGCCGATAGAGCACTTTGAAGCAGGATTCTATTTCCATGGAGCCCCTGGCAGACATAGTACTACTCTTGATGATCAACCTCCTCATTTTAGGGTGGCATTCTGGGTGATTGCCAGTAAAGGACCTGCCAGTGGGGCGGCTCCAATTATGCCTAGGGGCTGCTGTTTGGGAAGCTCCCTCTGGGCATAGTCTGTCTCTTGGTTTATCTTGAGAGTAAGGCCAGACCATCTTGGTGAACTCTAGATACAGTAAACTGGGTACTGTCCCCAACTGAAAACAAAAAGGGATGGGGAACCTATCCTATACATAGGGGCTTACATAACTATTCACATAGAGATATCTCCTCTTCAACCCCTTGTGTGATCTGCCTATCAGAAGCTCTCCCCCCACCCCCCCCTTATTTATAACCTAACAGGATGTCACTGCATTCATGCAGAATGGGGTGTGGCTTAAGTTCTGCTGAATCACCCCAGCACCATGTCATAGGGAAGTGCATTACTCTGTGTGAGCCCTCCTAGTTAACTCCTTAAGGCACTAGTAATCCCAAAGGGGTGGGGGGGTTACATGATGATGCAAGTGAACAGGAGTTCATGTTCCTGCAACATCCTTCCACTCTGCTCACTAAACACATGACTTGAACCAACATGTTCTGAGTGCAAAACTGCCATGCATGAAGAATAAACTTTACATTTATTTTAAATTGGATATATTGGTTTCACTTGGATATATAATCCTTGAGTATTAAAAGACCAATGTATGCTGCACATGCACCCCTCCTGTTTTGGCTCGGGAGTGGTAGGCAGAGAGGAGTCAAGTTTGGGCAGGAATTTAGTGATAGAAATAAAGGACAGAGACAAGGTATTATCACTTGCCTGTGAAGAAGACTGGATCAAGATTAAGCTACAAGGATCTGATATCATGTTGTGTGTGGCGGAGCTGGAGCCTTTAATGCTTGCACTAAAGGAAAAAGTGCTGAAGTCTGGTGGCACCGATTGCCTGCGTGAATGCTTATGTGCTGCATCATCGAGCACAGCCTGCCTGTTGGTGCAATTGCCTCAGCCAGACGGAAAAGGAAAAAATGTGAACAAGCGCTAAAGACTAAAACACCAATGTGACAAGTAAAAATATATATATAAAGGCTGCCTAGTGATACTGTCAGTACTAACAGAAAAAGTGAAAACAAAGAAAAACCTGGCGCCAAAAGTTCATTGGATAATCCTGTACTCCTCAGGGGATCAGCACACTTGCTTGACAGGCCATGTAGGGGAAAAACACAAACAGACACAAATCATAGTGCAACACTGTAGGGTTAAAACAGGTCTACACTAACACATACACTGCACATATAACATAGAGACTCCTAGTGACTATAAAAACTATTTATTAAATAAAAAGAACTATGCCATAAAATGGTATGGACAAATAAGAACACCGCTGGTCATCCAGATGGGAAAAATCAGAGCCCTACTTACAAGCAGCAAGGCAAATACAGGCAATGCAACAAAGAGTCCTCCGGGTGCTGCTGATGTCTTGGCAGAGATGTAATTGCTGCTGCACCACGACTTTCATGCTGACCCTCCCTCCAGGGGTTACCAGGAACAGTGGCAGTGTCGGAGGCCCGCTCGTGGGACTCACAGCTCTACTCCACGTGAGGCTGTTCTCCTCACTTCCTCCTCCGGTTCCACAAGCTACCTCAGCGCGCCCGCGCGCGAGTGTGCCCGTGCCCTTAAAAGAACTGATGGCTGCAATGGGGCTCAAATGTAACCAGGTGTCCCAATAAGTCCAGTACCAAGCTCAAAGTGACTGTGTCACCTGCCCTACGCGTTTTGTGGACGTTACTCCACTTCCTCAGGGGCTACAAAGACTGACACTAAATGACATGTACATATACCCTAACCAATTAAAAGTTAATTGCCTAATTAGGCTGTATAGCCTGCATGTCATTAATATCAGATCACTACGTCTCTAACAACATAATACATACAATACATTAAAAACATTCAAATATCAACTCATAACCATATATCCCTAAATTGAGGCCAATTATAATATCATAATAGGTATATATGTATACAAAAAAATGCCAAATTGTGGCCAGAGGATAAACAAACTTGCTTAAACCACTTAATATGCAATTGCTGGTACAGAGTCAAATGGGTGAGGTGCCATCCATTTAGATAATGGTTGCACTTAACTTAATGTTTGTTTAAACCATCTCATCTACCTAAAAAGGAGCCCAGCTCAAAATCAATATTGAACCCATATGGGGATAGAGTCTTAAGTTCATAAATCCAAAAGGCCTCCCTCCTATTGATGTGTTGAATGTTGTTACCATCTCTCCAATAGGGTGTACACAATTCAATAGGTTGACAAATAAGGCCCTTTGGATTTTTACCATGATGAACCAAAAAATGGTGGGACACACTGTGTGATGTTAAACCCTTTTTGATATTGTAGACGTGTTCATATATACGTCTTTGGAACGTACGACCAGTGCGACCCACATATTGCAGGCCTCATCATGGTAAAAATCCAAAGGGCCTTATTTGTCAACTTATTGAATTCATACAATGGTAGTAAAAAGCAACAGCCCCCTACACTAAATCCTCAACGAGAAAATGTGTGGGTTCCCAGGATCAAGTGGGGGGCAAGGAATTGGGTGTATACTTGACTCAGTGTCAAGGTGCTGGGTGCACATATTTTTGGTTCAATGAGAAATATTATTTACAGAAATGTGGCATGGCCATGGGGACCAGGTTCCCATGAGTTATGCCTACATTTTCATGGGTATCTGGGAAGATGATTTTATCTGGTCCAACCATGAACTCGGTGCGAACTGGTCCTATGGTGTTGTTTTATAGATGACATCGTATTCATATGGCAAGGAGATCTAAACTCCCTGGACACTTTTCTGAATTATATTAACAACAACGAAATCTAAAATTCACCTCTAATATTAGCATAATAGAGGTGGAATTTTTAGATAGAAATTAAAAAACAAGACCCACTTTAAACAAGTGGATAGTAATAACTATATATTGAAGTCAAGTTGCCACAACCCTAACTGGATCAAGAATATTCCATATGGACAGTTGTGAGAAAATTTTAAACTAAAAGCATGTGATCAGCGCTCAAACCTATAAACCTATACCTAAATATTAACTAAAATAACCAGGTGTTTAACAAATATAAAATAAATATTAAAAGTTTCCCCTATAGGAAAACCTTAATGTGAATTCCTCACAGCCTGTTGTGGCAGGTTGGGGAATGGCTGCCCTGGGAATATAACAACCCTATCCACAAGGGCTGTATAACATATACAGAGAGATAACAAGTGACACAGATACAACACAGACTATAATTCGCTGGCGCACTATCAGATATTGAACCTGACGAATCGGTGTAGTCCCATGAATCAACAGATGGTATAAAGAAGATCCACAGTCCACATTGTCCCGTTCTTTTACACAGAATGCTGGTCTGAAAATACAAATAAAACAACCATTGCGCAGTACCCTATGGTCAGTATTCCAAGACCCCACCGTTGCTATCTACTTACTTAAAAATAGATAAGAATGGGCCTCAAAAGGTATCTTTAAGTCCCCCACGATTGGCTCCGACTGATTCCTGCTGCTGGTATCACGCTTTACACTTCCAGCATCAGCATCACCATACCGATTGGGAACAGAAAGGGGCACCAATAGTATAGCACTATAACATTTATTGTTAAAAATGACAAGCATAAAAACATGCACTCACATGCGAGAATGCCCTATGTGTGTCCTACAACGTGCCGTCCGCTTCACATGGGAGGATGCCGAGGGATTGCAGGGGGAGGCTGGAGCCGGCGTGGGTCCCCGCTTCGTGGCCGCGACTTGGAGCGCCTAGTCCCTCCTCCGATGACGTTCCCCGTCAATCAACCTCCTTTCCTTCCACAGGGTTAGCACGTTGCAACGTGCTAACCCTGTGGAAGGAAAGGAGGTTGATTGACGGGGAACGTCATCGGAGGAGGGACTAGGCGCTCCAAGTCGCGGCCACGAAGCGGGGACCCACGCCGGCTCCAGCCTCCCCCTGCAATCCCTCGGCATCCTCCCATGTGAAGCGGACGGCACGTTGTAGGACACACATAGGGCATTCTCGCATGTGAGTGCATGTTTTTATGCTTGTCATTTTTAACAATAAATGTTATAGTGCTATACTATTGGTGCCCCTTTCTGTTCCCAATCGGTATGGTGATGCTGATGCTGGAAGTGTAAAGCGTGATACCAGCAGCAGGAATCAGTCGGAGCCAATCGTGGGGGACTTAAAGATACCTTTTGAGGCCCATTCTTATCTATTTTTAAGTAAGTAGATAGCAACGGTGGGGTCTTGGAATACTGACCATAGGGTACTGCGCAATGGTTGTTTTATTTGTATTTTCAGACCAGCATTCTGTGTAAAAGAACGGGACAATGTGGACTGTGGATCTTCTTTATACCATCTGTTGATTCATGGGACTACACCGATTCGTCAGGTTCAATATCTGATAGTGCGCCAGGGAATTATAGTCTGTGTTGTATCTGTGTCACTTGTTATCTCTCTGTATATGGACAGTTGTGTCGGATTAAACATAACTGCACAGAAGATATACATCCAACAATCTGAGATACTTATTAATAAATGTAGGGAACTAAATTATAGTGAATTTACAATAAACAAAGCAATAAAGAAAATAAATATGATACAAAGAAGCGAACTCAGTACTAAGGATAAAGTCCAGAATAATCATCAAAATATAAATAATTTTAATATGTCATTACTGAATATAATAGAGCGGTGAAACAAATTAGAAACATTGACACATTTAAAGAAATTATCCCATACTCAAAGATCATATACCTGAGAAACCTACTATCATTTGTAGCAAAGCACCCAATCTAAAGAGCAGATTAGCCCCCACCGCTTTTAAGAAGAAAAAGACTGACAAAATATCAGCTGGCTTAGTAGACTCAAAGGTTTTCTTGGTTGCATTATGTGCTAGGCATGTACCCATAAGAACCACGATACATTTAAATTCAGCTCCAATCACACGAGAAGTATTTTCTACAAGAGAGTTACATTAACTGTAAATCTACATTTGTGGGTTACATGTTGGAGTGCCCATGTGGCCTCCAATATTTAGGGAGTACCTCTAGACCCTTACATGTCCGTATCCTAGAGCACTAGGGTAATATTTGGAAGAGTGTACTTACGCACAATGTCGCTAAGCACTTCAGTTTACACCATCTGTTTGACCAAAAATATAGTATCTGTCCTTTAAGGGCATTGAACAGGTCCCCATCAATTGGAGAAGGGGCAATAGACTAAATCAGTTGGCCAAACGAGAAATGTTTTGGATCCATAAAATGCATACATTAGTCAATAATGGATTAAATGTGGATATTGATATTGCGGCTTTTATTATTTAAAAAATATATATATTTCTTTTTAATGATAATTTTAAAACTAGAGTCATAGTGGATCATCACACATTGCCTTGCACATATGCACTTTCTTATCTGTTGGTTACTGTGATATCTATATTTTTATATAGAGATATATGCAATATATCAATGCAGTTTACTTCTATTCTCCCATGTTTTCCCTTACCTTTTTCACTTTTTTAGGCTTGCTCCATTTTTAGATGCGCCATTTTATTATTAAAAATGGATTCTATTGTTATAGTGTTATTAGATCATGATGTTAATTTAGAACTGTCTGTATATGTATTGTCGATTTGTACATCCATAGCTAATGCCTAATTATTATAGCCTAATTGATTTATAATGTGATGAATTTTTCACACATCCATTTATTCACACATTAGAAGTTCTGTATAGATTTTGCAAATGTCGGTATATTTTAAGCGACATTACTTCTGAATGATGAGATTATTTGAATTTGACATTGAACCAATGGCTTTTCTTTGACACACAATTAAGTTGATTGATTAGGGTAGAATCCTTTATATACTTTATATACTATGAGATGATCAGACATGATCCAATTCCTGAAGAAGCTCCGGCAAAACGCGTAGAATCTGGTGAATCTGCGCAAAGAACGAGGGAACAGAGTCCTGGCAATCGGACCAGCCGAGTCGAGCTGCTTCCGCCCTCAGTTGAGACGTAACCGGAAGTACCGAAGGAATGCGGAAGTGATACGCGTACCGGCAGAGATCGGCAACAGAGACGCCACGGACCCACCATTCGTAAAATGCGCATTATTCTCATGTAAAATGTGAGTGTATGTCCACACTTTATTATCACTTTACTAATACAGCTTTAGACATCCTATGCCACTTGAGTTTTTTCTTCTTTTTGTGACAAACAGGAAGACCACTGCAGCATCTTTTCAGAGATACACACTGAGGCTTACCTTCACTGCTCCCATCAGAGAGAGTGTAACGGGTGCTTGCCACAAACTGGACTGAATGGCGAGGCCGAGGTGGGGATATATAAACACCGACCTAAGGCCGCAAGATCGTGTCCGGAATGCAGAGTCGTGGGTAGCTGGGTCAGGGTTGGAGAGGGGAGGATTGTCGTATTACTTGTCGTGGTCGTTTGTTGGAGGAGCTAAGAATTATTGGGGTCAATAGCCATGGTCGAGGTTGGAGATAGGATCGTTGAGAGAAAGCCAAGATTCCATTGAACTGCAAGATAAGAACACAGCTAAGCAGGAAGGCAAGGCCGGACAGGTGATATAAAGTGCTTGCGACCAGCACGTCGTCACAAGGAAAGAATATCTATGCTCAGCCAAATTGCAGCAGTAATAGATGAGCATATAAGGGGAGAGTAGCCAATAGCTGAGGAGAGCAGAAGCTGCTGCAAGAATCAGCCCCCTGATTCGTTGCTGAGTGAGCTCAGCACAGCAGGAGCTGACATGGAACAGCAACAATGAGTTAGAGTCAAAGCCTGGAGCGGAGTCTGCTGCTGATGCGGCTGTCCCAGGACTGACGCCCGCGCCTGATCCTCACAGAGAGATTGTATCTCTGATATGCCATATCCCTAAGGTGAATGCGTGAGTGGAACTGATTTATATACATTTGCAAGAATCTATTATGCTATTGGTCACACTATTGTATCTTTCTTATTTTTTCATATCCACGCTGTGAACTTCTTGATGCTGTTTAGATGTGACCGGCAGGTTCAGCAGATAATGGTGCATACTCAAACGCTCATTGGCCGGCAGAATGATCATGTCTTGGTCTCACAAAAACTGTAATGCTGTTGGAATTATGATCTCATTGGTAATATGGGGTTTGCAGTTTCAGGGGAAAAGGTACTATTTAACCGTGATAACTTGGGGGTAGTATTAGCAATAAATAACCTGTCAGATTGTCCCCTGTTCCTGTGGGATTTAGTTTTACTGCAATTTGTAATGTAATAAAACAATCTTTATCACAAGCATCTTGGTCGGCATATGCAAATGCGTGGAACAGCTGTTTAAAATACAGTTCCTAGAAAGAGACACAAGGGAGTCTCATGTTTCATATTTAGTACAAGAAGGGCTATCAGTCTTGGCCATTTCTAAGAAATGAGCAGGGATTGTTTTCTTCCTTAAATAGGCGGAGCAAAAGGATTGAACAAAATCATTTTTGATTAAGCAGCTTTTTAAAGGTTATGCAACAAGTTTAAGAATGGGTGACAAAATAAGGCCCGTAAGTCAGAGTGGCTGATTACGTTTTTGAAAAGAAAAGATAGTGTTTGTGTTTTAACATTTGAAACTTGCTTATTTAAAACTGTTTGTTGTTAGCATTTGGTAAGGATCAGTGAGCTAGTTTCAGTGAGTAAAATCGCCCTGGGGTCTTTTCATTGCTGATGTGGAGGTAATAAATTATGATATTCGAAAATGGACAAGTCAGGGAGGGGGGCGGGTTAACATCTAGGTAGTTTGCCAGGAAGTTCTTTTAGTCCTGTATATAATGGGAAATAATGTTTAAGGTGCAGACCTGAGGTTCAAGGCCCGTATTTGTGCACAAAGAGAAGTCAGTGCTAACCAAGTTCAATTCCTTTGTGTTCAACTCTTTTTTTTTTTTTAAGTTGTGGTTATTGCTGATAATGACTTTTGTTCACATTCATTTTGCATAGGAGCAACAACAGAAGCCGCACGCCTGGGTTTAAATGATGCACTCATTAAAAGAATTGGGCGCTAGGAGTCACAGCGCTGCAGGTTGTATATTAGATTTTATTTAATGCTGGAATAATTACAACGTTCATGTTTTTCAGGTGTGAGGAAGGTTACTTGGATAATAGGACATTCCTTTGCCCATTGGGCGGCTAGTGATAAAGACAGAGTTCATATGGTACCAATCTGGGTTGGCAGCCAAGAAATATGCAGTGCAGTGGTTGGGACACAAGGGGATTAACTGGGAGCAAATTTTGCCAGAGTGGTGCTGAACAAGAATAGGATTGTGTTGCCAGATGTGATATGTATTCATGCCAGAGGTTACGACATTGCTAATGTGCAAACTCTGGGATTAAATCATATAATGGAAAGGGATTTGTCACAGGTTACATTCCCTAAGGCAATTTTAGTGTGGTCAGAAGTGGTGCCACGATTAGTTTGGTTGGTTCAGAAAGGTTTAAAGCCTTTAGAGTGTCGCAGGAGGAAGCTGAACAAAGCAGTGGTGGGGTATGTTAAATCTATTGGGGATGTGGCGGTGAGGCATTTTATGCTAGGAGGTGGTGAAGGCCTGAATAGGAAGGATTTAGTACATTTATCAGATATTGGTTTAGGAATTTTAGTGTAGGAATTCAGGAAGGTTTAGAAAATACATTATTTTGTTGGAAGGGCCAAGGCCAATTAAGGTATTATTGGGCTTGACTGTGGGTATTTCTGAGCATGGTCTCAGGAATGGTTAAATTGTTGTTGGGTTATTTCTGAGCATCACAAACTGGGGGGTGCAAGCTTTTGTAGGATCGTCGCAGAGTGAAGCAGGGTGGTAATGGAGGCATGCCACAAAAACCAACAGGACTGGCGCTTATAACAGTGTGCTTTAACCCTTAACACAGTAAGGCTTTGTTTACAGTGCCGGCGACGTCAGGCTACGGTCGCTTGAAAATCAACCAAGCCGTCGCGTCGCGCTCACTATAAGCGCACGCGACTGTGGCAATGATTTTGTTTTGACGCAACGTCGCATCGCTGGTACTATAAGCACAGCCTTAGGTTACGGCCTCGCTGTTTGCGCTGCATGTGCGCCTGCCAGACTAGTAGCGGGTGCAGCCGAGTTCCCCAGTCTGCAGTGAGCGGCAGGGGGAAAGACAGGGGGGCGTGACTGAGGGGCGGCTCTTGTCCCCGCAGCGCCCACCATAGCGGGCGCTGTAGTAGCCAGCAGGGACCAAGCCTAAGATGTATATGGCCGCGTTCACACTGAGGACTTCGCGATGCCGCGTGTGCGCGTCTCTGTCTGCTGGGCGATGTGTGATCATCCCCAGCAGATGGAATGATCCGACACAAGGCGACATCCTGTATACGTCATATCCTTCACACAACACAGACAGAAAGGCAAAGATAGAGGCTCCGATTCGTCAGGAATCCTAATACCCTACACAGCTAACAGCACTTTTAAAGTAGTGAGTAGTTCTTCATTGGTCCTGAGCAGTAACAGTAACACCTGTTTATATGGTAATAATTATTAGGCACCAGCAGCATGAGCCAATGTTTGACGCTACAGATGTCTTGATACCCGCTCCGGTGCCCAGATAACAAAGCCTCAAACTATCAATTGATCATGACAGACATTTAAATCTAATAAATACATACATCAAAAAGGAGTTTAATTAACACAACACACAGATACGAAAGGCATTCTTTTTCTATTCCTCACAAACTTGTTGCCATAAACAATACAAGCTCCCATCTTACTTTTTACCATCAAGTATTATCAAAAAATAGCAGCAAGGGTTCAAATAAAACAGCAATTAAACTCAACAATTATATATAGACAGAAACAATATGAAATATATTAAACAAAACTCATCAATTAAAACTCTTCAATAAAAACTAGAAAATCTAATAAACTATTTTATAATGTTTGTGTTTTCTGTCTTCTTGTACGTACGCTCGATGTTGTTCCGACGTGAATGTTCAGACGAATAACATAAAAGATACAAGATATCAAATAAGAATTAATAATAGAGTATGTATAGGCAAACATAGTAATTACATAAAACAAGCTTACATCTAGAGCCTATAATGTGCACGACCATACATGACACAACCTATCATTGCACTACACAGAGAATGCAAAAGGTTATACTAAGAAATGGCAGCAATCAGACTTTAAAAATGTCTTATTAAAAATGTTTTTAAACTAATCTTAAAATTCATTATACAAAATAGCTCTTAATGCTAAAAACAACTTAAAAATAATGATAATGTATGACGACTACCGGTTCAGCTGGAATACAAATCCATACTAATAATTACATAACGTACTAAACAAATATGGTGCAATGCAGGATCTGGTCATGTAATGTAGCCAGCAATAAAAAAAAAAAAGGCTCACCAAAATATTGATCACACCCAGATATATGGATACCCAGGTAACACCTAAACTGACTTATATTAAAGCAGAAACACTCCTAGTTCTATATCTGCATTTAATCCCATAGGGATAAATGTCTTTAATTTATTTATCCAAAATGTCTTCTTTTTGAAGTGAAACTTCTTTAGTGGCACCTATTCTGATGGGGTAAAACGGGAGAGATGGGGGACAAATGTGAAACGGAAGTGACGTCACAGCTCCCCCCTCCCCCCCCCCGCATCTACTGTGACATGCGGCGGCGGCGGCGGCGATAGCCGCCGGCGCCGCTCCTAACAGCCGCTGCTCCCCCACACACACCCGCTGTGACATGCTGCCCACACACCTGCTGTGACATGCCGGCGCCGCTCCTAACGGCCACTGCCATGGGTATAGCAAGATGGCTGCCGCAGAGCTTCCGGTGCTGCGGGTGTAATAAGATGGCGGAAGCCCCGCAAGTACTCCGGCTGAGAGAGGACCTCCCACACACCCAGTTGCTCACATGCGCCGCCCGCTGCCATGGGCTGTGAGAGGAGGAGCCGCTGCTCAGCCTCTCTCCTCCCTCTTACTTCCCCGAGTCCCGCAGCTTTCCCACACGGCTGCTGACATGCGGCGGCGCTAGCCCCTGGCGCCGCTCCCCCGCACCCGCTCAAAATTTACTCGCCACCGCCACAGCTCCTGACGAGCGCCGCTCCCCCCACCCACTGACATGTGGCGGCGCCGCTCAAAATTTAATCGCTGCCGCCACTCCGTGCTCCCCCACACCGGACGCTTACTCTGCATCTGATCTCAGACGCATAGGTTGTGGGCTATTTGCCCAAATTAAAGATGGCTGCCCCTGAGGGGAGTAGGAGAGTCTCAGGCAGAGCCGCCGCGGGTCCGCAGCTCTGCCTGTCTGTGAGGGGGGGGGGGGGGAGGGGAGTAGGAGAGTCTCAGGCAGAGCCGCCGCGGGTCCGCAGCTCTGCCTGCCTTTGAGGGGGGGGGGGGAAGTCAGGAGAGAGGGGGCAGGACACAGAAAGAGAGACACACATACACTGACAGACACACACACATACATATATACACACACACACACACACACACTGACTGACTGACACACATGTACACTGACTGACTGACACACACGCACACACACTGACTGACACATACACACACACACTGACTGACACACCTACACACACACTGACTGACACACACACTGACTGACACATACACACACACACTGACTGACACACATAGACACACACACACACACACTGAATGACACACATACACACACACTGACTGACACACATATACACACACACACACACTGAATGACACACATACACACACACTGACTGACACACATATACACACACACACACACACACTGACTGACATACACACACACTGACTGACACACATACACACACTGACTGACACACACACATACACACACTGACTGACACACACACTAACTGACACACATACACACACACACGCACACACATATGCACTCACACTGACTGACACACATACACTCACTGACTGACACACATACACTCACTGACTGACACACATACACTCACTGACTGACACACATACACTCACTGACTGACACACATACACTCACTGACCGACACAGAAAGACATTCACACAACACAGAGAGAGAGACATACACTGACACACACACACATTGACTGACACACACACACACACACACACTGACTGACACACACACACACACACTGACTGACACACATGCAAACACTGACTGACACACATGCACACACTGACTGACACACATGCACACACTGACTGACACACATGCACACACTGACACACACACTGACTGACACACACACACACACACTGACTGATACGCACGCACACTGACACACATACACACACTGACCGACACAGAGAGACATTCACACAACACAGAGAGAGACATACTGACTGACACACACACTCACACACTGACTGACACACACACACACACACACATTGACTGACACACTGACTGACACACATGCACACACTGACTGACACACATGCACACACTGACTGACACACATGCACACACTTACTGACACACATGCACACACTTACTGACACACATGCACACACTGACTGACACACATGCACACACTGACTGACACACATGAACACACTGACTGACACACATACACACACTGACTGACACACATACACACACTGACTGACACACATACACACACTGACTGACACACATACATAATCTCTGACTGACACACATACATACACAAACATACATACATACTCTCTGACACAAATACATACTCTCTGACTGACACACATACATACTCTCTGACTGACACACATACATAGTCACTGACTGACACATACACTGACTGTGCCGAGCACGCGCGTTATAAGTCAATTTCTGTGACAAAAGTCAAAGAAGTTTCACTTACTATGCGCGTGCACCGCACACACAGCTTTTTTTTTGTTAAATCTGTGTCCCTACAGTATAGCCATCTCTCCAGTAGCATCTCCTTGATGGCATAAATCAAAATGTCTGGATAAACTATGTGTTGCTACCTTTCTTTTTATATTGTCTAAGTGCTCCAAAATTCGTACTTTGAATGGCCTTGATGTTTTTCCTACGTATTGGAGGCCACACGGGCACTCCATCACATTCCCATATATAACACACTCTGTAAGACAGGTTATTGATTTTGAAAATTTCACCTGTAGCGTTTGATTTAAATTCTCTTTTTTCATCTGATTTATATTTATAAGCCTTACAGGAGAAACACCAGAAAAAAACCTTTTATAGGATTCAGCCAATTATCCTTCTTATTTTCATTATTTGCTGGTGCACTCGGACCCAGTTGATTTTTCAGGTTCTTTGATCTCCTGAAAACAACTCCTAGCATTATCCTGTTTCATAGTCTCTATCTAAAAATCTCTTCTTTAAAAAATGCGATTGTTGCTCAAATTCAATATCATCCATACAGTTCCTTTTAAGGCCTGGGACATAGTGGTGTGAGCAAGGCTGAGCCGTGCTGAGCCGCGCTCACACTCGGCACTGAGCCCCTGCAGCCGCAATGAGAGCGGCTTCACCAGGGGCTCGCGCACGCTTGGGGAAGCGTGTGTCTCAGGAAGATTTCAAATTTGGGGCTTGCCGGAGCGCAAGGCTGGTCACGTGAGCGGTTCACCCAATGAGGGCGAACCAGCACCGTGACGTCACTGGCCCGCCCCCAGACCCGCCCCCGACACGCCCACGAACGGCGCGCTGTGTAAGGCCAGGGAAAGCGCTTTTCCTGAGCCTCAGCGCGCCTCCGCACTGATTAATTCACTATGTCCCAGGCCTAAGTCTCCTAAACTGACCATATGGAACTGTCAGGATCGCCTAGACCTCCTGCTTAGCCATAGTTCTTCTTTGTCCACTGGGTGTGCTGCTGTCTTCTGTTTCCTCTGGGTTCCTCTGTCTGCCTGTCTGTCTTCTTGTTGCTCCTGTCTCTGTCCTTTATAGCTTCTGCTTCCTGGTTGGTTCAATTGCCTTTGCTTCTAGTCAGACTCCTATGCACATGCCTCTGTCTTTGATTCTGATCTGTTCATGTACCTGTACCTGTATTATAGTCTGTTCACAGTAAAGGCCCTTGCTGGTAATCTGGCTTGTCCCTGTTTGTTCCCGTTCTCAGTCCCTGCCCCCAGACCTGTCCATGCTCCCCTGTCCCAGTCTCCTCGTTGCCGACCTCTGCTTGTTACCTGACTTTGCTACCTGCCGTCT
Source organism: Ascaphus truei (assembly GCF_040206685.1). Classification (NCBI taxonomy): domain Eukaryota; kingdom Metazoa; phylum Chordata; class Amphibia; order Anura; family Ascaphidae; genus Ascaphus; species Ascaphus truei. The sequence goes on along the minus strand of NC_134489.1, from coordinate 65,051,668 downwards.
GCCTTGGACCCCTGCTTGTTACCTGACTTCGCTATCTGCCGCCTGCCTCTGATCTCTGCTTGTGACCCCTACTAGGCTCGTGCTGTTCCGGCCACCGAGATCCTACCCGCCACAGGAGTCTCTCGTGACAGAAAGCAAAGGCCACTTCTGGACCTCGCTGGAACAGATTCTTCTTCTGCCTGCACCCTTTCTTGCCTACTGCAGCAGACCACATCCGCATGGTTGAAGATAAGTACTTTTTTGGAAATCCCAGTTGGGAAGGGGTTTTTTTGCTGCTAAGTGTTCTGCAAGAATTATTGCGTTCATAACGAAAAAACATTTTTGCTGAGACTAGAACTGTTGTTGCAGAGACTAGTGCACCTTTATTTGACATTTTTTTTTTGTGCAGTGCCTGGGGTAACCCTTGCAGTACCTGTTGCCACCTTTTTAGACTCTGACTTTTCATTCCCTGGACAAGGCTTGTCTTGCATCCCTGGTTGGACCACTGCTGTTCACAGGGTTCCCATTTCAAAAGACAAGAGTGCTTCCATTATTTTGTTACTGCATACTGTGATTTTTCCTGCAATCTGTAATTCTTCCTATGATTGGTTCTAAGGTTTCAGGTTTACCTGCAAGTTCCCCTAAAGTTTGTTTCTCTGCAACATATGATATCCCTACGCCTGATATCAAAGGTTTCAGATTTAACTGCAGGGTTCTCTGTCTGATATCCCTATGCCTGATATCTAAAGTTTCAGATTTAACTGCAGGGTTCTCTGTCTGATATTCCTATGTCCGATGTCAAAAGTTTCAGATCTAACTGCAAGTTTTCTCTGTATTAGTTTCCTGCTGTCTATGATATTTCTATGCCTGATATCTAAAGTTTCAGATTTAACTGCAAGGTTCTGTCTGATATTCCTATGTCTGATGTCAAAAGTTTCAGATCTAACTGCAAGTTTTCTCTGTAGTAGTTTCCTGCTGTCTCTGATATTTCTATGCCTGATTTCTAAAGTTTCAGATTTAAACTGCAGGGTTTCTCTGTCTATGTTTTTTTCCTTGCATTTATAAATCTCTGTGACTGATGCTAAAGTCTCAAAAGGTCAGCTCTCCTATCTTGTGTCTCTCTCTGTGTCTAATATTCCTGTTGTTCATTCTAATGCTTCTGTTTTAAAAACACATTTCCTCTTTACTGGTTTCTTGGGAAGTGTGGTTTCCCCATGTCTGAAATCATGGCTCCCACTCAAACAGTCTTGAGCAGTAAATGTGAACACAGTACAGGCATACCCCGCATTAACGTACGCAATGGGACCAGAGCATGTATGTAAAGCGAAAATGTACTTAAAGTGAAGCACTGCTTTTTCCCCACTTATCGATGCATGTACTGTACTGCAATCGTCATATACGTGCAGAACTGATGTAAATAACGCATCTGTAACAGGCTCTACAGTCTCCCCGCTTGCGCACAGCTTCGGTACAGGTAGGGAGACGGTATTGCTGTTCAGGACGTGCAGACAGGCGCATGCGTGAGCTGCCGTTTGCCTATTGAGCGAGATGTACTTACTCGCGAGTGTACTTAAAGTGAGTGTCCTTAAACCGGGGTATGCCTGTACCACTGATTCTTCAGAACTTCTCAAAGCAAGGAAGAAGAAAAAAAAGAAGGGAGGCATTACTGTGGAAGTTGCAGAAGTAATTAAGAATGAAAATGTAACCCCAGAGTCTGCATTTGATGAAAGAGATATGCTGCAGCTTAAGGCAACTCACAGACGTATCCCAAGAATAGTGGAAGAAAAGAAAGATGCTCCTACTCAGATGCTTTAAGCTGCACAGAAAGCGATTGATTGTCTTTATGGACGTTTAGATAAGGAGCAAGAAGCCAAGGCTGCACTACAAAGCTGTCTATCCTCAGCAATTGCTAAGTGTGTTCTCCAGGAGAAAGAAAAAGAGCAGTTGGAGAGGGACAGGGTGATCCTGTCAAGCAAGCTGGAGAAGGCCTATGCTGATAATGCCCAGTACCAGAGTTTCATGGCTCAAGTTGGCGCAAAACTGGAAGCCTCTGAGGAGAAGAATTGCCACTTCAACACAGAACTACGTTCTTTGAGAGAGATCTTCAAAGGGTTAAATAGCAGTTTTGAAATGGTAACCCAGCAGTGCAAGAATCTCTATGTCCAAGTCAGTGAAGGAGATAAAAAACTCCATGAATTAGGAGAGGAGAAGAAACAGTTGGCCCAGGAAAAGTTAGACGTGCAGACAGCACTGCAGAATGCAGAGAGAGTGCTGCAAGAACAGGCCTGCCCAACTCGTAAAGTGAGAAGGGCCGAACTGCTCCAAGGAAAAAAAATTTGGGCCGCACGGGTTAAATCATCATCATCATCATCATCATCATCATCTCTCCTCCACCACCTCTCATCTTCATCATCATCATCCTCATCCTCATATCTCCCCCAGAACCCCTCACTATCAATCTTTACGATACTCCCCATCTATCTCTCATACCACCATCTCTCCCCCTCACCCACACAATACCCCCCTCCACATCAAACACACAATACCCCCCTCCACATCCCCCAAGCCCATTCCATGTCAGCATCCCCCCCATGTCTCTCTTCCCTCAATATGACAATCTCTCCCCCTCCCCTTAATGACACTCTCTCCCCCTCCCCTCAATATGACTCTCCCCCTCCCCTCAATATGACACTCTTTCCCCCTCCCCTCAATATGACACTCTCCCCCCCCCTGCAACTCACATCACACCCTCCCCCTGCAACTCACATCACTCTCCCCCTCCCCCTGCACCTCACATCACTCTCCCCCCTGCACCTCACATCACTCCCCCCCCCACTGCACCTCACATCACTCTCTCCCCCCACGCACCTCACATCACTCTCCCCCCGCTGCACCTCACATCACTCTCTCCCCCCCCCCTGCACCTCACATCACTCCCCCCCCTGCACCTCACATCACTCTCCCCCCCTGCACCTCACATCAATCTCCCCCCCTGCACCTCACATCACTCTCTCCCCCCCCCTGCACCTCACATCACTTCTCCCCCCCCCTGCACCTCACATCACTTCCCCCCCTGCACCTCACATCACTTCCCCCCCCCTGCACCTCACATCACTTCCCCCCCTGCACCTCACATCACTTCCCCCCCTGCACCTCACATCACTTCCCCCCCCTGCACCTCACATCACTTCCCCTCCCTGCACCTCACATCACTTCCCCCCCTGCCCCTCACATGTCAGCAGCCCACCCCCCTCACATGTCAGCAGCCCACCCCCCCTCACATGTCAGCAGCCCACCCCCCCTCACATGTCAGCAGCCCACCCCCCCCCTCCACATGTCAGCAGCCCACCCCCCCCCTCACATGTCAGCAGCCCACCCCCCCTCACATGTCAGCAGCCCACCCCCCCCTCACATGTCAGCAGCCCACCCCCCCCCTCCACATGTCAGCAGCCCACCCCCCCTCACATGTCAGCAGCCCACCCCCCACCAGCCCGGTTTACACACCCACCCCCCACCAGCCCGTTTTGCACACACCCCCACCAGCCCGTTTTACACACCCACCCCCCACCAGCCCGTTTTACACACCCACCCCCCACCAGCCCGTTTTACACACCCACCCCCCACCAGCCCGTTTTAAACACCCACCCCCCACCAGCCCGTTTTACACACCCACACCTCTCTTAGATGAGCTCAGCACATCCTCTCCTCCCCGGTACTAAGCCCCACCCCCGGCCTGCTCTGACCTCCACGGCAGCCTGCTATTGAAGAAAAAAAAACACTCTCCCCCTCCCCTTAATGACACTCTCTCCCCCTCCCCTCAATATGACTCTCCCCCTCCCCTCAATATGACACTCTTTCCCCCTCCCCTCAATATGACACTCTCCCCCCCCCTGCAACTCACATCACACCCTCCCCCTGCAACTCACATCACTCTCACCCTCCCCCTGCACCTCACATCACTCTCCCCCCTGCACCTCACATCACTCCCCCCCCCCCCACTGCACCTCACATCACTCTCTCCCCCCACGCACCTCACATCACTCTCCCCCCGCTGCACCTCACATCACTCTCTCCCCCCCCCCCTGCACCTCACATCACTCCCCCCCCTGCACCTCACATCACTCCCCCCCCTGCACCTCACATCACTCTCCCCCCCTGCACCTCACATCACTCTCCCCCCCTGCACCTCACATCACTCTCTCCCCCCCCCCTGCACCTCACATCACTTCTCCCCCCCCCTGCACCTCACATCACTTCCCCCCCTGCACCTCACATCACTTTCCCCCCCCTGCACCTCACATCACTTCCCCCCCTGCACCTCACATCACTTCCCCCCCTGCACCTCACATCACTTCCCCTCCCTGCACCTCACATCACTTCCCCCCCCTGCCCCTCACATGTCAGCAGCCCACCCCCCTCACATGTCAGCAGCTCACCCCCCCTCACATGTCAGCAGCCCACCCCCCCCTCACATGTCAGCAGCCCACCCCCCCTCACATGTCAGCAGCCCACCCCCCCTCACATGTCAGCAGCCCACCCCCCCCCTCCACATGTCAGCAGCCCACCCCCCCTCACATGTCAGCAGCCCACCCCCCACCAGCCCGGTTTACACACCCACCCCCCACCAGCCCGTTTTGCACACACCCCCACCAGCCCGTTTTACACACCCACCCCCCACCAGCCCGTTTTACACACCCACCCCCCACCAGCCCGTTTTACACACCCACACCCCACCGGCCCGTTTTACACACCCACCCCCCACCAGCCCGTTTTACACACCCACACCTCTCTTAGATGAGCTCAGCACATCCTCTCCTCCCCGGTACTAAGCCCCACCCCCGGCCTGCTCTGACCTCCACGGCAGCCTGCTATTGAAGGAAAAAAAACACACATCCTCCTCATGCTGCTGCCCCCGCGCACTGCAAAACCCGGGGGCTAGGAGAGTGAGGGGGCTGGGAGGGAGAGGGAGGGGCCTGGGAGGGAGAGGGAGGGGGCTGAGAGGGAGAGGGAGGGGGCTGGGAGGGAGAGGGAGGGGGCTGGGAGGGAGGTGGGAGGGATGAATCGCCACCATTTTATTAAACTTTTTTTTTTTTAATTTGGGCCAGAGTCAACGAGGGCCGCACAGAGAGGCCAGACGGGCCGCATGCGGCCCGCGGGCCGTATGTTGTGCAGCCCTGTGCAAGAAGAACGTGTCTCCCTGGAGCGGCGCACACAAGCAGAAAATATGCTGCAGAGTCAGCTGCGAGAACTGCGTACACATCTGCAGGACACCAAGGAGAAATGGGTGAATGCTGAAGAAAAGCAGCGAGTTCAGCAGGAAGAAAGTTTCCAGACTGCCTACAAAATAATATGGAAAATAGCTGAAGCGCTCAAATGCAGGTATATCTCAAAATGATAATAAGCCAGACCTCTTTATAATGGTTGTATTTCCCTGGTTCCTATGATTTAGGTACACAATCTGTGTTATGCAGTATATATGTGTAATATGTCTTTAAATTTACTTTTCTTGCACATTTTTTTAATCATGTCTAGAGGTTTTTAATTTTAACTTTTTTTTGTATATAACTTAGTTGCAACACAGCTAGTTTTTTAATCCACCTTGTTCATGTTTTTCTTGATATAATAGTACCCTTTATTAAGCATTAGTTTAGTTTAATATAGCTTTATTTCGTTTAAATATGCTTGTCCAGTTAGCAGCAATGTATTTTGTTCTGCTGGAATGGTCAATAAAGCTTTGTTATTGTGTTCCTATGTTTGCCCACATCCAAGATGGCCACACTGCCTTTGGTACTTCCTTTTGCCCTTAGATCGGCACTGAGTCGCTCTGTTATGACGTCATCAGGTTCTGATTTTTGGCGCGAAATGGCCCACAGGTAAGAGGGTATATAATGGATGTTATCACATTGTGTTTTATCCTTGAAAAAGAACGCTGCGACGTTCGAAATGCATTGGATGGATCTTTTGTCACATTAAAGTGCCCTTTTAATCATTTTTTTGTCCTGGGTTCTTCCTGCTCCGTTTGTGCTGGTGCGCTTTTTGGTCTCCCTTTTCCCTGCCTACAAAATAAAGATGCTGCAAGATTATTTGAGTACCCAGTGTGTCCCCAAAGAACAGCATGAGGAGCTGAAGGCCACACTGAGCATAACCAGAGCCTCGCTGGAGGAAGAGCTAAAGCTAGCAGCTGAACACACATCTCAGCAGCTCACAGCGCTGCAGGCGCAGATCGCTGAGCTCAAGACACAGCTTGCCAAAAAGGAGGAGAGAGAGGTGTCTGTCTGTCAAGTGGCTGGCCTGACACAGCACTATGAGGTCAAAATGGCCGATGCCTGCAAATTATTGGACCACACAGCCCGTGATAAGGTCCGGCTGCAGCTGGAGCTGGACAATGCCCGGGAGGAGTACCGGCAGCTGCAGATCAGAAATGAAGAAGATGAAATATATTTAAGCTTTACTCTGAGTCAGCTGGGAGATATGGAATCGCGACTCAACTCCAAAGAAGCCGAACTGACAACTGCATTGAGTGGGAAAAGAATTGCAGAAGGACAGCTTCAAGAGCTGAAAAATCAAATAGCTGGTCTTAATGAGAATTTAGGTGATACCACGAAACGGCAGTCACAAAAGGAGACCATGGAGCGTGAATTCTATGTTCCCACTTACCCATGTGAAAAATCTGCACCAGTCCTTGATGCCCACATTCCTGATGTCCATGCATCTGCAATGGAGTTGAACGTATCCATTGGGAAGTTCCAGATTCCAAAACTAAAAGAGATATATTGGTCACATAAAGAGACCACGAAGAGTGAACTCTGTGTCCCCACTGACTCATGTGGAAAGGCTGCACCCGTCTTTGATGCCCACGTTTCTGATGTCTCTGCCTCTGCATTTGGGTTGAACGCACCCATTCGGAGGTTCCTTGCAGCACCCAATGTACCTGTGGAGTACCCTCTGCCCGCTGACAAACCACCAGAGGTGGGTCACCTTGAGTCCTCTTTTCATCAAGGCCTCCGGGAAGAGCCTGGAGGATCGTCCGGAGAACGCTCTTGAGAGGGGGGAGTAATGTCAGGATCGCCTAGACCTCCTGCTTAGCCATAGTTCTTCTTTGTCCACTGGGTGTGCTGCTGTCTTCTGTTTCCTCTGGGTTCCTCTGTCTGCCTGTCTGTCTTCTTGTTGCTCCTGTCTCTGTCCTTTATAGCTTCTGCTTCCTGGTTGGTTCAATTGCCTTTGCTTCTAGTCAGACTCCTATGCACATGCCTCTGTCTTTGATTCTGATCTGTTCATGTACCTGTACCTGTATTATAGTCTGTTCACAGTAAAGGCCCTTGCTGGTAATCTGGCTTGTCCCTGTTTGTTCCCGTTCTCAGTCCCTGCCCCCAGACCTGTCCATGCTCCCCTGTCCTGTTCCAGTCTCCTCGTTGCCGACCTCTGCTTGTTACCTGACTTTGCTACCTGCAGCCTGCCTCGGACCTCTGCTTGTTACCTGACTTTGCTACCTGCCGCCTGCCTTGGACCCCTGCTTGTTACCTGACTTCGCTATCTGCCGCCTGCCTCTGATCTCTGATTGTGACCCCTACTACGCTCGTGCTGTTCCGGCCACCGAGATCCTACCCGCCACAGGAGTCCCTCGTGACAGGAACATTATCCACCCAGTTCGGATGATGGCAGCAAGTCTTAAGGATAAAGTTATTCGTATCGACCGGTTTAAAGAAGGTCTTACTCTTTAGTTCACCGCCTTCTACATAGATAGTAAGATCCAGAAAGTAAATTGGCTTTGTGCTAGATTGATAGGTAAACTTTAAGTTCCTCTCATTGTTGTTAATATAACTCATACATTTCTCTAGTTCAGCCTCACTCCCCTTCTATACAATTAAGATTATTTTAAAGACATTTTTAATAAGACATTTTTAAAGTCTGGTTGCTGCCATTTCTTAGTATAACCCTTGTGCATTCTCTATGTAATATAACGGATGAAAAGGGGGGCTCGGTGTAAAAAGTTTGCTCACCCCTGGTCTGAGGAATGGTTAAAGTGTTGGTGGGTTATTTCTGCGCATAGTCTCAGGATTGTTTAAATTGTTGGTTTGGTTGTGATGGTAATTTAGGTTCCTGGCTGGGAGGCAGAGCCATTGTTATTTATGAAATCTGTTTTTCTGGCTGGGAGGCAAAAGGTTAACTTCATTATGTAATGGTTTGAGTTATGTATTGTTATGATGGTCTAATAAATTGTGCTGCGGCCTTACCACCACTTTATGTTTGTGTCTGGTGTAAGTTATTTTATTTAAGCTAAGTTCAGTTTTAAGGGTAATGCATCATACAGTTCCCCTGTAATAATAATAAAAATACACTTGAAAGCTCATATCAAGTTAATTATTACATTGCAAAGGGGAAGAATACACACGTGCCGAGCTTAATTGAATCATATACCAACAACTTGGGTCATTCAATATACTGTGAAGCTGCTAGAGAAGAATTTTGGCCCATTCATTTGAATTGAGCAGATCTCATTTCCAGCATCGAGAAGCAGTTTTACAGAATATCAAATCGGGGGCCACAGTCAGCTGAATGAACTATGGTTAAATATAGTGCATCCTGTGCAAGTGTGGTTCTCTGTTTTGCAAGATTAGGACAGTAACAATGCAGAATTAGTAAAATATGTCAAATAATACTCATTTTGCAATGCAGTTTGGCTAATGAAGCGATGTAGCTTGGTTGGTTATTTTCTATGTGTTTCTATGCTATATTTTCTAGACGTAAGAGAATAAGGATGTACTGCTTTGCTGCCGATTCACAACTAGACAGCACAAATTTAAAAAAAAAACCTGTAGTAAAGCTTCAACTATACATAGATTTTTTTTGATCAATAGATCACATTCCAATCCTTAAAGGAAAATAGAAGCTAATTTGGAAGAGATGTCTATGCTCTTTACAAAGATATAACATTTTTGGTGGAAAATTCAATTCAATGCCATAACGGAATAGTAGCTTGAATCAGCCGCCTTTATTACAACATACTGTGTACAGTTTAGCTATGCTTCCAGATATGGAATTTTAATTTCTTTTTAAACACAGTTATTCACACTCGGTAATATATGTTTCAAGTAATAATAAATAAAAGTATATTTTAACTAGTGGTGTGCATTTAAGTGAATTTTCTTTGGGGTACAATTATTTTGTACCCTCTATTTCACCAATGCTTCTAGATCTATTTAAAAGACAAAACTTAAATGATCAATTGCATTTTGTTCTTCGTTGTTTGATAAGTCTAGTGCAGTGTTTTTTGCACCCATTTCGCTTCAGTTTTTAATCTGCGAGACTTTGATATATAACTTTCTAGGACATCAGACTGGCAGCCTAAAACTAAATTAATTTACAGAACACTGGAACAAAGTAGATTAGTGGTATGGACTCAAATAAGGAGGCAATCCAAACAATATCTTACATGTGTATGTTTAAAAAAAAACATCTTGTAGTATTAGATAATACTTACATTTTTTTTCTATTCAATTCCCAATTCTATTTGTTGCGTTTTAATATACTGATCAAACTTTGATGTGTATAGCAGATTTTAGCCCACCTTCCCAGCAGTGCAAGATCTTTGTAACACTTTCCTGTTTGTGATAATTTGTTGCCAATATTCCCTGCCGTTTGAGCTGCAAACTGTAACAATAGACAATGTTACCGTAGTAATGTAAGAATACATTGTAGCTGCTGAGTTAGGCTAGGGCCCCGGTGTTGGCTGCTGCACGCGCACCTGGCGTCCTGGCGGCACGGGCACAGCTTAAAGCTGCGATCTGCGGACTGTAGGGAGCAATGGGAGGTGCGGGGCATGGCCAAAATGGGGAGGGGGCGGCGGGCGTGAACGAACGAAGCTGTATCCGTTTCTGTGGCACCGTAAGTACTTCACCAGCATCCAGTACAGTATTTCTGCCATCTTTGTTGTTTCTGCCAACACTGAGAGCGTTCTTCTGCCACTGATTCTGGTTTCAGAGCTTCTGCTTGGAGCTCCCCCTCCCCTTCGCTGCCGTTGTGCGGGGAGCACACAACGTGATCGCGTCGCTGCACGGGAAGACAAAATTCTTCTCTTCCCTGCTGGCTGACGCGCCACCGCGCTTCGTGCGTCACGACCACGGACACCACTGGGGCCTGCCTGATAGAGGTGAGTGTCTGGTGTGCTGCGCGCACGCCGCCCGGACCACCGGGGACCCAGCCTTACAAGACTGAAGGATTGATTGAAAGTGAAAGGCGGCCATTTAGTGAACCCAAGGAAGCAGGATCTTTGCTTTGCAGGATCGATTACGGGAGGATGAATCGATCAGCAGTTTAGGTCATTTGTTTTCAATAAAGGTAATCAAAGGCTGCATATATTAAAACAAAACATTTTTTTAAGTACCGTTTGGATTGCATGTTTATTGTCAGTTCTCCTAATGGTTTAGTCATCTTAGACAAGTCCCCCTGTTCCTCAGGGACCAGAGTATTAGCATGTACGCTATGCGGGGCAGGGACTCATTGTGCCTGTATAATAATAATAATAATAATAAAATCTGATAACAGCAGTGCTGTTTTTAACTTTTTTAGCTCTACGTGTGAAAAATATATTACTAAAGCAGACTCAGACAGTAATGACTACATTACTTCCGGTAATCTTTATGACTCATGCTTTGCAGAAAGCAGGCAAGGTTTTGTGCTGAGTCAGGGAATTCAAACAGTTCTTTATCTTGTAAACACTAGTCAACATTTGAGACATGTAAATACTTTGCAGGGCAGGGGTAACTTTACATACACTCATGACAGGCTACCTTTTATTTGTACAGTATCATTACCTATTTATCCCTTCAAAGATTTATGTGGAGCTAAGTTCATATTCGCATGCAGTCTTTTTCATTAATCGTTTTTAAAGAAATTCAATGGAGATAGTCATATTTTTCATGCATCTGGATTTCTGTAGTGTGATCCCTGGCAGAAATATGAATTTACCATTTGAATAAAAGCTATATTAACCCCCCAAGTAACCCCTTGGAGTCTTGAATTGACGCCCCCAGAAACGCCCCCCATGGCCCGTCGAGCATAGCCAGGCAAAGCACCCGCTTTCCCACAGCCTCCGCACGCCTCTGTGCGGGTGAAAACACCATGGCCCGGGCTTTACATAGCCCGGGCTTTACATAGCCCCTTCCCGGATTATCTGGGGCTTTCAGACAAAATCCAATTCGCACGTTGAAATCCAGGTTCGGATGTCAGCAACTTTAGCCCTCATCGATTCCCTAAAATCCGCCGATGCGGCTTGGATGTTTAAAAAAAAGACAAATGAAATCCGACGTCGGATTTAACGTCAATTACTGAATAAAAATGTCAACAGGGAAATAGAAAATTAAAAATAATTTAGTGAGAGCCCAAGCACTAATATATAGTCAAGTTTCGACCCACATGGTGGATGTTTACTACAGTGAAGCGCTATGTATACTAATGGCACTATATAAATGTATTGTATTGTATGTCTTTATTTATATAGCGTCATTAATGTACATAACGCTTCACAGTAGTAATACATGTGGTAATCGAATAAATAACAGATAATATAAATAACAGATCATGGGAATAAGTGCTTTAGACATAAACATAACATTAAGGAAGAGGAGTCCCTGCCCCGAGGAGCTTACAATCTAATTGGTAGGTAGGGAGAACGTACAGAGACAGTAGGAGGGAGTTCTGGTAAGTGCGTCTGCAGGGGGCCAAGCTTTATGTGCCATGTGTTCAGAATATTCACAGTGCTATTCGTATGCTTCTTTAAGCAAGTGTGTCTTAAGGTGGGTCTTAAAGGTGGATAGAGAGGGTGCTAGTCGGGTACTGAGGAGAAGGACATTCCAGAGGTGTGGGGCAGTCAGTGAAAAAGGTTTAAGGCGGGAGAGGGCTTTAGATACAAAGGGGGTAGAAAGAAGACATCCTTGAGCAGAACGCAAGAGTCGGGATGGTGCATAGCGAGAAATTAGGGCTGAGATGTAAGGAGGGGCAGAAGAGTGTAAAGCTTTAAAAGTGAGGAGAAGAATGGAGTGTGAGATGCGGGATTTGATTGGAAGCCAGGAGAGGGATTTCAGGAGGGGAGATGCTGAGACAGATCTAGGAAAGAGTAGAGTGATTCTGGCAGCAGCATTTAGGATAGATTGTAGGGGAGACAGGTGAGAGGCAGGAAGGCCGGACAGCAGAAGGTTACAGTAATCAAGACGGGAGAGAATGAGGGCCTGAGTCAGAGTTTTAGCAGTCGAGCAACAGAGGAAAGGGCGTATCTTTGTTATATTGCGGAGGAAAAAGCGACAAGTTTTAGAAATGTTTTGAATGTGAGGGGCGAATGTGAGAGAGGAGTCGAGTGTGACCCCTAGGCAGCGTGCTTGGGCTACTGGGTGAATGATCGTAGTTCCAACAGTAATGTGGAAGGAGGTAGTAGGGCCAGGTTTGGGAGGAAGTATGAGGAGCTCTGTTTTAGCCATGATGAGTTTAAGGCGACGGAGGGCCATCCAGGATGATATAGCAGAGAGACATTCAGAAACTTTGGTCTGTATAGCAGGTGTAAGGTCGGGCGTTGAAAAGTATATTTGTGTGTCGTCACCATAGAGGTGATATTTAAACCCAAAAGATGTTATTAGGTCATCTAGAGAGAGTGTGTACAGAGAAAAGAGAAGAGGTCCCAGGACAGAGCCATGGGGTACCCCCACAGAGAGATCAATAGAGGAGGAGGAGGAGGTGTTAGCAGAAGAGACACTGAAAGTACGATGGGAGAGGTAGGATGAGATCCAGGATAGAGCTTTGTTCCGAATACCAAGAGTATGGAGAATGTGAAGGAGAAGAGGGTGATCCACAGTATCAAATGCTGCAGAGAGGTCGAGTAATATGAGCAGAGTGTAATGACCTCTGTCTTTGGCAGCATGGAGGTCGTCAGTTATTTTAGTGAGGGCTGTTTCCGTGGAGTGAGCAGTGCGGAAGCCAGATTGTAGAGGGTCTAGGAGAGAATAGGTGTTGAGAAAATGGAGCAAGCGAGAGAATACAAGACGTTCAAGGAGTTTAGAGGCACAAGGCAGGAGGGAGACAAGTCGATAGTTAGAAAGACAGGTAGGGTCAAGCTTGTTGTTTTTGAGTAACGGTATGACTGTTGCATGTTTGAAGGAGGATGGAAAGGTTCCAGAGCAGAGGGAGGAGTTAAAAATGTGTGAGCGTAGGGATTATAGTAGGAGCAAGAGGTTTTAGGAGATGGGAGGGAATGGGGTCAAGAGAGCAAGTGGTAGAGGGAGAAGAGGCGATCAACAGCGACACATCCTCCTCTGAGACAGTGGAAAAAGAGTCAAGGAAGACAGGAGGAGAGTTAGGAAGAGGTGTAGGATGGGAAGAAGAAACAGAGGGGATGTTCTGACGTATGGATTCCACCTTTTCCTTAAAATAGTCAGCAAAGTCCTGAGCGGAGATGGAGGAAGGAGAGGCAGCTGAGGGTGGTTTGAGTAGAGTATCAAAGACAGAGAACAGTCGGTGTGGGTTATACTTGTGCATGTTGATTAGTGCAGAAAAGTAGGCTTGTTTAGCTTGCGAGAGGGCAGAGTTGAAACAGGATAGCATAAATTTGTAGTGAAGGAAGTCTGCGAGAGTGTGAGACTTCCTCCAGAGGCGTTCAGAGGAACGAGTGGAGGAACGCAGCATGCGTGTGTGGGAATTTAGCCAGGGTCTAGGGTTAGAAGGGCGAGTGCGGCAGAGAGAAAGCGGGGCATGTAGATCAAGAGAGGAGGACAAGACAGAGTTGTAGTTCCTGACCAGGTTGTCGGGGTCTGTAGCAGAGCTGAGAGAGGAGAGGGAGGCGCATAAAGTGGACTCAAAGTCAGGTAAGTGAATAGAACACAAGTTTCTGCAGAACCGGGGTGTAGATGGAGGTGGAGAAGGGGAGAAGCGAGATAGAGAGAATGAGATGAGGTGATGGTCAGAGAGAGGAAAAGGGGAAATGGAGAAAATAAAGAGATACATACATACATCTAGAGTTGCTGGGTGTTATATTTGACCCTATCTGTTGTCCTAGCTTTTTGCGGGGCTCCACCTGGGTATCTATCTCACCATCTTATACTATATTAGTGAAAGCACTGTATGTTTGCCTGCCTGCCTGCATGCATGCCTGCCTGCTGGATGTCCGGTGTCCCTAGGGGAAATCTCATTGGTCCCTTGGGCCGCCCCCGCACACCTCTCATTGGCCTGAGGCGGAGTGACGGCCCAAAGGACACACAGGGACACACACACACACAGGGACACACACACACACAGGGACACACACACACACACGGACACACACACACACACACACACACACACACACACACACACACACACACACACACACACACACACACACACACACAGGGACACACACACACAGTAGGGGGGGTGTGTACATTAGCAGCATGTATAACCCGGGGGGGGGGGGGCCTCACATACCCGCCTCCGCCTCCGCCTCTTCCTCCCCGAAATCAGCCTCCTCCTCTCCCCGTGTCTCCCGCGCTTTCAACCCCCCCCCCCCCCCCCCCCCCCCCGGCGCCGCTACAGTCAGCGGAGCTGCGAGTGCCCGGGACACAGCGGGGGAGCGGCCACAACAAGCTGCCTCCCGCCTCAGTTCCACGTGGGAGCGGCCGGACGGGTGAGGGAGCTGCCGGACGGGTGAGTGAGCGGCTTTCACCCACCCCTCACCCCCCTTCAAATCACCTCCCCTCCACCCCCCCCCCCCCCCCCCGGCGCCGCTACAGTCAGCGGAGCGAGCGAGCGCCCGGGACACAGCGGGGGAGCGGCCACAACAAGCTGCCTCCCGCCTCAGACCACGTGGGACCTTCCGGACGGGTGAGTGAGCGGCCTTCACCTCCCCTTCACCCCCCTTCACCTCCCCTCCACCCCCTGGCGCCGCTACAGTCAGCGGGGGAGCGAGCGCCCGGGACACAGCGGGGGAGCGGCCACAACAAGCTGCCTCCCGCCTCAGACCACGTGGGAGCGGCCGGACGGGTGAGGGAGCGGCCGGACGGGTGAGGGAGCTGCCGGACGGGTGAGGGAGCGCCCTTCACCTCCCCTCACCCCCCTTCACCTCACCTCCCCTCACCCACCCCTCACTCCCCTTCCCTTCCACCCCCCCCTTCACCTCCCCTCCACCCCCCCCTTCACCTCCCCTCCACCCCCCTTCACCTCCCCTCCACCCCCCCCCTTCACCTCCCCTCCAACCCCCCCCCCTTCCACCTCCCCTCCACCCCCACCTTCACCCCCCCCTTCACCTTCCCTTCACTCCCCCCTTACAACCTCCCACCACCTCCTCACCACCTCCACCCCCCAAAGCCAACCCCACCCCCCTTCCCAACTCCCCACCACCTCCCCCCCCTTCCCACCACCTCCCCCCCACCCCCCCTTCCCACCACCTCCCCCCCACCACCTCCCCCCCACCTCCCCTTCCCCCCCCTCCTTCCCACCACCTCCCCCCCACCCCCCCCCTTCCCTGAGGCGGAGTCACGGGCCAAAGGACACACAGGGACACACACACACACACGTAGACACACACACACACACACAGACGTAGACACACACACACGTATACACACACACACGTATACACAAACACACACACGTAGACACAAACACACACACGTAGACACAAACACACACACGTAGACACACACACACATAGACACACACGTAGACACACACGTACACACGTACACACGTACACACACGCACGTAGACACACACACACGTACACGTAGACACACACACACATGTACACGTAGACACGTACACACACACACATGTACACGTAGACACGTACACACACACACATGTACACATATACTCACACACATGTACACGTACACACACACATGGAGACATACACACACACACACATGGAGACATACACACACACACACATGTACACATACACACACACGTATACACTCACACACGTATACACACAGGTATACATACACATAATGTATACACACACACACACACATGTATACACACACGTGTATACACACACACATGTGTATACACACACACATGTGTATACACACACACACACGTGTATACACACACACACATGTGTATACACACACACACATGTGTATACACACACACACACATGTGTACACACACACATGTGTACACACACGTGTACACACACACACATGTATACACACACACACGTGTATACACACACACATGTATACACACATACACATGTATACACACATACACATGTATACACACACACACACACATGTGTATACACACACAAACATGTGTACACACACACAAATGTACACACACACACACACTTATACACACACACACACACACATACAATGTATACACACAAACATGTATACACACACACAAACATGTATACACGTGTATACACAAATGTGTATACACACACACGTGTATACACACACACACGTGTATACACACACACGTGTATACACACACACGTGTATACACACACATACGTGTATACACACACACGTGTATACACATACACACACACACACACACACATACAATGTATACACACAAACATGTATACACACACACACCCCAGCACCACCACATCAGCACACCGGTATCCCATGCCCCCCCAGCACACTGGCATTCTCGGCTCCCCACCATTCCCAGCCCCCATCAACACCATCAGCACCCACACATCGCCACCTTTGCACCTCCCCCATCGGCACACCCACATCCGCACCCCCACATCAGCACCAAACCCTCCCAAATCAGCACACCAATACAATCACCATCAGTACAGCCACAGCAGCACTACCACCGCACATGGGCCGCGTGGACCACTCCCCACCCAAATGCCACACCCACACCACAAACATCCCGGGCAACGCCGGGGCTCTCAGCTAGTACTCAATATTCTGATCTGGAAGTACAATTTATTATCCGGCCTTAATCCCGATTTCTACTAAAGGAATTCAATAATCTGCATCCAAATGTGACTTGAGTCAAGGATTTTCTGTAGCGCTACATGGAGGTTCACTTCTCCCTATATATATATTAAGTTTACAGTGCATACACGTTTATTTAAAGGTCACGGTAACAAAAATACACATTTTAAAGGAAAATACCTTGCCCTTAAGTATTTTGTGCTTCCTAGATGAATTTTATTTTGAGAAGAGAATGTACTGCAATTAATATATATTTTTTTACTTAATGACTTTCATATGCTTCTGTTTAAGTATTTATTGACATGCTGAAGTGTAAATATGTTATAAAGTGATTCTCTTTTCCACTCCCAAATTTTTTTAATAAGGATACTTTTGTGGAAGTTTTTTTTTGTTGCAAACAAGGAGCAACCCTGAAATAAACGTCAGTTGTACATATTTATGTAGTTGAATCAATGTTGCTGCATGCGCCATATATTATCAGCGCTTCTTTATACGTTTATCTATATATACACGCCACCCCCCCTGCCTTTCACGCCCCCCCTGCCTTTCACGCCCCCCCTGCCTTTCACGCCCCCCCCTGCCTTTCACGCCCCCCCCCTGCCTTTCACGCCCCCCCTGCCTTTCACGCCCCCCCTGCCTTTCACACCCCCCCCTGCCTTTCACGCCCCCCCCTGCCTTTCACGCCCCCCCCTCCTGCCTTTCACGCCCCCCCTCCTGCCTTTCACGCCCCCCCCTGCCTTTCACGCCCCCCCTGCCTTTCACGCCCCCCCCTGCCTTTCACGCCCCCCCTCCAGCCTTTCACGCCCCCCCCTCCAGCCTTTCACGCCCCCCCCTCCAGCCTTTCACGCCCCCCTCCTGCCTTTCACGCCCCCCCCTCCTGCCTTTCACGCCCCCCCCCTCCTGCCTTTCACGCCCCCCCCCTCCTGCCTTTCACGCCCCCCCTCCTGCCTTTCACGCCCCCCCCTCCTGCCTTTC
Source organism: Ascaphus truei (assembly GCF_040206685.1). Classification (NCBI taxonomy): domain Eukaryota; kingdom Metazoa; phylum Chordata; class Amphibia; order Anura; family Ascaphidae; genus Ascaphus; species Ascaphus truei. The sequence goes on along the minus strand of NC_134489.1, from coordinate 65,033,774 downwards.
ACGCCCCCCCCTCCTGCCTTTCACGCCCCCCCCTCCTGCCTTTCACGCCCCCCCCTCCTGCCTTTCACGCCCCCCCCCTCCTGCCTTTCACGCCCCCCCCCCTCCTGCCTTTCACGCCCCCCCCCTCCTGCCTTTCACGCCCCCCCCCTCCTGCCTTTCACGCCCCCCCCCTCCTGCCTTTCACGCCCCCCCCCCTCCTGCCTTTCACGCCCCCCCCCTCCTGCCTTTCACGCCCCCCCCTCCTGCCTTTCACGCCCCCCCTCCTGCCTTTCACGCCCCCCCTCCTGCCTTTCACGCCCCCCCCCTCCTGCCTTTCACGCCCCCCCCCTCCTGCCTTTCACGCCCCCCCCCCCTCCTGCCTTTCACGCCCCCCCCCCTCCTGCCTTTCACGCCCCCCCCCTCCTGCCTTTCACGCCCCCCCCCTCCTGCCTTTCACGCCCCCCCCCTCCTGCCTTTCACGCCCCCCCCCCTCCTGCCTTTCACGCCCCCCCCCTCCTGCCTTTCACGCCCCCCCCCCTCCTGCCTTTCACGCCCCCCCCCCTCCTGCCTTTCACGCCCCCCCCCCTCCTGCCTTTCACGCCCCCCCCCCTCCTGCCTTTCACGCCCCCCCCCCTCCTGCCTTTCACGCCCCCCCCCCTCCTGCCTTTCACGCCCCCCCCCCTCCTGCCTTTCACGCCCCCCCCCCTCCTGCCTTTCACGCCCCCCCCCCTCCTGCCTTTCACGCCCCCCCCCCTCCTGCCTTTCACGCCCCCCCCCCTCCTGCCTTTCACGCCCCCCCCCTCCTGCCTTTCACGCCCCCTCCTGCCTTTCACGCCCCCCCTCCTGCCTTTCACGCCCCCCCCTCTGCCTTTCACACACCCCCCTCCTGCCTTTCACGCCCCCCCCCCTCCCTGCCTCCGGGCAACGCCGGGTATATCAGCTAGTATATAGATAGATTTCACAGTAACCAACAGACTAATTGTAGAGGCTACATACTAAAGATTCTCTTGTGCAAAACTGGTGCTAAACCAGGCACCACATAAATCCAGTTGAACGCAGTATTAAATCTGCTTGCCACAATAGTGTACAAATACAGATTTTCTATCAGTAAGACTATTTTTAATAAATATGGGACTTTTGATGCTAAAAAACAGTGAGACTTACTATAAATCAGTGAGACTCAGAACATGAGAGATCACACATAATATAAATACAACCAGTTACATTCAATGATAAATATGATGCTGGTTAAATCCTGGGATCCTTCTATATTGTAATAACTTCAATGATAACAACATAAACTCTAAACTTCCCCTGACATTAGCGTGAAAGGTGTATTTCTAACATACAGGAAAACCATGTCATAAACATGTAAGAAAGATCCAGTCGGTGATACTAAATCCGAACAAAATAGGTTAGTGATCCAGTCACCACCTTCTCTATTATTCACTCTCTGATAAAGGACTGCAAAAAAAAAAAAATACAAATGTTCCCAAATGACTGTAAAAGGACTGGCATGTCTGCACTTCTTCCTGGGTGTGACAGGCCGGAATCACCCCCCTCCTCTTCAAACCCCCTTAACTCCTTTGCAACCAGAGCGGAAGGGGGAGACTTTTGCCTTTGCAAAACTGCGTTGCTGAAGCTTCTGGTAGTCAGGGAGTTAAAATAAACCCCCCTTTTCCCATCTACTGCTCCTCCCCTCTGAAGGAAAAAAAGAGGCGGAAAGTCCCAAGGAATTGCGGAAGTTTATACACTGCTCCGACAGCATTTCTTTTCCTATCTGGGGCATTTGGTCACTAAACTGGCTGCACTAGTACAGCCCTCTCTTTATACTGAGGGTATAGGGGCTCTGTGCTGAGCTCATTTGCATGTCTGGGGCACAGTGTTAATCACCTCTAAGCCAGATCTAGATTAGCTGCAGATATTGTTTGCACCCATGCAAAGCACTGTTGCAAAGCCCGGAAAAGTGATCCAGCTGACAAACCTCTGCTAGTTACAGTGTTGCAGGGATCTTGTAGAAGGGATCCTCCGCTTTGTTCTTTGTATTTATTCCGGGGGATCTCATGGAGTGAGTGACTCTGATAAAGAGGAGACACTGGATAGAGGAGGGCTGTGCAGGACAGGGTTGAGGGGACGATGGCTGCGGCTGCTGCTCTGGTGCAGTTTGTGCTCTTAGGTTTGTCGAGCTGTTTTAATTTGGACGTGGACAGCCCATTAGTTCAGTCGGGAACGGAAGGCAGTTACTTCGGTTTTGCAGTTGATTTCTTTACGCCTGACCCTTCCTCGTAAGTACATGTAACTGTACTCCCTGCTTACTCTTTCTTTGCCACTGTTTCATACAAAAGGGAGTTTAATAATGGCCGGGGGTGGTTTATTCCCCTGATTGCATAGAAATGGTTGTTTTTTTATGACATATATTCACTATATTTACTTTACATGTTCATTTGTTTTTACATCTCTCTCTCTCTTTTTTTTTTTTTTTTTATTGTTTAATTTAATTACTTTTAGGCCAACAACGTTATACACTTAAATATAGTTTTACTATCCATCCATATGGGTTTCTTGCTTTGTAAGTTGTCATAGAATGCATACGAATCTACAGTGAAAAGTATACTTTTATTGACTGTCTGATTTTATAGGAAGAGTGCAAGCTTCCATTGCCAAGTTGTCATTTTGGGTGTGCATTGGAGCTTCTTTAACAGATTCCAGGACAAGAAGAGTAATTTCTTGACCCATAGATCTATCTACATGGTCCTGAATTCTTGCATATCTTTTAGCAAACCAGTTGGCCAACATAAATATATTTCTAGGGTCCAGTTATGTGACATACAATATATTTTCTGTGAACTAACACTACCATCTTATACACTTTGAGGGCTATGTCTAAAATGTCAATATAAGTGATTTTGAAGTACTGTAAAACAGTTTTTGTGCGGTAGGTTTCTCAAAAAATTGACGCACTGTGTGGAGTTAGACAGTTTGGATTGTGTATGTGGTGCACATACTGTATGTAAATATTAAACTACAAGAGTGTGCCTTTAAATACGTCAACATAGTCCAAGTTTTTTTTCTTTCTTGACGTAAAAGACAAATGCAAGAAGGCACAAATATTAACTTGCGTGAACATGAGGCGCACCATACCAAGAATAAGAAAGTGTGCGAATGTAAGAATATGAATAACGTGGGAACAGAAAATGAAACTGCACTCCCATGGACTTGTGTGAATAATAGTACTAGTTTTATTGAAGAATCGATGTTTCAGTCCTACTGTACCTTGGACCTTTATCAAGAAGTAGGACCAACAAGTCGATCCTTTAATAAACTACCACTATTATACATACACTTTCAATGGAGTGCTGTTTCATTTTCTGTTCCTGCGTGTGATCCTTGCTCAATGTGGAAGACCAGTTCACCTGAGGCAGTGCTTGAAGAAACTGACTGCTCCTGTGCCCTATTTGTTTCAGAACATGAATAATGATATGCCAACATATGCCACTAATGATTTCAGGTGACACAATATCATTTTTTTTAGTGCAATGCCCCTTTTCACTTTGTTTTGAAGACAAGTCTTTATATGTAGTCCCCGTCATCTTTTTGACCCCTATGCTCTGGTTAAGTTTTCACCATACCCTGGTAGAGGATCCATCCTTCCTGTTTTTACAGCATATGTAAATTAGTGAAATACTTCTGGCTCAAAATGACGGAAGGACCTCATATCAGAAATATTTACTCCCACTCCCCCGTTTTTAATTTTTTTTATTCTACAGTAGCTTTTTTTTTTTATTTGCCTATGTATCTTGCCAATTACAAAATTAACGGAATTAAATGAAAACATAGATTCCTATGTTCCACCCAATAGATTTAATTGTTTTTCTCCCTACAGGAGAAGTGGCTCGGTGAGTAAAGACACTAACTCTGTAAATAATGAACCTGGTTCAATTCTCAGTGTCTGCTCATTGTGACCTTGGGCAAGTCACTTTATCTCCGTGTTTCACGCCAAAAAAACATAGATTGTAAGCTTATCTGGGTAGAGACTGTGTGTTTAAAATTCCTATCTGCTGTGTACAGCGCATAACATTGTAATTCTGTAGCACTTTTGAGTCCTATTGGGAGAAAAGTGCTATATGAAATAAAGTTATTACATTTTCTATGTAAGAGATTTCTGAAATGATTTGTATATGTAAGGATCCATAAACCAAAGGATAAAGAATACAACTCAACTGGCTATTGGGTAAAAAAGATTCCATTGCAAGGCTCACTCGAGGAACTTATCAAACCATTAAATACAAAAACGACTCAGTTTTATTCATATACAAAATATTAACAAACACATGGTCAAAAAAAAAAAAAAGGCTGTACTTCCCCAGCGATGGTGACATAGCTAGTGATTTATTATTTAGTTAATTGGGTGTTACTTTGTGTCTTTTATACTGGGGGAATGGGGGGCGAGAGATTTTTCTGGGGGAGGGGGTGCGGCGGTTACAGGCCCAGCGCTCTTCCCCAAGGCATTTAAATTAAATGTCGGAGTGCACTCGAGGCCTCTAACTTCCCTTACCTGGTCACCGGCGGCTTCCAGCGACACGTCGCCATGGTGGGTCACATGACGTTGCGTTGCCATGTCAGAAGATACCGGACACCAGGTAAGGGGACGTGAGGGAGAGCAGGCAGGGAAACGCAAAAGTTTCAGTATGCGCACCCCTGTTTTATACCACTGTGAGCACCCCCATATGGATATATAGTGACATGTTTATGTTTAGCAGTATTGGGCTGGAACTAGAACAGATGTTTCCAGTTGCAGGACTACTTTCTATATTGAGATGTAAAGCTTGCACGAGAATTCTAAGGAAAGATAAGTGAACACTCTATGAGCTTAAAAAGGTTAATTAAAAAGTGGCTCTACAAAACAATTACACTTTTATATTGGAGCTTAGTGGGTCACCAACATATACCCAGCTTATGGCATTTGCTTTGTTTTGTGCAAGAGTTCAGTACTTTTTTTGTTTCTAGACTAATCCCTGTGTGAACCATTATTAACATGTGACATGTTTTAAGTAGGAAAATTGCAGATTCGGCTGTTTTGCAGTCCTTTTAGTCTGAAAAAACACAATCACTAAATGCTAGTAAATATATATTGTTGTCTTCTGTAGCAAACATGAGTTTCCTTTACAATTGCCATAATGAAACCTTTTCTCTGAAGTAGATGACTTAGGGGTGCACGCAAATATAGCGGGTCACAAAAACATGTCTTTCAACAACTTCTCATTGTAATTAACTTCCTTAGAATTTAGTAACTGTTAACCCCTTGGGTACCCCAGGACATGGTCACTACGTCATGGGAACTGGCACTCTGGGGGCCCCGTGATTTAGCGACTACGGGGTGGCCAACTCCAGTCCTCAAGGGCCATTAGCAGATCAGGTTTTAAGGATATACCTGCTTCAGCACAGGTGGCTCAGTCAGAAGGATCCTTTACCAGGGTCTGGTGATAAATTAGCCCAAGCATAGGTGTGTCAAAAAGACGATGGGCTCTATGTATAAAGATTTGTCTTTTCAAAACAGAGAAAAGGGGCATTACGCTAAAAAAAATGTTTTTCACCTGAAATCATTAGTGGCATATGTTGGCATGATTTCATGTTCTGATACCACGTGATGCCCATGGAGCACAGGGTGCGATTTTAACCAGTAAAGAAACAGAGGAGGATCCCTCCTCCGTTTCCACCAAAATGGCCAAAGCCGTTATGTGACCGCACTGTGCCGGAGAGACCGTGGCACTCGGGCACCATGACACCTCTAGAACTCAAAGGGTTAAAGTATGTAACTTATTTGTATCTTGTGAAACTTTGTGTTGCTTTGCTCCGGGAACACTGAATTCAAGCTATTGACATTTCTGTTTGATTATTGATGGCATCATAATTACTTTGCGAACAAAGAACTAAACACTGTGGAGGATTATAATTTCATATTTCAGACCCTTACTCGGTACAGAATGGGATTGTGGGTAAGAAAGGCCTTTAGCACAATTTTCTTTAGAGGACGGACATACAGATCCCACTCGTTCCCAAGATGTTCATAGTTGTTGTGTCGGTTTCTGGCACAAAGTAAAACATATATGACCATGGGATTATCAATACAGAGCAAGACATGTATCTGTAGCTTCCTATTGGCCAGCAGAGCAGGTCTGACCAAGGCGGCCATATTGTGTCCATCGGACAAGTATCTTTGGTGGATACACCAGCAAATATGTAAGAAAAAGACCACGGATTGGCTTTGCGGGACACCGCAGTTCAGTGTCTGTCTGTCTGTCTATCTCAGCAAAGTAAATCTTTTGCATTTAGGTTTGTGAATGAATGTAGTTCAAAGTTACGGTAGCCTTATACTGTAAGTCCTGCTTTATAACTCGGCGCTGATGACTACAGCTGGAATTCCCGCTGCATTCTTTCCTCGGGTAGGTATAAGCCCTCAATCACAAGTGAAAGCATTCTGTGCTGTGTAACTCGGAACATTAGTACTTTTTGCAGTAAAGTGTTTGGCATTATCTAGGCTGCTTATATCTCATTTAATAATCTGCTTTAAAAGAGTAAGCAAAATGTGACTTACTATGTGTGCTGGTTTGTCTGCAAGAATCAGAAGTTTAAATACTATATAATATATGATGCTTGAAAGGTTGAGCGTTACAATACTTGCCATATCCTGTGTGAAACATATGGTTGTAATTTTAAATGTTTTTTTTTTTGTCTTTACTGTTGTGCATCTTGCTAATAATTGTTGGGGTCCATAAATCACTGATTTGCAAATTGCAGGGATACTTGTAATCCAATACTACTGTATTGTTTCTGTTCATATACCTAGCAAAATGTCTATCGCTTCTGTTCTGATTTGTATTCTAATTATGGGGGACTTGTGTGCGTAAAACAATTACTGTACTGAAATTGTAGTAAAAAAGCTTACTGTCAACTGTCTGAAGAAGACAGTGCCTGACGCAGCTGGGGAGCAGTGCAAGCTAAGCTCCATGGAGTTGTTGAAATCCCTGCGCGAGAGTGTGCGGAGCGGCAGGTAAGGAGGGGACATGCTCCCTAATTCCTTTGTGTGTGTGTGTGTACGTACACACACACAGCTGAACCCCATTAAAACGCGGTCCATTGGGTCCACGGAATGAGACCGCGTTATAATCAGGATCGCGTATATTTCGCTGCTCGAGGATTTTCTGGCATCTGCCTTTCTCTCTCCTCTTCGGCTCTCGGCTCTCGTAGAGAGCCGCTACACACAAAGAATTGGTCTAGCAAATGGAAGGTCCTGAGTTAGATTCCTGCTTGTGTATTATATAAAATGGATTCATGTTAACCTCCCACATGGTGTAGGGGTGAGTGTATGTTCTGTTGGCAATAAAGTATTGAATGTTTAAAGGAAAAAATAAATAAATAATTCCACGTGGTGTAGGGGATGTGTGTATCATGTGACACTCCTCTGCGCTCAAAGTCTACGGCAGAGAGCCCCAGAGGAGAGAAATGCAGATGCCTCCAAGTCTCACGCGGCGCAAGGTGTTTTTAAATCGGGAGCCGCGTTATAAGCGGATCCGCGTTTTAGCGGATTGTGCTATAACGGGGTTGAGGTGTGTGTGTATATATATATTACACTCCCAACCCCCATACACCGAGTGAGTGTCCCCACAGTACAAAGGGTGCTTGGCACCAATACCCTGATGTCCTTTTGCCCAATGTCAAGGCCCACCCAAACGTGTGTATGGTAGCCCTTCCTGTGATCTGTTGGTGCACTTTAGTTGAGGTACCTGCCGGGTACTCTTATACCCGTAGCGGCCGATTTAACAACCGAGATCCAGTAAAATCAGCGAAGCCTCTGCGTGGGGTGGGTTCCAGCAGGATTGTCCCACCAATAAAATAGTCTTTAATCATGTATTCCTGTATCTGGTCCCGGACTGCATGCTATGCTTCACAACGTGGTGTCTTCACTGGCACTATAAACGAACTATATACAGCTAATGGGGAAATGTCCCTAGCCAGGGGTTTCCATGAAGCAGCCACAATCTATTTAGGTGATTGGGAACTATCTTGGATCTAAGGGGGTTAATATGACCTAGTCTGGGTGCCAGCAAGGGAAGAGCTCAACCTGCTCTCCAAATGGCTGGGAAACGAATCCAGGGAGCACGCGAGGAGGCTTCGGACGGCAAACGCGAACCACCCCCAAGTAGGCCTTGACCTAGTGTGGGAAAGGCTAGAAGAGTGCTACGGTAGCCCCGAAGCAGTCGAGGATTCGCTCTTCAAAAGAATCGACAGCTTTCCCAAGATCACAACTAGAGACTACTCGAAGCTACGAGAGCTCGGAGACCTGCTGCAAGAGCTGGAGGTTGCAAGAAAAGACCATTCCTTAACAGGTCTCAACATCCTAGACTCAGCTCGTGGAGTGAGACCCATCCTATAGAAGCTACCCTTCAACCTCCAAGAAAGGTGGATTTCACAAGGCTCCAAATACAAAAGGGAGAAGCAAGTCTCCTTCCCCCCATTCTCATTCTTCTTGAGCTTCATCCGCGAAGCGGCAAGGACAAGGAACGATCCCAGTTTCATCTTGGGTACGCAAACCACACACAGTGCAACCAGCCTGAGGAATGAGAGACCAGTGGCGAGATACGGTAACATCGAAACACCCATCTCGGTCCACAGGACGGACGTGCCTCCCACGACCCAAACTACTCCCGATCAGTCGGTCGCCGGAGACGAGGAACCAAGGGACCCAAACAGGGAATGTCCCATACACAAGAAGCCACACCCACTTAACAAGTGCTTTGGGTTCAGGATGAAGTCCCTAGAGGAACGCAAGAGGTTACTTGGAGAATTCAGAGTTTGCTTCAGGTGCTGCGGTTCCACGACTCACCTAGCCAGAAACTGTAAAGAAGATATCAAATGTACAGTGTGCAAAAGTGACAAGCATCCAGAGGCGCTGACACTCCACCAACTCAACAACCCATCCTCCGTAGCGGAGCATGGCGGGGAGGAAGGAGAGCCAACATCCGTCACATCTCAGCGCACCGAGGTTTGCGGAAAAGAAAGCGACAAAATGTCCTGCTCCAAAATATGCCTTGTCGTAGTGCACCCCCAGGGACAACCTGAGAAGGCTATTCGGATGTATGCAATCCTCGACGACCAAAGCAACAGATCATTGGCGAAGACGGAGTTCTTCAACTTGTTCAACTTACAAGACAATGCCTCAACCGACACCCTCAGAACCTGTGCAGGGTCAACAAGGAGAAGAGCAAGCGGTTACGTCATATGTTCAGTGGATAACAGAGTAAAGATAGCTCTCCCCACACTCATTGAGTGCAACCACATGGCCACAAACAGACATGGCACGCCATTACCCGCACCTCAGCGGAATAGCCAACTACATCCTGCCGGTAGAACAAGGTGCCAAGATCTTGCTGCTGCTCGGTAGGGACATCATGAGGGTACATAAAGTCCGTAAACAGCATAACGGACCCCACAACGCACCATACGCCCAAAGACTTGACCAAGGATGGGTGATAGTGGGCAACGCTTGCACTGACAAAGGGCAAGGACAAGACTATGTTGATGCCCGCAGAACTGTGATAACAGAATGTGGACACACATCCCTCTCTGAACCGTGTCTTGGCCATCTCCAAGTGACAGGAGGGCCAAGTGAAGAGAAAAGACAAGGTCATACCCCTGAGATCAACAAAAACATCCTCACATCAGGGGGATGGGACAATGGCCTAGGATGCTTAGTGGTTCAGACAACCAAGGATGATGAGTCGACTCCACTGAAGGAAGAAAGTAACCTCCCAAAGGTGACCGACAAAGGGATCGTCCAAAAGACAATAAACAATCGGACGATCCTCTTGCGAGCAATGGCACGACTAAGACGTACAGTTGTGCCTCTCCACAGAGTATCAAGTGACAAAGCAACCAGCTGTCACGGCTGGCATAGCCGCAAAAGGTTGCGCCCTACAGGTAAAGCCACAGTGTCAAAAAGACTGTCCTCTCACACGTCAAAAAAGAGACAGTCGCAGAGACGTTTCACAAAGGGATTTACAAGGGCAAAAGAGACTGTTTTTCGTCATGTCCAAGGAGAGAACAACCTCCTGAGGGCAGTCGTCAAAGAGATACAAAGGCGTATCACCAAAATACGTGGAGACGTTCTCTTGCAAGAGGAATGCACCAATGACTTAGGATGCACAGCGTTCCAGACCACAAAGGACGACAAGCAAACACCCTTGATGGGAGATAGAGAATTCCTGATGTTAACGGTCAAGGAGCTCGTCAAAAACGGACCTGGCAGTTGGGTGAACCCGCTACCATTCCGTTCACCAAGAAGGCGCCTCCCAAACAATGGAGAACATGCCATCTCTAGGTTCACTTTGCACCTCTGCGACCAACAAAGGGAACCGGAGACCAAAAACAACTTTGTGGTCTTCATCCAGAAGATATTCCTTACCGGCCACGCGAAGCCAGCGCCTCTAATAAAGAAAGGTGAAGAATGCTGGTACCTCCAATCATCTAGGGTCTACCACCCTCAGGAATCCGATCAAATCCGTGTAGTGTTCAGCTCCAATGCTCAGCACCAGGAAGCCTCTCCAAACGGGGCACTACTCACTGGGTCAGACTTTACAACTAGTTTTCCAGGGGCGTTGATTCGCTTCTGCAAGGAGCCAAAGGCCATCTCCTTCCGCCAAACGCCAGGTGATAGGGTGGCAGACTACCACGACTGGCATATCCACGCGGTAATGCACTCTGTAGAGAAAGCTATAGAGACAAAAGGACTGTTCTTTCACAAAGTTGAAAGAAAACAGCGCAAGAGACCTTTACACAAAGACATTGTGGTGCAACCAGCTAACCTGGAGCTGTGCATCCACCTGGCCTCCCTTACCAGAAGGTTTTGGCCAAAGGACTTTGACGCCAGTGGTACCGGCCGGTATCACCTCGCTATGTGGACATGGACTTTCGCATTGTTATGTTATGTTTGCATTGCGCATATGTTCCACATATTCTGTTATATAGTGGTATCTTCAGATACCAGACGGGGAGTGTCATGGAACAGAAATACCCATGTCTGCCTTCTCTGTTTCAGCCCCCCCTTTCCTTGGCAGTTCTGCCTGCTAGCTGTACTTGTGTGTTACTTTCCTTGCAGTTTTACTCCCAGTGCAGATGGAATGGATACATTATGTTGCCCTTTTTCCTTCCCGTCTGTCACACCCCTGGTTGCTCTGGCAACATCTCCAGTCCTCATAGTTAATGGGCTTTCCCATTCCCCCCTGTCCTTGCTGACAGTTAGTGGAGTCTCACTTCACTTTTAGTGTGACCCTTGCCCCTCACTTCCTTTTCCACCTAAGATCACAGTGAGTACAGACCTGTCTGCAATCACCCCTGGTAAGGCCTTTCTGTCCTACCGTAATCTAACCTCATAGAAGCATTCCACATAGAGAAGCACTCTCTACTCACACTACACCTACAAGTTCCTGTTGTTTTCTACTTCTGCAATAAAGTTAAGAAAGACATTAAGGACTTGTCATGCTTTGGAAGAGGGAAGACATGAGTTAAAGCTAACTGAAGCTATTCATACCTCAATACGTGACCCTAGTTTCAGGATATCTTCCCTGTCAGCTTGCACTTTTTAAGCGCTCCCAAAGTTCCAATCTTCCCTCAGGAGATTCTAGCAGCCCTATTGGCTGTACTGTATCACATGACCTCAGCTCCTAGGGCATTCTGGGAATTGTAGTTCCCCTGCGGAGCAACATAGTGAGAAGGAAGGGTGGGGGGCCAGATGGAGACATGGCTACATAGACATATTGATGTGAAGATTTTTTTAAATCAGCTGCCATTTTGATTTCTCTTTGTGACCAAAAAGCAAACTAGAGTTTGCTGAATTCTGTACACTGGATCAAGGAAGCTATGAGGTTTTGTAAGCTCTGTATCCTATAATTTAATCTATAAAGAACTCTGCTGGTCTGCTAAAAGATATCACAAACCTACTAAAAAAATATATAAGACCCTAGTTGAAACAAGGACTGAATTTAAAAGAGTCCAATTAGAGGAGGTAGAGCGGGCACTTCGATGGACGAATCAACGTTTCTACGATAAAGGAAACAAGGCAGACCGGTTATTGGCCAATAAATTAAGAGGTCAAAGGGTCAAAAACCAAATTACAGCAATCCGAACCAAATCTGGTCTCAAAACATTTAAAGAAAGCGAGATTGCCCAAGAATTCTCAGAATATTATACGAAACTCTATAATTTAAATCCCTCCCAAAATACTCAGTCCGGATTGACGACCATCTCAAAGTACTTAGAGGAATGCAACCTTCCGGCCCTTCCAGAAAAAACTATCTCACAATTAAATGAAAAAATAACGCCCAAAGAACTATTTGAAGTAATAAAACAATTAAAAATAAATAAGACTCCAGGGCCAGACGGGTTCTCAAACCAATATTACAAGAAGTTTAAGGCCGTGCTGGTTCCTCACCTAGTAGAAGTTTTCAATGCATTTATGGGGGGTGAAGATGTCCCGGCCTCTATGTCTACAGCCAACCTGGCAATAATTCACAAAGAAGGTAGAGACCCACTGCAATGTGGCAATTACAGGCCGATATCTCTCCTAAATTCTGATCTAAAAATATATAGTAAGATTTTAGCAAACAGACTAAACCCGATTCTTCCGAGCTTGATTCATAAAGACCAGGTTGGATTTATTTCGGGCAGACAAGCTTCAGATAATACTCGGAAAATAATAAACATTGTGGACCACGTGCATCTCTCAGGTACAAGAGCATTTTTGTTAAGCTTGGATGCCGAAAAAGCATTCGATAGAATTAAGTGGGACTTTTTAGACCAAACATTGATTAAATTCGGCTTCAGGGGCCTCTTCTTACAGGGGATCAGAGCTCTGTACAAAAACCCAACAGCGGTTGTAAAACTCCCGGGAGGAGACTCAAGTCCCATAAAAATTACGAATGGTACAAGGCAGGGTTGTCCCTTATCTCCACTTCTGTTTGCATTGTCGATTGAACCACTAGCGGCCACAATTAGAAATGACGATGATATAAAAGGGATTGTTATTGGAGTGCGAGAATACAAGATATCTCTTTTTGCAGATGATATCATTTTGTCATTGTCGTCCCCAATGACGACTTTACCTAACCTCCAGTCACAGCTGGAAAAATTTGGCTGGGTATCAGGGTATAAAATTAACAGCGATAAATCTGAAGCCCTGAACCTATCTCTCCTCGACCCCGAGGTAAAACTATTGCAAATTAATTTTAGTTATAAATGGAGCCCTAACAACATTAAATACCTAGGGATCAGAATCGCAAATTCTTATGCTACCTTATATAAATATAATTTCCCCCCCTTATTTACAGATATTAAAAAAAACCTCCAGTGCTGGAACAAGTACCACATTTCATGGCTCGGAAGAGTGACATCTGTTAAGATGAACATCCTTCCCAGGCTACTATACGTCTTCCAGACCCTCCCGGTCTGTGTTCCGCTGGCAGACCTCAAAAGCATTCAAAATAGTATTTTCCAATTCATCTGGAAGGACAAAAAGCCGCGGGTGGCTAGATCGGTAATGTTGGCACCACGGGAGTGTGGAGGTCTGGGAGTACCAGATATAATTAATTATTATCAAGCGACCCACCTAAAACAAGCGATAGTTTGGAACAACGATCCAGTGTCTTGTGGCTGGTTGGAAATTGAGTCCTCCTGTGTCGCTCCCCTCTCACTCGGGGCAATACTTTGGTCCGGAGGGGGAGAGAAGATAATATCAGACAGAACAGGCCTGGGAGCAATGAGATGCACGTGGAAAATTTGGACAAAAACAAGAAAAAAATATAAACTGACGTCTTCACCCTCCATACTCACTCCCATTTTTGGTAACCCAGAATTCCCTCCGGGTTGTGTCCCAGGGAACCTTAAAGCATTTAGTTTGGCTAATATGAAATCAGCAAGAGATCTAATAGACAAAGGGACTATTATTCCGTTACTTGATTTACAGGAGAAATGCCTCCCCTTGAAACTCCCACTTTATGGTTATCTTCAGATCAGACACTTTCTCCTAACAATTTCCCAAACATCCAAATTTGAAGGTCCAACGTCTTTTGAAAAGATGTGTATGGTAGGCACATACCGGAAGGGTCTGATCTCAGAGATTTACGCGGGGCTAGCACGGTCCAGGAGTCCCGTCAACCACAATTATATGATGAAATGGGCTGAAGACCTCAATCTTGATATAGACAGAGATGAATGGGAGGATATTTGGGAAGCAGCAGCCAAAACTTCTATTTGCACTACTACTAAGGAAAATATATATAAAATTCTATATCAATGGTACTTAATCCCGAGTAGGCTGAGCCGAATCTTCCCTGGCCTGTCTGACCTCTGTTGGAGGGGGTGCGGCCAGAGAGGAGATATGGTGCATATATGGTGGACATGCCCAAAGATCCAGACTTTCTGGAATATGATATGCTCATTGGTTGAGGAGACGGTAGGAGTTGAGATCCGGATGGACCCGCTGATATGCCTACTCGCGAAACCCATCGAAGATATCTCTGTCCCTCTTAAAAAATTGGCTTCGTTCATCCTGACTGCGGCTCGCTGCTCAATAGCAGCTAATTGGAAAAAGATTAAACCCCCTTCGAAGCAAATGGTCCTTCGCAAGGTAAGCGAGGTCAAGCTTATGGAATACCTATCGGCGCTCCTGAAACAGAATATAGTACAATATGAGAAAGTTTGGGCACAGTGGCCTTATAATTAAAGAGATTAAAAATGAGATATGGTTTCCCCGTTCCTATCCCGTCTCTCCCCTCTTCTTCTGTTTTTCTCTCTTTTCCCCCTCTTTCTCTCTGTCTATCCTTTACAGTACTAATATAAGGGGTTTGATCTAAGATCCTCCTATAACTGTTAATTCTCCCGGACGGGGATCTACATAATAGAAATAGAATCTAAATGCATAGGAGGTTACAATATACTAGGAGCAGATCGACTCTTCTTGATCAATCAACTTTGAGATGCTTCGGGTTGTTCACTTTTAAATGTATATGTTAATTAAGTTTAATGTCTATAAACAACCATGTGATGTGAATGTACCCCTGTCAGAAAACAATAAAAATGTTTGAAATAAAAAAAAGATATCACAAACTGCACATATAGAAATGGTTATTGCTCCAGCTGGTGTTAGGGTGGGATATTCTGTGGTGTTTTACTGAAATTGCACCCTATGCAAGCTCTGTAATCTGCATAATAACTCAATATTGTGCATTTTCGATAGGGAAAATAAAGCTGGCTACGTCTGTACATCTGAAATTTTTTTAGATAATTGATTCCTCCGTTACATGCGCTAACAAGATCCTAACAAAAGTTGTTTATTCTGGGATGTTTATAATTGCACTTTCCCCGTCGGATAATTGGGCCAAAAATTGCAACACTACTAAACCTATTTAGGCTCATAAATCCTTTCTAAAACTGCTTAGCCTCTTCATTTAACCCCTGTTTTTAGTACTGTTGTGCCATATTGCATTGCAAAAAAGTGTAAATTTATCTGATTAAGTGTAAAAAATATCTGATTTACTATTAGGAACTTTTATTTAATAAAGTGTTATTTTTGGAAGATTTTGTTTTGTTTCTGTGTTTCCCCCACCCAATCGCAGATAGGGGCATGTGGGGTATGGTGCATATACCTGCTGGCAACAGGAGGGCTGAGTCATCTGCCGATGGTAGTGGGGACACAGGAACAGGCTTCTGGGGTTCATACCCCACATATTTACTTAGCAGTGCAGCGCCTCCATCTGCAGTGGACTCCAGGAACTGAAGGTTATCTTCCACGGTAGAACTTATTACCCCTCTCCCAGTAAAGTCACGCACCAGACAGGAGGTATATTGCAAAACAGGAAGGGGTTTATTACTATACTCTGCAGTTACACAGCAGTCTTCTGCCAGATACAGTTGCTCAGCCCTCACTGAAGATGGTCCCTGGACTGCCACTACAGGCCAAGGGCACCCGCAGCCATCCTAGCTCTTCCCTCACCTCCCTAGCAGAGGTATGGTCCACACTCTATCTCCCCCGGAGGGAAGAGCACATGGCAAATACATAGCATTGATTGCTTTAACATGAAGCACTTTATATCTATCACATATGTATTTTTTATGGTTTATTGATGTAAAAACGGTTCTGCAGGGACTCTTGAACAGTGTGATATCAGAGCATACACACAGATACCCAGCAAGCTCTCAGAAACCCCTCCCCCCCTTGCTGCGTATCTGTGTGTTTGTTAACTTTGTCCAGCTGGTCTCGGCTGTTTTGGAGGTTAGGGGCTCCTCCCACCCAGGGTTTAAGCTCGCCCCTCCCCACTGCCCAAGTAGGCAGGTTTTCTTTTCATGCAGCTGGTTGCGACAGGTTCAATGCCAGGATCATCCTTTCTCTAATTAAAGAGGTAAATAAGGATTTTAATCAGTTAGTGTTAGGACCTGCGATATTATGGTCATGCGTTGAAAGTGGCTCACAGGCTTATACGCTTTGGCCAAAGGATTAACTAAATTACCCCTTTTTAAAGAGATATGTATATGTATGTATGTGTGTATATATATGTATGTGTGTGTGTATTTCACTGTGTATTTTTGTCACATTGGATGTTGCTCTGGACTTCTTCTTTGTTTCTTGTTTTATATCAGAGCATACCATGCATTTATTTCTCCTTTGGACACTGCAACTTTGACTTCTGCATCCTTTCCTTTGTTCGTTTTAAGCTGAAACAAAATTAGCATAAATGTTCTCTTATTGTGCATTTCACTTTAAACTTTCAGGCATGTATTTCCAAACCGGACAGACATCTAATTATGAAAATGCTTAATTGCAATAAGAGGCTGGGGACTTTTCTGCAATGCTATTCTACTTTTTCCCTCCTATTTTACGTTCCGGTTAGAGTATATACTCGCACTCTAAGTAAATGAACTCCAGTCAGTGAAACATTTACAATCACTAAAACTCAAGTGAAATGTACTCCCCTACAAATTGGTCTGCCATTCCCTGTTAACAGATTTGTAAACTAATATTTGCTTATGAAATCAGGTTGTATTAAAGCAGTTACACAGTAGGTTACAATAGAGCATTTGGCCATACTAGGTAGCATTGTATGTACTGTAAGAATGTTTTCAATGCTGACTGAAGATATGAAATAACACAGATGAATCATTACAGATGTACCAAATGTTGGAAAACAGAACATGTGCTGTGTAGACTAAGGATAGAACCCGCAGCTGCTGAAAAAAGTATTTTGAATTTTAACACTACTCCTGCACCGAAAATGCATAATTTTAAATTGGAAGCTTTGTTCTGAAAATAGCAAAGCTGATGCAGCTAAGCTTATCACAAATATAGAAAGATGGGGAGAAGAGCTCCCCTAAGTATGCTCCAATCAGTTACTGTATAGTGGATGTGGTGAAATTAGTTGGACCACATATATATTGTAGTAGTGGGACGGCAAAATAAATAATAGGTGGAAGTGGACACGGTGGATGTAAATGTCCATCTATCATATGGCTGAGATCCAAAACGTGTCCCCTAATGGTATAAAGCCTGATGAACCTCTCCGTGTCTGGCCCAAGCACTGTGAAAATATATTCTGTGCCTGTCCTAATACACTGTATAACAGAGGTGTCCTCATGTGTGAGTATGGCAATGGGAGAGGAATGGCAACGAGGGGGGGACACTTAGCTTGAGATAGATGACCTGGATGATCCGATGGTGAAGGATGTCCGGTCACTTAGGAGACTCCGGTAGCGCTGAGGACTTCTTCTTCCAGCGTAATCTCACAGAGAATGGTGGCACCGCTATGACGTCATCTGTCAGCGACTCGCCTAAGCCGGTATCCTGCTGCCACACCACGCTAACCACGAGGACTGCTGATGACGATCCACACTGTAGCCCACTCCGTCGGCCAAAATCCACCAAGCCCAAGGATTGTGGGTATAAACTGTGTGCCGTCCCAAAGCGTGCTCCAAAATAGAAACAGGAAAGTTGCAGTGGAGGAAAAATTTGGCACTGCAAGTACTGGATGACGAGGCTGGTCTTCGATAATAAAAGATCACTTTATTAAGGCATAATGGCCAACATTAAAAGGCACTGCATCACGTAAATAGTTCAGCCAATGAGGGAGAACCACTTACAGCCACGCGTCCCTCATGCCTTCGTCTCCTCTGCTTCTATTCTCTCCTGTCTCCCCTGTATCTTCAAGATGTCACCCTCACACTGCCACTGAGTGGCGTCAGCAGATCGCACTGCCGTTCGCTGGTATAATCAAGGCCTTATGCTCCCTCTGGATTTGGAGAGAGTACAATTAAACAGAGGGAACTTTTGCACAGCGTTCAAACGGAGGGTTTGAGTAATAAGTTAGCCACCTAATTTTTTTACTCTGATCTATATCCTGCACAGGGACACTTTTTCATTAGATATTCCTTTACACTATATGTTCTCAAAATAGTGTTCAGAATCACGAACACCATTTTTTTTTTTTTGCACTAGATGTGATTGAAATCAATTTGATACACATTTCTTACCACTAATCACCTGCGTGTATTTGTGGGAGTGCCAATTCTAAACCTCTTTCTATGCATTTACTGATCTTGTGAAGCACTTTATTTTAGGGTTCACCCGGATAAAATAGTTATGCAACCTGTACGCCGTTCTGCCCTAATGTACTCTCGGACTTCCATGTGAACCAAGTTGTTCCATGTGAATATAGTTGTCCCTTCATTCTGCCCAAATCCCAGGGGGTAAAAGAGCATTTGCATTGCTTGGATGTGATTTAGAACCTTCTCATTACATTACATTGTTTAAATCACAGATTTATATGCATTCCAACCAGTTGTACTGTTCTCTGAGAACAGAAGAGGCTGCCCTGCTTCTATCTCTTCCATCGCTAGATGGATCAAGATATATATCCAGGAGGTTTAGAAGCATAGTCTAGGTTGTCCATTAATGTTTCAGGCCCGTTTTACTAGGGCCATATAGCTACTTTATGGGCCAATAAGGCTCTTATCAGAAGACCTAATCAAGGCTGCTAAATGGTCTTCACATAATACGTTCATTAGGCATTATAAGTTGGATGTTTCGGCCTCAGAGGAGGCTAGGTTTGGAAGCCATCATTCCTGGCTCTCCCCACCTTTTTAACTTGGTAATGCTTTGGCACATCCCCATAATGTGTACTGTCATGGGAATGACGATGGAGAAAGGTATACATGCCGTACTGTTTCTCTCTCTCCGACCGAGTCCCTACCATGACTGTACACAATTTTTCCTGTCCGTTATTTTGAGGACAGTATTGTGCTGTATGATGTAATAGTTTGAGGAAAATCGTGGCCAAAACATATGAGTGGGGATGGCAGGTGGGAGGAGCTCTTTTAAACGCTTTTGGCAAAGGTGGTCCTACCACGCATGGAGTGGCATAAACCTAGTGTACGGCCATGGAAGGAGTCTGAGAATATATATAATTTTTTTTTGTTTTTACAGTTTAACTACATTGATTTACTTCACCTCATCTTGGCCTCATCATTGATCAATGAAAGACTAATAACCTTGTTAGTTTTTTTCAAACATTATACATTATCAATGGAGAAAATGAACACGTTTTTAATAATTGTGGACTTTAATTTTCACCAATATTTTATATTACACATTATTTAACGTGCACTGTCACGAACGCCCCACCTCTGTGCATGTGACTTGTGTATGTGAAAGGGGTTAAACCATCCAACTGATTTACCTCCCCGCAGGGCACTAACAATTTGCAAGATCTCCCCCAAAACAGTCACACTACACATCAATTATGCTGCCATCACCACCAAGAATAATTTGGGGTCTTACCCTTAAGAATCCCTTGTTTTCTGTTTACTAGAAAAAAAGCTGTAACACACAAACCCAATATGTCAAAATGCAGTTAATTTCTTTCTTTTTTTTTTTATGAGAAAAGTACAATTATAGCCCAAAGAACGTACTTTTTAATTTTTTTATTTAATATACAAAAGGTATACAGTGCTCGTTTACAGAAAAATTGTTACAAAGACATACAATACATAAATACAGACTGTTTCATAAAATTATAAAATGGAGAACCTATACGTTGCCAACAATCAATAACAGTTACCTCCAAAGGGGTCTTTGAGTTTGAAATATGAGAATTCCTGTGTATTTTTGATATCCAAATGCATGGTTTCTATGCTCTAAAATTTGCCGTGGGACCAGGACAGGCCAACCTTTTTTGTAGGTGTCTCTTATCACCCACTCATCAATATTTTGTGACATTTAAGGATGATTTTACTCAAATGAATTTGAGAGAATAAAATACCCTGTAACCCTCTACCTATAACTCCTAGAGTAATGCTACACTCACTATTGCATTCATACGACTTTAATGCACGTCTGGACATCTATCTTGGTAGGGCCAATTTAACATTTTGAGAGGGAAACAAATATCTGACACATGCAACACAGATGGTAATCTTGCATACATCTAATTTTGCTCGCCACAAGTTTATCTTTTTTTTTTTTCTATCCTTGTGAATTATATCAGATTTTATATATCATACATTTTTAAATCTGTAAGGAAATGGAGAGTGCCCCCTCTGATACCTCTTCTGATAGCCAGGGCGATTTTATGAATTTATATCACCCTTTGAAGATACAGCAGGGCCCCAGGTATACGGCGGGTTCCGATCCAGGGGCCCGCCGTATAGTGAAAATCGCCGTAAAGCGGCAGTACCGTACTGTATGCGCGCACAGACAACGGTATGCGCGCCGGGCGCAACCGCCCGTTCTGCGCATGCGCGACTGAGGATCAAAGATGGCGGCCCCCTTCCCGGTGCCGCCATATCCACGGATCGCTGAGAAGCGGGTCCCTGATGTACTTATGGCCAGGTCAAGCAACCTCTCTCTTACATCTGTCCCTACTATATAAACATATTGTTTTATTGGCCCACTAATGCAAAGACCAGGATAACCCAGATGACCTCGCAGGAGACATAGAACAATAAGTATTTTTTTGCTGAATGTTAACTCCTTGTTTGCTGTATTAACACAATTGAACAGATTAAAGGCATTAAAGTGACATGCACATAGACTATATATTTTCAAACTAATCAGGATAGCATAATGGAGGCAGGGACGGAAGGTCGTGGGAAGGAATAAAAGGTTGTGTGGGAAGTGACAGTGGGAGGATAAGTGTAGTAGGGAGAGACTGTCGGCTAATAGCACAATGATAGGGTTGTCAAATAATTAACAGGAGTATATGATGTTGATCCGTTTAATGGGAAAATACACTGTAACAGTGACTTATCCCTGTTTAAAGTAGCCTCAGAGCTCTGAGAATCCAGCAGAGTTAATTGCATCCACTCAATTAACTGGTCTCCACCTGGACTAATGAGAGCTCTGTAAAAAGCCTGATGTGAGAAACAGGAGTGAGATTCCTTAGGCTGAGTCCCAGATGGCGCTGAGCGTGCGCATGCTTGGAGAGCGCTCCAAGCATGAGCGCCGGTTGTCCTGTCATTTACACGCGGGGGAGGGGGGCATTGAGTGTGCTGGAAAGTTAGATTTGTTTTGTTTACATAAGCGCCGGTGTGTGTTTGTGCCCGCGTTCAGCGCTAGAGGGGACGCAGCCTTAGCTCACATTTGGGCTGACAGGAGAGCAGAGAAGCCAGCACACAGACCCTGGCTCCGCAGTCGCGATAACCATGGACGCGGCCTTCTATTTGTAACAACATAACACGGAGGCGTGATGACTGCCTCAGAACTGGGAAAATAGACAGCGAGGTTCCAGGACAGGGAGAGATTTGGTGTTTTTGAGTGAGAGCGCGTGTGCTGTGTGAGAAAGGGGCTAATTGTGGAGTGTGTGAGTAAAAGAGGGAGTATAATGTGTGAAGGTGAATGTGGAGTGTTTAAGAGGAGGTTGGATGGGTGTGTACTTGTGAAAAGGAGGGTATGTGTGTTCAGTGTAAGTGAGAAGAGGATATGTGAAGTCTGAAAAGCAGGGGTACCATGGGATTTTTAAAAATCCTCCATGGGGACCCCTGCTCAAAAAAGGTTGAACCACTGCTTTAAACTATTACCAAATTGGTAAACCCTGACATTGTTACCCTTCTCTGTAGTTTCAGGTTTTATTTTATCAGCATTCCTATTATGGGTTTTGTTTTTACTCTCTTTCCCTGTTGACTGTTTCTCTTTTTGTTTTATACATCTCATTTACTTTTGTTACAGGTCATTTTTATTGATTGGGGCTCCTAAAGCAAACACCTCCCAAGAAGACATTATCCAAGGTGGAGAAGTGGTCAAATGTGGCTGGAAAAATCCCGGGTGCCAATCTATTGTGTTTGACACTAAAGGTAAGATATACAATTTATACACACGGCCTACAACAGATGTAAAGTATATTGATATGGTGAAGTGTGGATGGAATAATAATAATTTTAGTCTTTTGTAATTCTATTGATATATGGAACTATGTGAACATACCACAAAAAGTTCCTAACCTGCACAGTTTCTTAACAATTGTCTAGTGTTTAGCCACAGTAGTGACTTGCCCAAAGTTGCAAGAAATTGGCATTAATTACGTAGGCTATATTTAAATCCATACGTTTGTGTGTTCAGAACCAACACCTTAGCCACTGTACTTGACCCACATTCTCAGGCTTAAAAATGTACTGCAATTCAGTATGTAGTTGATTATCAGCCATGTAACATTAGCCAACCTTTTTGGGAGACACAGGCATCTTCATAATGGAATAGAGTTTGTTTCTGGAAGGCACGTGCATGTGGGTATTGACTTATGTTACTTCTGTTCCGTGAAAGGACTTTCAGTCTCTGGAATCCAGCTCAAAAACTAAATTTCACCACTACCCTTCACTGACCCAAGCAGCCTTGTCACAAGTTGGAACTCTGCCCTTGCCTCTTCATTTGACATGTATGTATGTATGTATGTATGTATGTATGTATGTATGTGTAACGGATTTTCTGGGCTAGCCTGACCCACCCAATCTCACATTGGCCCCTGTGGTCTAACCAGGGTATGAGGGTATGAGGGTATGAATTAACAAGATCATCTTTATTGCTTGCGGCGAGCCAGCTGCCCTTCACAGTAGTTGTACTCAGCCGCTCATGTTCACCGCACTTCCCTTTGAAAGGTAGCCTCTCCTTAATTGGGGATCACCTATCTCCTCGTAGGGAGACAGTCCCTGTGCCAGGTCCCTGGTCACAGTGTCATAAGCGGTATTCTTCCAAGTCTGCACTCAGACTTGTTCCTTCTACCACCAACCTACTGAACTCTACTCCTCTAACCACTAACTTTTTAACAGTGCTGTGCCTTATGTATCCTCTGGGGGCTGGCACAACTCTGACATCACCAATCATGGATGCAAAGCACGTGACCACTCCCATCCATACATAGGGCACCTCACCAGGGTGTGAGGGCAAACCTCCATAATTACTGCTGGCATGCCCATAACTTACCAGGCCTTATTGTCAGCAAGAGAGATGACTGCAACCATTTTACAGCATGGTTACATATGCATGCGTCGGATGTATGCCGATACTCCCTGCTCTCCCACAAACAACCCTGGCTAAATACCCAAACATGCATTTTACGCTCTTTCCCTAGTTCTGCTGAATACCTCTGGAGGAGTCACACTCTAGCAGATCTCCTTCACTACTAATTCATACTGTCCTGCTTTAGCTCTGCTAAAATTAATTATTAAAAGTAAATTAATTACAGGGTTAGTGATGGAACATAATTTTGATCTCATGCATTCTCAATCTCTTATGAAATCGGTATTGGTTTTGGTGATTTTGGAATGACCGTTATAATTTGTTTTTTATTCTAGTTAATTCACTAAATGTTCCTATAAATAGATTCAGTATCAAAATACAAAACCATTGCTTGTAAATCTGCAAAATCAAATGTACATTTGAGGTGTTTGAAATGTGCCTCTCATATTGAATTTGCCCTATATCAGAATGATCAAAAACAGTTTAGTGCACTTCTCTTCCCCCCCCCCCCCCCGTCACATCTTTATATGCAATGACTGGCTGATGAGGACAAAATACTTTATTTTTGAGAATCTTTAATATATCTTAATTAATGTTTTTGTACTTTGTAAGAATGTATTTCTATATTCAGTTTGAGGATTGTGTTATGTTCTCATATTAAAAGGGCCTTGTTATCTGTTTGACAAGAACATAGCTAATGTTTATTTGCCTTTTTAATGTGCAGGTTAAAAATATATATGATTATTTGTGGAATAGGTTGAAATATAGGTGCATTGCTAGGACATAGTAACCC
Organism: Ascaphus truei; assembly: GCF_040206685.1. Classification (NCBI taxonomy): domain Eukaryota; kingdom Metazoa; phylum Chordata; class Amphibia; order Anura; family Ascaphidae; genus Ascaphus; species Ascaphus truei. The sequence goes on along the minus strand of NC_134489.1, from coordinate 65,009,454 downwards.
TACTTGGCTCAGTAGGTGTGCATGTGACTAATTTCTCTGAGTATTTGTGTCGATGAATGTGTACCAAAGTTTGTGCTATTTTGATTTTCAGGTCCAAGATAAATAAAATCGCTATTCTGCACAACAAGATTTTTTTTTTTTTTTTTCAGATTTAAGATCTAAACAAAATGTAAAAGATGTAGATTATTTTAGCAAATGGTTGTCCAAGAAATATTGTCTACTGTTCCAGTTTTTATAATACCATGTTTTTGTTTTTTGGAACACGGCAAAATAAAAATTGCTCGTCACAAACTCATACGCGTGGTTCTCACATTTCTCCATCTCAAAGTTTATTCGTGGCAGATTACCAAAAATCAGACCAAACCCGGTCAAATCACACTTGTGAGATGAACAGTATCGACTCGGTATCAAGGCAAAAGTGGTGAATTCTGGGGCACCAGATGTACCAAACTTGATACATCATTGTATTCATTGATATCTGCCCCGTAAACCTCTATATAAGTGTTGTGCTCTGGTGGTTTTGCCATTAAAGAGCTGGTCCACACATAACTGTGAAAGGAAGCGCAAACATGAGTAAACATTGAGTATAGGGAATCCATATCTGGTACTACTTATAAAATCAAAGTAATATGGTGAGACACCTACAGTATAACAAACAATTTAAGAATGTGCACTAGGGAGCCCTGTGCTAAGCAGGGAGGATAAGTAAGAAATATTTTACTGTTGCTGCTGATATACAGCATTATAAACATGAACTATTGTATGTCATTCCTTAGAAGTACTGTTTTCTTTATATCATAGCAGAATGCTTTTATTATTTGCTTGAATTGATGGTAGGCCACAAAAATGGCTTCAGGCTTCTGAGTGCATTTCAAGCACAGACTAAACATGCATAAATAATTTCACGCTCTAAATATTTGGAAAAGACATACTGGATTGCCATGACGAGTGAGTAAAATGATTGACTGAACTTGCCATTTCTGAATTTCTCTGAGCTGAATCAAGAATATTTGTGAATATAGAAATGCCAAAATAACGGCATATGTTTATGTACAGTATAAAATGGTCGGTAATAATACCTGAAAAAAGAACATACTAAAATATTCTGACTTTAGAGTAATATTAAATGTAATGTGTGTTCTCCTGGGTAACCGGTTTAAAGGCCTTCATATATTAAGTATTGGTAGCCATTACCATCACAGATAAGGTTAGTGGCTGCCTATAAAGGAACTGACATAACCAGTGTGTTTGTTTTACGAGTCTGCCCTGCATCCAAAGGAGAAAATCGCATGGCAATATATGCAGGAAAATGTATTTACTTTTCAGTGTTGACAAAACACATTTGTGGATAGAAAGAACAAAATGTTAAGATGACTTTTATGGATTTGTCTTCCTGGTTTAATGGATATAAATATCAGATGTTACATACTCCACTAGATTGGTAGTAGGGTTGCCAGGTGTCCAGTATTGAACCTGACTGTCCTGTATTTGGACACTGGCAAGTAAAAAATGAGGTAATACTGAACATGTATGTGTATTACCTCTCTGGACATGGTGACCTGACCGGTTTGGGGGTCCGCGGGATTTCCCAGAGCAGGGCTGTTGCTAGGGGGCAGGGCAGCTTCCTCCATCCTGCTTGGCTTCATTACACAGCAGCAGCTAATCCAAAGAGGCATCATGAGCCTTTGGGGTGGGGTCAAGGAGAGGAGGAAACAGCAGGGAACGGAAAGATATGAGAGGGGTGTGTCTCTCGAGGGTGTCGCACCTTTAACATTGTCCAGTATTTTTGGAGAATCCACCTGGCAACCCTAATGGGTAGATATTCAAACTTTAATAGAAGCCAATCTGTAAAAAGCTACATACAGGTTTTTCAGTTAATGAAATTGGCTTTAAAAAATTAGACTTGGGGACAAATGCAGTTAAAGAATTGAATAGTGATTATATAAATTTAAAAAAAAATAACACACATGGGAGTGTAGGAAGTAACAGATGAAACTGAGGCCTTTTATTAAAATTCTGTATAGCAGTTTTCCCAAAAGTGGCTAGTAACTACTTGCTTGGTAAAACCGTGCAGGCCCTTTTCAGAGCAAAGGCTTTAGGGAAATAAAACCGTTCAGAAAACGGGTAGGCAGGCACCTGCTATATTTCAGTTTGTATACTGTACTTGTATATTTATTTGACCAGCTGTATTTATCCATCTTCTGCATACTTTGAAACATGGCCTAATTATTGTTAACCTGTGTGGAAGAGCATATAACAGGGGCATCTGAAAATAAAGACAAAGATAGAAAGAAAAACGAGTTAACTGATCAGCCATTGTCAGCAAGTCCATACTCAAAATGTGAGTTGAAGGCAAACAGTGGGAACGGATGGAGTCGATGTTACATGTTGAGTTTTCTTTGCACCTTGGGGGTGCACTGTTAGTACAGCGAGAAGGAATATGACTGGATTGGATAGACTGAATCCAAAGTGTATCTAATATACTACTTATGCCTACAGAGCTACTACGATCTACCACTAAGGAAAGGGTGTGCTTAATTTTGCTTTTTATACAGGTATCAAAACACACATTTAATCCTACTACAATGTAGATATGTTTAAAAGGTAAAGTACTATAAAGGTTTTGTGAATCGATCAGTTTGATCTTTGGACCATTACTTGTACAGCAAATAAAAATACCACTTATGAGCACATTCACATGTCTCGGGCCCCATTATCACTTGGCATACAATGCTTCCACTTGAGCCAGGGATGCTGGGTAATGACATGTAAATGAGCACTGTGTCAAAAACCTTGCACTGCTGGGAAATTTGTTAAAACCTGCTATAGAAATCATAGAATTCTCATATTAAAACTCATTAAAAATGGCATTAAGAGATAGATGAAAAAAAATGTAGTAAATATTCTCTAATACTACAGAGAGGATTTATTTAACAAAAAAAAAAAACACGCACATATTGAATATTGCATGGAGTGCTCCTTTAAGCTACCCTGAAGAATAGCTTGCAAAACTCAAACTAAAGAAAAATGTTTCTTTAGTGTCAGGGTAACACTAAATCTTTTATAAGAGCTCTTTGTTTCCCATTAAAAGAAGGTTGGCAAGGTCTCAACTACAAACACTTCATGGACAAACTGCAGCAAATTGTATATGGAGACCAATATAACCATGCTAAAGTGCACAGTGACAACAGTGCTAGAATGCACATTCCTAAAGAAGTAGCATGGCCTTCAGTATGATCAGAGCTTTTCCACATAGACCTTAGCAAGGTTATCCGAGAACTCTCTGGTGTCCCGCGTTTGCAGCCTGGAACGTTTTTCAAGTAACAAAAGAAATCGCCTGAGTCACAATTAGAAGAGATTCTTTTGGACGACTGTCCCCTGAAACCCGCAACGTCCTCAGATGCCAGCACAAATTAACCACGTGGTTGAGCAAATTCTCATTATTTAAATGATTGATTTATTGACTTATAAACTGCACAAACAAATGAGGAACACGCCTAGAGCACGAAGAATTTGATATCTTCATGTCACGGCTGTATCTAAAGCCCCCTCCTGCCTAAAACCGTTCTTATCTACTGCCCACACCTCTGGAATGCCCTTCCGCCTCCATATACAACAAGCACCTTCTCTACACCTTTTTAAGGCCCATCTTAAAACATACCTCTTTAAATAAGCATTTAGGTATCTCAAGTACTCACCCATTGCATTTGCACTGACTCTTAAGTTCTTTCTGTTACCACTTGGACTGTGAGCGCTTCAGGGTAGGAACTCCTTTTCCTGATGTTATTTTTATGTCTATAGCACTTAATCCCATTATATTTATTTTGTCACATGTATTACTGCTATGAAGCGCTAACTAGATAGATGGTACTATTCAAATAGAGAGATACAACTAACCCACATGCCTAGTTGTGTGCTTCCATCGACCAATCTCTGCATAGTATCAAAAGATATCTTATTCCTGTACGTTTTTCATATCCTTCATTTCATTGCTCTGGTTTCATGTCAAAATACATACTGGTTTGGAATTCTACAAGAGTCCACAGTAGTCATCACTGTACCCTCCCCCCCACCATAATTTCAAGGTTTACTGGTGATCCAGGATGGAGGATATAACATGACGATGTCAGTTCTGGAGCATATCTAAGCCGTTTTTCATATGTACCTTCAATGTCCAAGGCTACTTTATCTGCTTCTTAAGAATTGGACATTGGGTACAAAAGGAAAATGTCAGCAGTAGGGTGACCAGGTGACTTGTCCAAAAATACTGGACACAATGGTGAAAGGTGCGACGCGCGCGAGAATCGTTGGTGAGGAAGAATGTTATTTATAAATGACCTGACTGTTAAGTAATTTTTTCTAAATTTCACTCCAAGTATTCACCAATTTGCACCAATTTATATTCCGTTTTGTAAAAAATCTGGGGATGAGTCTTGGGAGGGAGAGCCCTTCCGAGGATTTTTTTTTTTTTTGGAAATAGAATATGTAATAGTGCAAATTGATGCAAATCGGTGCACGCTTGGAGTGACATTTAGAACAAATGATGTAATGGTCAGATCATTTATAAATAACTGACCTGCAGTTATAATGTACATGGCGAACAATACTGATCTTAATGCTCCTCCCACAAATTCCAAAATTTGTTGCAACCCTCCTTATCCCCTCACCCTCCCACTCCCTCGTTCGCTCTCCCCTCCCCTCATCCTCTCTCACCCCCTCACCTCATCCTCTCTCACCCCCTCACCTCATCCTCCCATTTCCCCCTCCCTTCATCCTCTTATTTCCCCCTCCCTTCATCCTCTTATTTCCCCCTCCCTTCATCCTCTCATTTCCCCCTCCCTTCATCCTCTCATTTCCCCCTCCCTTCATCCTCTCATTTCCCCCTCCCTTCATCCTCTCATTTCCCCCTCCCTTCATCCTCTCATTTCCCCCTCCCTTCATCCTCTCATTTCCCCCTCCCTTCATCCTCTCATTCCCCCCTCCCTTCATCCTCTCATTTCCCCCTCCCTTCATCCTCTCTCGCCCCCTTAATCCCCTCACCCCCTTAATCCCCCTCCTTTCATCCTCTGACCCCCCTCCTTTCATCCTCTGACCCCCCTCCTTTCATCCTCTCAACCCCCCCTTCATCCTCTCTCATTTCCACCCCACCACACACACACACACACACACACACACACACACACACACCCCCCCCCCCCGTGAAAACAGAACAAATACACAAATGACACACAGCTCACCCCTCTCTGCTCCATGCTTTGCCACCTCCATCCTGATTGGCTGCTGCCGGGATGGAGAAAGCTGCGCAGCAGCCCTGCTCTATCCCTTCTCAGGGGAAATCCCACAATTGGTTACGAAGTCCGGAAAAGTAATACCGGCATACACATACATGTTATTTATTACAGCAAGGCCCCGTTTTTCAGCGATCCAGCGGTACTGAGAAGGGACCGCCATGTCTGCGCATGCGCAGACCGGGCCGGTCTGAGGTCGTGCGCATGCAGAACGGGCCGGTCTGAGGTCGCGCGTGTGCAGAATGGGCCGGTCTGAGGTCGCGCGTGTGCAGAATGGGGGGGTTTGCCGAGGTTGCGCATGCGTAGAAGGGCGAATTGCCAGTCTGTGCATGCGCACCCACCGAAAAAATCGCCGATTCCGCTTTCTGGCGATTTTCGCTTTGTTGCGGGCCCTTAGAACGGAACCCGCCGCATGCCCGGGGCCCTCCTGTATCTCATTTTTTACCGGCAGAGTAACCAAATACCGGGCTGTCTGGTTCAAAACCGGACACCTGGCAACCCTAGTCAGAAGACATGTTCAATATTCTCATTGTGATAGGTAAAGGAAAGGTTTCCTTAGAAACAGTGCTTCAGCGAAATGGGGTACAATGGCAATGGTTGCTCAAAAATGTAGATGAACAGGTTAGGACAAGGTTAATAAAGTAATACAGAGTATTGGACCCAGTGCATCATAAAGCAGGGAGTGATATAAAAGATTAATCTGTCTTTGATGAGGACACATGTATAATGCTAGAAAAGCACCTCATCAGACTAGAAAAAATCTCTCTTACCTGCGGCACTGTTACTGGTCAGCAACTCCCCTGAATCCATGAATGGGGAGAATCAAACTCTTTTGGAACCTTGATCCATTGTGTGCGTGCATCACGCTGAGTAGGTAAGTGTATAGAAGATTATCCAAGGATAGCAGCGGAGCACAGCTGAACGACGGGATCAACACCAGCAATGAGAGGGTTAAAATTCTTCTTTATTGAAACATGGTGCAGTGGGGGAGACAGCAAAAAACTCTAACGCGTTTCAGGCTATGCAGCCCTTTTTCATAGAGTGAAATCGCGTCTCCACTACTCGCAGCTTTAAAGGGGAAACCCCGCCCACTTTCCCCAGAGATGCCGTGCGGTTTTCGCGCGAGTGCTATTAAGTCTCTGATTGGTCAGAATAGCCCTCCAACTGGGAGCTAGATCGGAGAGGCGTCTCTGGTAGCTGTGGATACCAGCTAGCCTTCTGCTTGGTCAGAGTTGATCTCCAATCAGATTACTGATTTGGAGATGCATCTTTGGTGGTCAGGGTTACCCGTTCAGCCGCGAGAGTGGGGGAAATGACAGAGGGTATAACATACAATTGTGAGTGACAACAGACATATAAAAATACAAATCAATGACAACGCAATCAATTTCCTCGTATGGATAGACACAGGATATAGAATAACCTAAAGTATATTGTTAATGTACAGTGTCTAGTTATATCAGAAAAATATATAATTCCTTCTAGCCCTTAATTTATTATCAATCAATATATAGGGCAAAGAATTGTTCATGATAATATTTAGTGATGAACAGTATGTTCCTATTTTTGTGCAGAACAATAGATGCTGAATCCATAGAGAATGAATACACAAATGCAAAGAGAAGGCAACAGAAGAAAATGGGAAGATAAATAAATAAACAAGGGGGAAAGGAAAGGGGGGGGGGGGAGGGGGGAGAATGAAAAACAAGTAAAAATGGAAAATAAAGACATATTGTGCATGAGAAAACAAATCATTATAATAAATCATTATGCTAGAATCCGTATGAGACATGGAATATAAATAAATCAAGTAAGAAAATGTTTTAGTTCCCAGTCCTGGTTCATGCCCCTGGGTGCCATTGTCCCAAGGGCATAAATCCAGAACATCTCTCTACGATTAAGCAAAGCTTCTCGATTGCCTCCCCTGACATGAGTCTGAATGTGTTCAAGGGCACTATATGTGAAAGATCTTAATGTTCCCAGAGGGCAGTGATTAAAGTGGCGTGCGACCGGGTATCTATCATCACGTTTCTTAATACTCCTGATGTGTTCAGTAATTCGGACTTTTAGCGGTCTTATTGTTCGGCCTACATAATTACTCCCACAGGGACAGTTGAGTAGATATATCACAAAGTTGCTGTTACATGTAAGAAATTTCTCAATGCGATAGACCTGATTAGTGTATATGTTCTTAATGGATTTAAGTTCCTTGGCATATCTACATGTGTTGCAGTTCCCACACCTAAAAAATCCTTTTGGTGTTGTGGGGGTGGGTTTCTTAGCAGAGCAGAACAAACTAGGTGATAAATGATTCCCAATGGTCTTGGCCTTTTTAAAGACTATTTTGGGGTTAGATTTAACTAAACTCTCTAGATCTCTATCCAATTTAAGGATCTTAGTTTCATGGTAGTTATGAGAAAAAAAATTTTTTTGAATATCTGGAAGCAAATACTTATAATTTGAAATTTTCTCATAACTACCATGAAACTAAGATCGACTATCTTGATCTACACCTATACATAGACACAGATCTGAGTATACAGACAAATGTATTTAGAAAAACGAACTCTAGAAACTCGCTGCTCAGGTCCAACAGTGCTCACCCAAGATCCCTAATTCGGGGTATTCCAAAGGGACAGTTCCTCAGACTAAGGAGGATTTGCTCTACGGAACAATCTTTCCTCCTTCAGGCTGAGGAACTCAGACAAAGATTTCTGAGTCGGGGTTATGGAGAGAAAGACCTAGAGATTGCGTTTGAGAACGCACTCAAAATGGATAGAACAGAGCTCCTAAACAGAAATAAAAAGAATACTAGAAAGAAAAGAGGAGAAATTAACATCAAGGGAGATACAACCCCTCAGGTACCACTCTTCATAACCACCTATTCTAAGCAGGCAGAGCAGATTAGGTGTATCTTACAAAAACATTGGTCTATCCTTAAATTGGATAGAGATCTAGAGAGTTTAGTTAAATCTAACCCCAAAATAGTCTTTAAAAAGGCCAAGACCATTGGGAATCATTTATCACCTAGTTTGTTCTGCTCTGCTAAGAAACCCACCCCCACAACACCAAAAGGATTTTTTAGGTGTGGGAACTGCAACACATGTAGATATGCCAAGGAACTTAAATCCATTAAGAACATATACACTAATCAGGTCTATCGCATTGAGAAATTTCTTACATGTAACAGCAACTTTGTGATATATCTACTCAACTGTCCCTGTGGGAGTAATTATGTAGGCCGAACAATAAGACCGCTAAAAGTCCGAATTACTGAACACATCAGGAGTATTAAGAAACGTGATGATAGATACCCGGTCGCACGCCACTTTAATCACTGCCCTCTGGGAACATTAAGATCTTTCACATATAGTGCCCTTGAACACATTCAGACTCATGTCAGGGGAGGCAATCGAGAAGCTTTGCTTAATCGTAGAGAGATGTTCTGGATTTATGCCCTTGGGACAATGGCACCCAGGGGCATGAACCAGGACTGGGAACTAAAACATTTTCTTACTTGATTTATTTATATTCCATGTCTCATACGGATTCTAGCATAATGATTTATTATAATGATTTGTTTTCTCATGCACAATATGTCTTTATTTTCCATTTTTACTTGTTTTTCATTCTCCCCCCCCCCATCCTCTCTCCCCCCCTCCCCCCCCCCCTTCCCCCTCCCCCCTCCTTCCCCCTCCCCCCCTTCCCCCTCCCCCCCCCAACCCCCCTCCCTTTCCTTTCCCCCTTGTTTATTTATTTATTTATTTATTTATCTTCCCATTTTCTTCTGTTGCCTTCTCTTTGCATTTGTGTATTCATTCTCTATGGATTCAGCATCTATTGTTCTGCACAAAAATAGGAACATACTGTTCATCACTAAATATTATCATGAACAATTCTTTGCCCTATATATTGATTGATAATAAATTAAGGGCTAGAAGGAATTATATATTTTTCTGATATAACTAGACACTGTACATTAACAATATACTTTAGGTTATTCTATATCCTGTGTCTATCCATACGAGGAAATTGATTGCGTTGTCATTGATTTGTATTTTTATATGTCTGTTGTCACTCACAATTGTATGTTATACCCTCTGTCATTTCCCCCACTCTCGCGGCTGAACGGGTAACCCTGACCACCAAAGATGCATCTCCAAATCAGTAATCTGATTGGAGATCAACTCTGACCAAGCAGAAGGCTAGCTGGTATCCACAGCTACCAGAGACGCCTCTCCGATCTAGCTCCCAGTTGGAGGGCTACTCTGACCAATCAGAGACTTAATAGCACTCGCGCGAAAACCGCACGGCATCTCTGGGGAAAGTGGGCGGGGTTTCCCCTTTAAAGCTGCGTGTAGTGGAGACGCGATTTCACTCTATGAAAAAGGGCTGCATAGCCTGAAACGCGTTAGAGTTTTTTGCTGTCTCCCCCACTGCACCATGTTTCAATAAAGAAGAATTTTAACCCTCTCATTGCTGGTGTTGATCCCGTCGTTCAGCTGTGCTCCGCTGCTATCCTTGGATAATCTTCTATACAATATTCTCATTGCACTCACTTAACTCGCAATTTGCAAGTCCAGAAAACAAAAGTTGAAGAGGCCTTTCTTTACGTAGCCATGTTCAGAGCTTTGGTCCGAGCTCAACTAAAGCTGGAGTTTAAAAACCTCTATTTCCAGTGGTGATATCCATTCCTATCAGGATACGGAACTCTGTTTTTTGTTCCAATACATTCATTTTACACACACATATTGCATCTGATAACACTTTTCGATCTGCTTTACATCAGCAGTGGACGTTAAGACAAGCTTTTGTAATAAAAAATAAAAAAATGACGGAAAGAATGTAAAAGTGATTTGTTTTTTAAGAGTGCAAGCTTTTAGGACTGGTTGGCCCCTGATTTAGGGATGTTGCAATAGAAGCCAATATGGTAAGCTTTATTTATACATACAGGGCACAATACATTAATAAACTGAATGCATTTGTAAAACTGTTTCAAGGAAATTTGGTTTGTGTTGCACAACAAGGCAAACAGGAAATGCAGGGGCGTCATAGTTGGAGTGGAGGTGTGAAATGCCTGAGCTAATTAATAGTGCAGGGAGTTTCTCATAAGTTATCAGTGTCTGAGCAATACAGTAAGTGTATAAAAAAAAAAAAAACCTTATGGAATGTGGATGGGAGTAATACAGATTAGCAGAATCTAAAACAAAAAGTTAGTCTCTTATCTCGGTTTGAGCCTGATGTAGCATACCAAATTTTTGCATGAATTTATAATCTTATGTTTTTCTGTTACTCTTCAATATGGTGACTAAGGCATTGGACACAGTGCAGGCGACGGCGCGAACAAATGCATGTAAGTGCACCAGTCCAGCCATGCCGACAAATTTTTTTTGGCGTCACGGCCGTGTTTGAGTCAACCAGGGCATACCACCAACAAGGATGACGTCATGGCCATGCCTCAGCCTGTCGCCCGTGTGTTCATTATGGCCGCAACCTAATGTTATGACCAGTGCTGCAGAAGTGTTCTTCCACTGGTGCGTCCATTTTGTTTCTTGTTTATAGTGTGGCGATTTCCTATTTCATCTACACGCAATCCTGTTTTGGGTCATTTCATGCACATAAGGCCTTTGGAGTCTTGATGTTTTTGTGGTATCCTGTGTGTAGTTTGTGTACATTGTTTTATTTATTTTTGTTTGTTTTTTGCATCTTTTATGTTGGCAGGGAAATGTGCTGTGGACTATAGCATAGCGCACAGCACAGTGAACTTCTCACAATAATTTGGTTTCAGGTTGGGTGGCTGCTTGTCGGAGAGATGGGGAGGTTCTGGGAATATTTCCTTCTGCCAGTGATCTTTATAGAGCATCAGTTTGAAATCGTTGACTATATTGCGTAGAGCTTGAAGTTGAAGATTGTATGTGACAGCTAAAGACGAGACACCGTTTTTCTTTTTGTGTATAGTCGAAAAGACTTTTTCTGGGTATGTACGTGGCTCTGTATATTTGGGTGTTTGTAATCCTGTGGTTGTAGCCTTGGTTATGCATTCATACACTCGTGTGTGTGTGTGTGTGTGTATTATTAAACTGTTATGCTGTGTTGGCATTTTATCTGAAACATCCTGGAGTTACTCTGATTCTTGTCTATTCAGACCCTCACCCTGTATTCCACCATTGGTTCCAAATGCTGAAAAGAATTTGGATTGTGTGAGTGCATTTTGATGCTGGTTAATTGATCCTTCAATATATATTTTTGTCATACTGTGTTGCACTATTTTGTGTGTTTTTTTTCTCTCTCTTCACATATTTCTGGAGAGCTGCACTGTTTTGTTTTCTACTCTGTTTTACCCCAGAATAGTTTTTGGGAGAAGCACCTCGCATTTATTTATCAAACGGGTTACATTTTACTTTACCCCTCTGTATATTTTATCACTTTTACGTGAAATAAGTTTTTTTTTTGTTTTTTTTTGTGCAGAAACCCTTTTTCCTCTCATACCTTATTGCTTGGCTGTAAATAGTTGTATATCTAGGATTTAAACACATTTCTAAGTATTATGTTGTCCTTTTGAGGATTGCAATGCCCAGAATATTGATTTTTGTGTGGGTCGAATGCCTGAGTTTAAAGTTGGGCAGAGAGGGATGAAAGAACGCATTAAAGGGTATGTGTTTTTTTTTGTTTTTTCATGGCATTTTAACAGGTCCTGTTAACTAGCAGTTCAAATACTGTAATAAGCCTATCTACATAACAAAGATACAGTGCACATGAGGTTTTGTGTGGCATGTAGAAATATAATCTGTTTCTAATTTTGCCATATCTAGGTTTGCATACGGTGTGGCCATCCGTGTTCCCATGTCTACCACAAACCCATTGGTTAAATCCTGCATTACATATGCATTTTAAGTTTTATTGATGTATAGTCCTCTGTATAAGTAGATCTTGCCATATCCGCTTCTATTGTAACATGCTTAAAGAAGGGATCTGACTGTCCCTGAGAGCTTGCACTCTTTATTTACGTCAGCCATTAAAGGTATCCAGGGCCGCCGACAGGGGGAGAGGGCCAGAGGCTGGGCCCAACTTAGGCATCCAGCTGCTGGGTCTCTGGGTGCCTTGGATCCGCCTCCCGGCTCTTCCCAACTGCTGCCGCCTCTTCCCATGAAACTGGGCATGCTTTCTGGGTGCGCACCGGCGGGGGAGAGCGGCCGGTGTGGGAAGAGGAGGCAGCAACTGCTGGGGAGAGCCGGGAGCGGGGGCCCGGCAGCAGCAACAAGAGGTAAATGGTAATTGTATTTGGGTGGGAGGGGGGTGGTAATTGTATCGGGAGGGGTAGTATTGGTGATTATGTATTGGGGGGGGGTTGTTTGCATCTGGGGGGGTGTAGTGGTGTCCATATTTGGAGGGGTAGTTTTGTATCGGGAGGGGGTATTGTGTCTATTGGGGGGTGTTGAGTGAGAGGGGGAATTGTATAGGTATTGGGTGGAATTGCGTGTGGACAGGGGAGGAGGGGGAAATGTGAGGGGAGATTAAGGGAGCATGATTGAGTGAGGGGGGTAATTGAGTGGGAGGGGGTGACACGTGAGAAACGGGGAGGGGGAGGGAGAGAAATACAGGTATGACGGGAGGGCGCAAGGCTGCTGACACTAGGGGGGCGCACGCAACGTTGACATGGAGGGGGCGGGAGCGACATGGGGGGGCTGCTGACACTTGCTAAAATAGATTACTATCTACTACTTTGGAGGAGGTGTAAAATTAAACTTCATTGACATTCTGCCATAGACATATGGGTATATTTTTAACTTTGCCATTTCATCTACTGGTTCTCTTATTTGTTGTGAACCAAACAATGCAGCGATTCCTTAAAAAAATCAAAATAATAACAAACAAAACAAGTTTATTTGTAATATTTGTTAACATTTCCTGTAGTTAAACCCTACTTTACCCCCTTCAGTGTCCTATTGATGTACAGCATACGTCATAAAGTGCCACCCCTAGAGCCCTAATGACTCACACTGTACATCATGACCTTTTGCTCGTTTTTTAGGGGCAGACCCTCCCCTTCCTCTTCACTTCTGGTCGGGCCACCGGAACACGGAAGCGAATCACGTGATCGGTCAGAAGAGCGGTCACTTGATCAGTCAGTGCCTGCGGGTCCATGGCCACAGAGGTGGCAGGCCCACTAGCACAGAAGGGGCTAAGCTCCAGAAATCAACTTCCCAAGACTTTATAGGAACCATGTGTAATGCTGTTTCCCCCCACCCTCTGGGAGATTCTGCATTACATGGATTACATGTGGTGCATACCTGCTGGCTTACATTAGATCTGAGGCTCCACTGATGATGTTGGAGAGAACTGGACAGGCTTCTGAGGTACATTTCCATTGCTTATCTCTGGGTACACAGCGCCTCCATCTGCTGGAGGCTCCAGATATACGGAGGCAATCTCCTACAGTAGAAACAAACTCCACTCCCCCCAGAAAGATTGCACACCAGACAGGAGTAATAGTTGACTGGAACCGGGTTATTGCTCCTCTGCATACACAGTATTACGTGGGCTTCTGCCCAATACAGTCACTGCAGGTCTCCAACCTCCGGATGGACCCTGGACATACACTCCAGGTCAAGGGCCCCTGAAGCAGTCCCTACTCTTCCCTGACCCTCTAGCAGGGCCAGGGGAATGGTAATCACTCGCTCAAGGGGAAGAGGAATAGGGGATGCCAATGAGCAGGCAATCTTTTATGACACCTGTCTCAACGGTAGAGACAACTGCTAAATTTGGGTGGTGCAACCCCTTAAGTACAGTGGGAGGAAGGTACAAGGTCTGAACCCAGGATTGGGCAGAACACAGGCCTTGCCCCACCTCCTCAAGGGAGCTGCCTGTGTGGGGAAACCCCATGATTGCTTGGTCCTGACATTGCCTGCTCTTACCAGGGCTTGCATGTCAGGGAGGGCAGACTGGTAGCCAAACCAGGCATGGCTACACGTGTAAAGAAATTATTGATAAAATTAATAGCAATTGGTCGTACATTGGTTGGAACTTCTTTCCACTAAAATGCAGTTTTTTTTTGTTTTTTTTTGAGACCAACAGGTCAGGATTTAAGGATATCCCTGCTTCAGCACAGGAAACTCAAATCAGTGACTCAGTTAACTGCTCAGTGCTTTAGCCACCTGTGCTGAAGCAGGGACACCCTTAAAACCTGACCTGTTGGTAGCCCTTGAGGACTGGAGTTAACCACCCCTGGTCTACACATTAAAAATAATACAAATGTACGATGATCCAATTCTATTAGATTGCATTGATTTCCAATTTGCTGTTGTTCCCATTTATTTCTGATTCACTGTTCCGAATACATTATCATTACAAAAAATGTACAGAATGTTTTTATATTGGGGAACGGAAATGAGAAAGAACTGACCGATAGGACGTCTTAGTGGCAAATACATTTTTCCTAATAGATATTCCTTTTGAAACCAGGACTATGATTCCTGTGGGACTACTGGAAAAACCTTCTATCCATTTTGCCTTGAGATGGTAAATCAAATCTGCTGAAATGAGACACTCCCAAGGAATGTACTAAATACACGTTGGAAACTGCAGACCCCCCGGGTAGGAATTTGCTTTGTGAACCCTAATTTCTTCAGTGCCCCAGGTTGCAATAGGACGTTAAAAAAAAAAAAAAAAAGCCATTTTGTAATTATTCAACTATTCCCTGGAGATTGATGCCACTCTTCACTGCCGATAAGGGTCAGTAGCGCATTACTTTGTGTTACCGAAATCGCTGCTCCTCTCCTTTCCCCCCACAGCCTACACAACTGCTGCCAATATCCTCCACAACCAAACAGACAGCTCTAAAAACAGAATAATCTCCCAACGACGTTTCATGCGTGCACTTCTTCAGGGGGTGTGGCTTGCCCTGACCAGCCGTTTATATACACTGCATGGGTGGTTCTAATTGACTAATTAAATGACACGGTGTTAATCCATCAATTGCAATGGCAGCAGTTGTGTAGGCTGTGGGGGGAAAGGAGAGGAAGAGGAGCAGCGATTTCGGTAACACCGCAGCGTGTGACATCACATCCACCAGGAAGTTCCGGTTTTCTTGCGACTCAACATCCATCCCCCACACGAGGCAATCCCTAAAGGAGCTCCAGTGATCATCAGAGAGGAGCACCTGAGCGATCTTCAGCTTTACTGCTTTTACCATCTACTGTCCTGTAAGTAGGGTTTCAATTTTACCCCTCTGGACTTAAGTGCTGTATCCTCCGGAACCCAGTATTTCAATGTTAATAAATAGCTTTTTGTTAGGATTATAGTCTTGCTAGTGTCTGTCTGTCATTGTGTGTTATGTTTGTCATGTGTGAGTTTTTAATGTTTTAATGTCAACTTTTTTGGCGTACTGCACCATTATCTGTTTGTTTTCTTCTCTTTTTTACATATTGCACTATCATTTGGTGTGAGCCGTTCGTTGACCCCTTCACTGCCTGTTTGCTCAAGGACACTTTTGGGACTTTGCAAAAGACGGTTTGGTCTTTATTCGGATTTATTATTATTTAAAGGACTGATTTGGCGCCGGCAATTCTTTCTTTTCTCTCCTTCAAACATGCAACAGTTATTCCATTACTCAAAAACAGCAAGCTTGACCCTACCTGTCTTTCTAACTATCGACCTGTCTCCCTCCTGCCTTTTGCCTCTAAACTCCTTGAACGTCTTGTATTCTCTCGCTTGCTCCATTTTCTCAACACCTATTCTCTCCTAGACCCTCTACAATCTGGCTTCCACACTGCTCACTCCACGGAAACAGCCCTCACTAAAATAACTGGTGACCTCCATGCTGCCAAAGACAGAGGTCATTACACTCTGCTCATATTACTCGACCTCTCTGCAGCATTTGACACCGTGGACCACCCTCTTCTCCTTCACATTCTCCATACTCTTGGTATTCGGAACAAAGCTCTATCCTGGATCTCATCCTACCTCTCCCATCGTACTTTCAGTGTCTCTTCTGCTAACACCTCCTCCTCTATTGACCTTACACCTGCTGTACAAACCAAAGTTTCTGAATGTCTCTCTGCTATATCATCCTGGATGGCCCTCCGCCGCCTTAAACTCAACATGGCTAAAACAGAGCTCCTCATACTTCCTCCCAAACCTGGCCCTACTACCTCCTTCCACATTACTGTTGGAACTACGATCATTCACCCAGTAGCCCAAGCACGCTGCCTAGGGGTCACTCTCGACTCCTCTCTCACATTCGCCCCTCACATTCAAAAATTTCTAAAACCTGTCGCTTTTTCCTCCGCAATATAACAAAGATACGCCCTTTCCTCTGTTGCTCGACTGCTAAAACTCTGACTCAGGCCCTCATTCTCTCCCGTCTTGATTACTGTAACCTCCTGCTGTCCGGGCTTCCTGCCTCTCACCTGTCTCCCCTACAATCTATCCTAAACGCTGCTGCCAGAGTCGCGCTACTCTCTCCTAGATCTGTCTCAGCATCTCCACTCATGAAATCCCTCTCCTGGCGTCCGATCAAATCCCGTATCTCACACTACATTCTTCTCCTCACTTTTAAAGCTTTACACTTTTCTGCCCCTCCTTACATCTCAGCCCTAATTTCTCGTTATGCACCATCCAGACTCTTGCGTTCTTCTCAAGGATGTCTTCTTTCTACCCCCTTTGTATCTAAAGCCCTCTCCCTCCTTAAACCTTTTTCACTGACTGCCCCACACCTCTGGAATGCCCTTCCCCTCAGTACCCGACTAGCACCCTCTCTATCCACCTTTAAGACCCACCTTAAGACACACTTGCTTAAAGAAGCATATGAATAGCACTGTGAACATTCTGAACACATGATACATAAAGCTTGGCCCCCTGCAGACGCACTTACCAGAACTCCCTCCTACTGTCTCTGTACGTTCTCCCTACCTACCAATTAGACTGTAAGCTCCTCGGGGCAGGGACTCCTCTTCCTTAATGTTACGTTTATGTCTAAAGCACTTATTCCCATGATCTGTTATTTATATTATCTGTTATTTATTTGATTACCACATGTATAACTACTGCGAAGCGCTATGTACAGTTATGGCTCTATATAAATAAAGATATACAATACATACATCACATACATACATCACGCACACATACACACACACACACACACACACATACACATACACATACACATACAACACACACACACACATACAACACACATACACATACAACACACATACAACACACATACAATACACATACATACATCACACACACTCACAGATACATACATCAGACACACACATACATACATCAGACACACACATACATACATCAGACACACACATACATACATCAGACACACACACACATACATACATCAGACACACACACACATACATACATCAGACACACACACACATACATACATCAGACACACACATACATACATCAGACACACACATACATACATCAGACACACACATACATACATCAGACACACACACACACACATACATCACATACATACATCACACACTGTGTGTGTGTGTGTGTGTATATGTATATATATGTGTGTATATGTGTGTGTATATGTATGTATATATATATATATACACAAACAGAAAAAGAGAGAGAGCACACACCCCATAGCATAACACTGCGTAATTTATTATAAAATTAGGGAAGGGATGGAGGGGGAGGGGGGGGGGAATCGCACTCACAGGATAAAAAGTTTTAAAATGCAGTTTGTGAATAAATTCACCACCATCCGGTACTGCTGGGCAAGGTCACTTCCCGATAGCTGGTCCAGATCACCGCCAACCGGATAAGGACGCCGTTGTACCGTCTGTATGCTGTTCGAATTCAGCTCTCCACTCCGAATGGCCGCTGTTATCTCCCCGCGCTTGGTATGGCCTCATGCGCGTGCGCAGCGTCTTCGTGACGTAATCGCGCTTCTCAGTTTCCCTGACGCGTTTCGTCACCAATCGGCGACTTTCTCAAAGGGCTGAGAAGCGCGATTACGTCACGAAGACGCTGCGCACGCGCATGAGGCCATACCAAGCGCGGGGAGATAACAGCGGCCATTCGGAGTGGAGAGCTGAATTCGAACAGCATACAGACGGTACAACGGCGTCCTTATCCGGTTGGCGGTGATCTGGACCAGCTATCGGGAAGTGACCTTGCCCAGCAGTACCGGATGGTGGTGAATTTATTCACAAACTGCATTTTAAAACTTTTTATCCTGTGAGTGCGATCCCCCCCCCCCTCCCCCTCCATCCCTTCCCTAATTTTATAATAAACCACACAGTATTATGCTATGGGGCGTGTGCTCTCTCTCTTTTTCTGTTTGTAGATATCCGTGGAGGTGGTTTATCCCTTGTGAGAGCAGCAGAAGATCCTGTGCACACATCCTATACCTCCTATTATGGACTGATTATTGAAGGACTGGTTGGATTTTATATTATAACTTTACACTTATTTTTCATCACATTTTTTTCATTTTTTCACTTTTTTAGCACTTTTTGCACACTTTTTATATTTTTTATTTTTCACTCACATTGATGTATTATTCCATGGTGTTGTATTAAGTATATCTGTTTATTTAGCTTAGTATTTAACAGTTGTATCACACATGTACATTTTGATTTTTAAACACATTTAGGAATCTTATACACTTTTTGTTCATAATATACTAGCACTACAGTTTATAACACAGCAATAGAATATCATTTTGGCGCCACAATCTTTGTTTTTTATATATATATATATATATATATATATATATATATATATATATATATATAATCAAAAAATAAATAGATGATACCGTTCTGTGGCTAACGAAATGCTTTTATTTGTGCGAGCTTTCGAGATACACTGATCTCTTCTTCCGGCGATGTTACAATGAATGAAGCAAGGATAACTTAAAAACAGTGTCTCTTGGAATGTTATCTGTGCTTCTCCTTCCCCCGGTGTGGATGTGTTTTATGGCTAGAGGTGTCAAAGGGTAACTGAAAGCAAGTGAAGAAAGAGTGTGTATGTGTATCAGTGTGAATAAAAATGAATGGAGATCCCACAGTATAAACAGTGCTCTACACAAGGTGTGTGTGGAGTGAGAGGGATATAAATGGTGTGGGTGGGTGTGGAAATGTGAGAGTTTGTAGCACAACTAAAAGTGTGTGTGGATACTATGTGGTCCCTATTGGTGTATATGGATGGAAAAATAAGGAGTATTAGTATGTGTGAGAGACAGCTGTGTGTGCATACATATAGCACAGTATGTACAGACATGGCCTTTAGCGCTCATGGGAAGAGAGTTCGCTAGTGTCAGTAATGACTCATAAAATTTCGATCTCTGTTTAGGCCACTGCTAAGTGTCCCGAACAGTTGCATACATTTGTATTCATGCAACCGTCTCTCTTTCGGGGTTTTAAGATTACCTTTGAGTATGGCAACCCTCAGATCGTTCATCTTATGGCCAGAGTCAGAGAAATGTTCGCCAACAGGACTGTCTCTTGTTCCGCGTGTGATGCTGTGGCGATGCAGGTTCATTCTCTTGTTTAGCCCCTGTCCTGTCTCACCTATGTAGTAGCAGCCCCCTGGGCATTTCATGCACATGATGAGGTACACGACATTGCTGGAGGAACAGGTGAACCCTCCTCTGATTTTGTATTCCCGATTCTTGTGTGGTATTTGTATTGTGTCCGCTGTGTAGAGCATTGCGCAGGTTTTGCATCTTGGGTCCTGGCATGGTTTTGTCCCGCATTCAGTTGTACTGCTGAATACTTTACTCCTCACCATAATATTCTTGAGATTATGGGGTTGTCTGTATGATAATAAGGGTGCTTCAGGGAAGACCTGTTGCAGTCTTGTATCTTCCTGGAGGATGGGTTGTAGATACAAGACAAGACTGCAACAGGTCTTCC
Source organism: Ascaphus truei (assembly GCF_040206685.1). Taxonomy (NCBI): domain Eukaryota; kingdom Metazoa; phylum Chordata; class Amphibia; order Anura; family Ascaphidae; genus Ascaphus; species Ascaphus truei. Next base: position 64,989,260 of record NC_134489.1, on the reverse strand, counting down.
CTGAAGCACCCTTATTATCATACAGACAACCCCATAATCTCAAGAATATTATGGTGAGGAGTAAAGTATTCAGCAGTACAACTGAATGCGGGACAAAACCATGCCAGGACCCAAGATGCAAAACCTGCGCAATGCTCTACACAGCGGACACAATACAAATACCACACAAGAATCGGGAATACAAAATCAGAGGAGGGTTCACCTGTTCCTCCAGCAATGTCGTGTACCTCATCATGTGCATGAAATGCCCAGGGGGCTGCTACTACATAGGTGAGACAGGACAGGGGCTAAACAAGAGAATGAACCTGCATCGCCACAGCATCACACGCGGAACAAGAGACAGTCCTGTTGGCGAACATTTCTCTGACTCTGGCCATAAGATGAACGATCTGAGGGTTGCCATACTCAAAGGTAATCTTAAAACCCCGAAAGAGAGACGGTTGCATGAATACAAATTTATGCAACTGTTCGGGACACTTAGCAGTGGCCTAAACAGAGATCGAAATTTTATGAGTCATTACTGACACTAGCGAACTCTCTTCCCATGAGCGCTAAAGGCCATGTCTGTACATACTGTGCTATATGTATGCACACACAGCTGTCTCTCACACATACTAATACTCCTTATTTTTCCATCCATATACACCAATAGGGACCACATAGTATCCACACACACTTTTAGTTGTGCTACAAACTCTCACATTTCCACACCCACCCACACCATTTATATCCCTCTCACTCCACACACACCTTGTGTAGAGCACTGTTTATACTGTGGGCTCTCCATTCATTTTTATTCACACTGATACACATACACACTCTTTCTTCACTTGCTTTCAGTTACCCTTTGACACCTCTAGCCATAAAACACATCCACACCGGGGGAAGGAGAAGCACAGATAACATTCCAAGAGACACTGTTTTTAAGTTATCCTTGCTTCATTCATTGTAACATCGCCGGAAGAAGAGATCAGTGTATCTCGAAAGCTCGCACAAATAAAAGCATTTCGTTAGCCACAGAACGGTATCATCTATTTATTTTTTGAATATTGAAGCTCGGCTAACACGGTACTGATACCTCTACATGTATGTGTGTATATATATATATATATATATATATATATATATATATATATATATATATATATATATATATATATATATATATATATATATATATATATATATATATATATATATATATATTCTCATACAGTAGGAGATCTTGGACTTTGACAAGCATGGGGTATAGTGAGGGGCTGATTGAATCGGGAAAGGAAAAATGTAAGTCAATCCAGAATAAGGCATGCCTGTAAAAAAAAGAAAAACTAAATAGTTTCTACATTCACCAGATGCATCAAAGGAAACATCTGATTCATTTCATTGACACATCTGGTACAATTGTTTTGCCCCAGAGTTGCGCCACTTTTGCCTTATTACATAAACCCTTTAAAGATTCCTGTTGCAGTAAAGACAAGGGGGGGTTGCAGCTTTATAGGATTGAAGCCATATTTTCTAAGCATTGCTTCTGCATTGCTTCCAGCACAGTGAAACACCTTATACCCATTTCATTTAAAGGGACAGTCCAAGCGCTGCATTTTTATTTTTGTATGTGGGTTTGAAGCTGAACCAGCTCTGGTTACCCCCTGCTTCCTGAGATACTTAACTTGGATGCGGGTGCCGGTAGGAGCTCCAGCTAGGCTAGCTGGGGTTCTCGTCATGGCGGCTTTAAATGTCCCGCGGACCAATAGGAAGAAGCTGGGACGTCATCCAGTACGGCTTCCCATTGACCCGCGTGACCGGAACATTTTAAACTGAAGAGGTACCGGCTCCCCACCTTTCGGAGGTAAGTATCTCTGGAAGCAGGGGATCCCCGGAGCTGAAATTAGCGCCGTTCAGCTCCGGAGAGCGAGCTGTTTCAAACCTATGGGGGGAAAAAACACACAAAGTGCTGCCCTTGGACTGCTGCTTTTATGTTACTACCGAGTCGTCGTGTCGAGACCAAACATAAGGGGGGCAGCAAGGAGGCGTGGCAATATAGACGTGTTTGTAACGACGTTCTCAAACGTAAACAAGTAGTTGATTCCACGGTCGCACACACAGTTTGTCAATCTTCATATACTTGGGGGCCTATGGTAGGGTGGCCAGGTGGCTTGTTTAAAAAACTGGACACAATTCTGAAAGTGCGATGCGCGTGAGAATCGTTGGTGAAGAAGAATGTTACCTGACTGGTATGTAATTTTTTCTAAATTTCACTCCAAGTATTCATCCATTTACACCAATTTATATTCTGTTTCGTAAAAAATCTGGGGAGGCGTCTTGGGAGGGAGTGCCCTTCCGAGGATATTTTTTTTTTTTTTAAAAGGAAATTGAATATGATATAGTGCAAATTGGTGCATGCTTTGACATTTAGAACAAATTAGGTAATGGTCAGATCATTTATAAATAACTGACCTGCAGTCATACAAGCCCATGGCGAGCAATACTGCGCCCCTCCTCATCTTCTCTCCCCTTATCCTCTCACCCCCCACCCCTCTCCTCCTCTCACCCTCCCACCCCTCGCTTCCTCTCATCCCCCCTCCCTTCATCACTCATCCCCCCCTCCCTTCATCTCTCATCCCCCCTCCCTTCATCTCTCATTCCCCCCCCCTCCCTTCATCTCTCATTCCCCCCCCTCCCTTCATCTCTCATCCCCCCCCTCCCTTCATCTCTCATCCCCCCCTCCCTTCATCTCTCATCCCCCCCCTCCCTTCATCTCTCATCCCCCCCTCCCTTCATCTCTCATCCCCCCCTCCCTTCATCTCTCATCCCCCCCTCCCTTCATCTCTCATCCCTCCCCTCCCTTCCTCTCTCATCCCCCCCTCCCTTCATCTCTCATCCCCCCCCTCCCTTCACCTTCTCATCCCCCTTCCCTTCACCCTCTCATCCCCCCTCCCTTCACCCTCTCATCCCCCCTCCCTTCACCCTCTCACCCCCACAGGACAGCCAGAGAAGACACACACCACACTAGGACATAACATAACGAATACACAGGACACCACCTCAACTCTGTCTGCTACATGCTTTTCCTCCACTCTTTGGCCCCACCCCCCAGACTCCTGACACCATCTCCTGATTGGCTGCTGCTGTGTAATGCAGTCAATCAGGATGGAGGAAGCTGCCCAGTCCCCAAGAAGCAGCAGCCCTGCTCTCTCCCTTCTCAGGGGAAATCCCGCGATTGGTTACTAAGTCCAGAGAGGTAATACCGGACGGTATTATCTCTCATTCTTTACCAGACGGAGTAACCCAATACTGGGATGTCTGGTTCAATACCGGACACTTGGCAACCCTAGCATCTGGGCACAATCTAACAGCTATTTATGGGTTGATATCTGACAGGGTAAAAATGGAAAGCAAAATGATGTGAAAGCATGGGGGGGGAAAGCCAAACATAGAATTGGAGGAGATCGCGTGAGATAAGATTTGGGATGTAATGAGCACCTCGTCAATATCAGTCAGAAACCTGCAAGGTGTGTACAAACTGCTCTATCCGTGGTATTATACCCCAGCCAGACTGAAGGTACTTTTCATTAGGGTATCAGAAAAATGCTGGAGGAGCTGTGGGGAAAAGGGCACACTGCTACATATAAGGTAGACTTGTCCAAACATTAAGCACTTCTGGAAATTGGTATTAGACACGATCTATGAAATCACATGCGTTAAATGACGCATGGTTGGTGCTCCTCAATAGGGACGTAATTCCTAAGAATATGTTTTAAGAGATCCTTGATCGTACACCTGTTGAACGCAGCGAGAGGTTGCCACCCAACTCTTCTGGAAACAACAGTAGAAGGTAAGTTTGTAGGCGGGCACTGCAAAATCAGGATCTCAGCCACAAAATGTAGATAAAATCAGCTTTATTTGGACATGTTGCTGGACATCACAGAGACTCCTGTTTCTCTGACGCGTTTCGTTCCTAATTAAGAAATCTGAGTGACTACAGTATGGGACACATGCACAATGGAAAGACTTGCTCATGTAATGTCAGCTACACTGGATTCATTTGAGAATACTTGGGATATGGGCCTAAGTGTGATCTAAAACGTAAATAACAGTTAATGATGGATTTTATTTAACGATCGTACTTCAGAACATGATTTTATGGTCTGAAAAGGTTTTAATTGATATTTTACGTTTTTCTTTCAGGAAACAGATATTACGGTGCCGACGATCCTATAGAGTTTAAATCTAATCAGTGGTTTGGAGCATCGGTACGGTCTAAAAATGGTACAATTCTGGTAGGTTATATATATTTTTTTTTCTTATTTTACCTATTACTTTGTTTTTATGGATGTTGCTTTTTTCATTACTTTCGTTTGAAGAAATCAAATTCTCCCACGCAGAAACAATCCCTCGGTGTAAAATCTAGTTTACTGGAGGAAAAGCGAGACGCGAATGAAAATAAACATTTTTATAGGTGTAGCGGACATGTAAAATGGCTGCAGTCATCTCTCCTGCTGACAGTAAGGCCTGGTAAGTTGTAGGCATGCCAGCAGTAATTATGGAGGTTTGCCCTCACACCCTGGTGGGGTGCCCTGTGTATGGATGGGAGTAGTCACATGCTCTGACTCCATGGTTAGTGATGTCAGAGGTGTGTCAGCTTCCAGAGTATACATAAGGCACAGCACTGAGCCTAAAGTTAGTTCTGCACAGATCTACGTTCAGCTCTGCCAAGAGGAGGAGTTCTGGCAGGAGCCCAAGTTCAAGTACTAGCCTAAGAGACTGAAAGTTATGTTATAGTAACCATAGAGGAGACTGTGTCCAGGGACCTGGCACAGGGCAGTGATCCCTGCGGGGACAGGGAATCCCTATCTAAGGAGAGATACACCTTTTAAAGGGAGGCACTGACTGCAGAATGAGTGGCTAAGAATATACTGCGAGGGGCAGCTAGCCCACATCACCCAATAAAGATGTTCTCATTCACAAACCCTCTCGTGTACATGTGTGGAGTGAATGTACAGAGAGGAGCACCACGGAGGAGTTCCTCAACAGGATCATCCCCTTGCGGACGCAGGGACCCTGATGAGGTGGAGGCGCTGCACTGGAACTAGGTGAGACTCAGCACACTACCTCAGCTGCCTGTCTGGACGGGTCCTCCCCACACACCATCATGCGGGAGACTCAGGAGTCCTGTTGCCAACAGGTGCACCACCAGACACTACCACACTGTAATGGGGGCCGGTTAGACCACAGGGGCCAATGTGAGATTGGGTGGGTCAGGCCGGTTCACAAAAACCGTTACATTTGGAGGCGAGCTGCTGAGATCAGATCTGTCATCAGGACAGGCTCTAGCTAGGCACACTGGGAAACAGGGAGAGAGTCTGCTGCCACTCTGTGCTGCGTAGGGACGGACCTAGGGGTGGTCAGGGGGCGACGGGATATTGTCAGTTCGCAGGGACAACCTAGGGGCCTGAAAGGAGTGAGGGGTTTGGAGCCGGGCTATAGCTGACCGAGTCACCTTGAGGCAGTGCTAGTTGGTAGGACGCCAGAAGGGATAGCCTGTAACTTGGTCAGGAATCCTGGAGAGGGTCTGCGCTAGGCTGACCAAGAGAGGTAGACGCCCCAAGTACTGCATGGCAGAGCCAGAGTACCTAGCCCATTCCAGACACTTACCATAGGGAGCACAGACTGGGAGGAAGGAGACACAGCAGACACTGAGAGAGTGAGCCTAGCCTGAGGTAGTGCAACATGAGTCCAGCCTAGTTCAGGTACACATGTGGTGGTGCATCTGAGCAACTCTTTATTGTACTGATGTGGAGGCTGCCCCGCAGAGCGGAGTCCCATGTACGATAACTGTTACGAGAGAATGGAGGATCCGCGTGGTGCGGAGAACACAAAATGGCGGCCAGAGGCTGATGGGGAGGGCACCCGTGTTGTGCACCCCACTGAAGAGCAAACTGTCGCCGAGTTATCGTTAACCAGTCTGCTCTGGAGCGGAGCGAAGGCCGTGGCTGCCCCGTTTTTATCCTGTCTGGGACAGCGAGGGGCCACCCTTGAAGAGTGTGAGGAAATTGTAATAATTGGGGGAGAACCTCGCGAGGAGAGCAAACAAAATGACTTTTTGGGCTTAAAAGCCAACCAAAATGGCGGTTCCCGCTTCCTAGGGAAACCGCATGGGACAGTCACAGGAGAAATGGCTGATGCAGAACTTGCAAAGAGCTGGCCGGGAATGGCGCGAACAGCAGAGCCCCGCCCTGATGGGGGGCATGGCGCGAAAGCTATGGCTGCGCCTTCATGGACAGTGACTCACTCGGCCCCTGTGCTGAGTCAACCGCTTAGTCTATGGGACCCTCCCCTGATTTCCACCAGGGGGAGTGACTTTCAACTATGGCCTGTGGGAATGCACCCACTGGGCCCAGGGACTGATATCCAGACGGCGCCACTACAAAAGGTAGTTCCGGCCGCGGAAATGATTTGCAAGAAAGAAGGATATTTTGCACGCAAAGCTGCTGCAAGGAGAAGGCGGGAACTAGCCGCGGGAAAATAATCCAGCTCTGAGGAGGAAACTGGCGCGAAAACGCAGACCGCGCCCACCAGGACTGAGAGAGGCGCGGCCTTAATTAAGGGGCATGATATTCCCCTGTGGGACCCGCCCATAATTGCAACCCCTGGGGGCGGGTTCCAGCTATGTCAGCGGAAGGAGGAGCCGAAGCAGGAAGTGGCTGGCCCAGAAGCTTCTACCGGTCAGTTGCGAGGAACCACTGATCTGGAGAGACCCACACTGAAAGTGGTCCCTACAAAAAGAATGGCCTGCCCCTCCGCTGTGGGAACTATGGTCTCCACTCAGCCCTACTCAGTACCCGGCGGGTTACTAGTAGTAAGGGTGGCTAACACCGAGACGGTGGTCGGGCTCTGCCTACAATGCGGGCTGCCCGGAGGCACGGTCAACACGGCGGCACGTTGCCCACATTGCGGGACACTGTACTTATGGCCTATGCCGACATTTATACCAATACAATCGGCTGACCCCTCGGGGGACCAGGCTAAGCGAACCGCCGAGTCCCCTGGCGCACTGTGGATAGGACGTGCGAGTCCCGGAGAAAGGGGACTGGAGCCGGTCAAGTCGGCTGGGTCGGCCGCAACCGAGACAGTCGGGTCACCTCCTGACCGCACCGAGAAGGGAGAATACTCGGACGAGGATCTCCGTGAATTAGCGGAGGTGACATCGAGGCCCAGGATGGAACCGGGGAGGACGACACCCCGTGGTACCAGCCGCTGTCAGAAAGACAGGACATCCCCCGCAGATCGGCGAGCCGAGAGACGGAGTCCCTCTGCCTCAGAACGTGGCGGCGACGGACGAGAGACGCCGGCACCCCTGCGGACGGGTAAGAGGAGTCCCTTCACTTACCTTGCCCCAGCAGACGGTGTAGGAGCGGAGAGGCGATGCCAGGCCGCAGGCGCACGTGGAGAGACGACATCACTTCCGGTGAGGACGACGGCGGAGCTTCCGGATGTCGTCATTGAGGAAGAGATCCCGAATGGGGGTCCAACCCGCGATGACGGTGTTTCCGGTTCCGGGGAGGACATCACTTCCGGTGGCGACAGCGGAACCCCGAGGAAGAATGCAGCGACGCTTCGGCGATCGGGGGAAGGTCCCCGATCACCTACAAGGCCCAGGAGTTGGATGGGCGATCCAAGGACTGAGGAGGGTGAGATATCCTCATTGGACCAGTCTACGGACAGCCAGGAACGGGTCGTAACCCCGTGGGGTCCAATTCCTTGCCCATCCGCCCAATCCCCCGCCCTAGCTAAAACCCCTGCCCCAATCACACGGTCCCCGGGTTCCCCGCCTAGTTTGGAATCTGTGGACATATCATCAGGGGGAGAAGGGAGACGGACTGGGGAAAGACAGCGCAGTGGCGCTACGGAGGGCGATTCTCGGGGAGGGGGAGAATTGAGAGTGGTTACGACAGCACCCGAGCCAGTGATAAAGGCCCCGGGGTCTTCCAGGTGGTCTCTACCGCGATCGGCACGGTCATCGGGGATATTTTCTATAGACGATGATAGGGAGTCAGGGAGGTCGAATAGATTCAGAGAGAACCGTTGGTGGGCCCCACTATTCGAAGGGTACTCCGCCTGGATGGACCGCACTCGGTTCCTCATCCGGCGAGAAGATGTAGTGGACTACTGGTGGGCTGTGGGAGAATTCACACCGGAACAGAGGGACAGAGAGTTGCAGGAGCGGTGGCTGCAGATCGAGAATAGGGAAATAGAACCCATGGGTCCTAGCATCCTATCAGATCCCGTGGACCCTGATGAGCCCCTATCATGGGTGTTGCCTGGGAGGGCAGGTAAGGCTGACCTGACTAGGATAAGTAGGGCCGAGAGAACCATAATGGCTCGGTATAAATCTTCCCACGGGTTGGAGTACCCGTATTTCCCTGAGCCTCTCATGGATGAGATAGAGGACAACCGGGATAGGTGGCTTAGGGAGGCCATAGAAATGCACCTAGTGGGAAGAGGGAGTTCCGTGATAGGGAAGAAGGCCGAGGAGCGCATAGAGCACTTAGTGCGGGTATGGGGCATTGGCCGAAACATCTATAAGCACCGGGTGACATATAGGCCTGAGAGGGGACTGCCTAGGCACTATCACGTCACTGTCATAGACATGGGCGGAAGAGAGGTCAAGAAACCTGACCCAAATCACTATTTTTAGGGGGTACTAATACATTACGCGGGTTCGTGGCTGCTGGTCAGGGCGGGCTTGGCGGAATGTACTGTAGTCATTTTTGTTATACACCATGAAGATTTGTATGAAAAGTTAACCAATTATGTGTTGTATTTCAGTGCTTCCTGGAAAAGGGTATACAAATTTAGGTCCCAGCGAGGACGATGGGATTCATCAGGGGGAGAATGTAGTGGACATGTAAAATGGCTACAGTCATCTCTCCTGCTGACAGTAAGGCCTGGTAAGTTGTAGGCATGGCAGCAGTAATTATGGAGGTTTGCCCTCACACCCTGGTGGGGTGCCCTGTGTATGGATGGGAGTAGCCACATGCTCTGACTCCATGGTTAGTGATGTCAGAGGTGTGTCAGCTTCCAGAGTATACATAAGGCACAGCACTGAGCCTAAAGTTAGTTCTGCACAGATCTACGTTCAGCTCTGCCAAGAGGAGGAGTTCTGGCAGGAGCCCAAGTTCAAGTACTAGCCTAAGAGACTGAAAGTTATGTTATAGTAACCATAGAGGAGACTGTGTCCAGGGACCTGGCACAGGGCAGTGATCCCTGCGGGGACAGGGAATCCCTATCTAAGGAGAGATACACCTTTTAAAGGGAGGCACTGACTGCAGAATGAGTGGCTAAGAATATACTGCGAGGGGCAGCTAGCCCACATCACCCAATAAAGATGTTCTCATTCACAAACCCTCTCGTGTACATGTGTGGAGTGAATGTACAGAGAGGAGCACCACGGAGGAGTTCCTCAACAGGATCATCCCCTTGCGGACGCAGGGACCCTGATGAGGTGGAGGCGCTGCACTGGAACTAGGTGAGACTCAGCACACTACCTCAGCTGCCTGTCTGGACGGGTCCTCCCCACACACCATCATGCGGGAGACTCAGGAGTCCTGTTGCCAACAGGTGCACCACCAGACACTACCACACTGTAATGGGGGCCGGTTAGACCACAGGGGCCAATGTGAGATTGGGTGGGTCAGGCCGGTTCACAAAAACCGTTACATAGGGATTATGCAATGTGTCCCTTTGCTCTTGTTTCTAATGACTCATTGGCCCTTTTTAGAGACTTAAATTATTTTTGTGGTTGAGAAAAGATGCAGAAGAGAAGATGGAGACACAAATAAAAGCGAATTTTAATGAGTTGTGTATGTTTAGGTGACTGCAAGTGGGCAGAGGCTGCATGAAACCTAGTATGTTTATTTTATATGATGGTATGTTTGATTTGACCTGTGTGTTTTTGTTATGACAGTTGGTGTCTGTCTGGAAAAGGAGGGGTGTCACCTGGAAATGCTGTAGAAGCCGCTTGACACTTTTTCAGTGACCTAGAGCAGGGGTGCGCAAACTTTTTTCTTTTTTTTCTTTGTGCCCCCCTGCCTGCTCTTTCTCCCTATAACACATAATGGGAACAAGGGCTTTAAGACGAGGGAAATTAGTCTCTTCCCCAAAGAGCCTACAATCTAAGTTGATGATAGCTTATGTTATTTTTGGGGGCACATTTCACTACAAATGTTACTGCATATAAAAACCAAAAATGTGATTGACTAAGTTGTTGCATTTTTTTCCTTTTCGTGCAGCGTGCTGGAGAGAACTTTTTTCTTCTTCTTCTCTCTCCTTGAAAATTCTCTAAAAAGGGCTCGTGATCGCCCTGGAACAGAAGGGAAAGAGTCATCTCCTTTCCATTACTCATGAGTGTAGATCACATCCTGCACGCCTGACACGATCTCTCCGAGCAAAACCAGCTGGGTCGTTTTTTTGTTTTTTTTTTGGATGTAGCTACTACGTCATGGGGCACCTGGAGTACCAGACCCCGAGACGAAGTAGCTACATCCGGGGGTGCCCAAAGGGTTAATACACAAACCCCTTAAAGTTTCCAGTTTTATAGATTAGTAAGCGGTGCTTGTATAGAAGACGCCTTCCATCACAGCGAGGCACCTTTTTATGGCCTTTTGATATAACTTTTTGGGTGCCCTGTAGATGTAGTCTGATAAAAGGTCCTTATGGGACCTGAAACTTGGTTTTTCCACTGTTCTTGGCCGTCACATTAAATGGAGAACTTCATTATGAATTTGTGAGTAGAGCTGTACTTTGTACCTGTCTTAGAGGAGACCAGTACTTTGAAGACATTTTGTCTGTTTTGTGGGCTGCACAAGCAGGATTCTCCTCACCTAAAACTGTTTCCCAGCACTTTGGAATTGTAAGTTTAGATGTAGCCACTACGTCATGGGGTCTGGCACTCCGGGAAGCCCAGAACGTGGTAACAACATGTAGCCCTCTTTCCCCCGTGTCTAGGGAAACTACGTGTGGTGCGTTACCTGATATGCTCACAGGAGGCCTGAACCTCCGCTGCAGGGAGCCTGGGGTGATTACAGTCGATCTGAAAACAGCGCCTCCACCTGGGAAGGGATCCAAGCTCAGTTGGATAACCCCTTCCCAGGAACACACAGTAAATAATAAATATGCACACAGTGATATAAGAACTTATCTTTACTGATAACATATAACTTAGCAGTACTGTACCCCCAACACAATAATGCCACCCTGATGAGACCCCCAAAGTACTGAGGTGCCCTGGGCACCTAACCACTCGATATCCACAGAGTCCAGCCCACTCAAGGTGCGTGTGGTTGCGCTAGCCACAGGATGTGTGTATTGCCGTTCGTGCATGTAGATGATGATACTTTCCCAGGTACTCCAGTACCGCCGAATGAGACAAGGATCTGTCTGATCCAACGAAGACGTCCGCCTCTAAAGTGGGGTGAACTCCCGCTGGAGTGTCTCACCTTTAAGACTCTCTCAACTGTGATGGTGGTCTGATCCCAGACCACAGGCCTGGCGCACCGCGTGACGTCCGTCACTGGCGGGCTGTACCCTCACTATAGGTAGCTACTGGGGAAAGTGTCCTTAACTATGGGTCTTCCATGCAGCAGCCACAAGCTGAGGATGGTCGAGTCTATCTGGGGCCCGCGGGGGCCATCTAGGCCTAGTCCAGAGGAGCACTGCCATATGGACACTACCTTTCTCTTTGCCTATCCTGCTCTGACTGGCGCTTGAGGTGCCAGTGCGCCAAATGTATCCATCAGCTCGCGCCGGATTCCTAATGGCCCTATTGGCCATTCGCGCCATGTGACTTGCAGCCCCTGGGGCTGCTGGGACATGTAGTCCCTAGACGGAGCCTATCTCTAATGGCTGCCGCAACTATGCGCCTCTGCGCATGCGCCGGGTCTCGCGCATGCGTAATGACATTCAAGATGGTGGCGCCCTGCCGATAGAACCAGGCGATAGAACTGCTCGCCACGCTTTCATCTGCCGCAGCGCTCTGGAACGGCAGGTAAAGGGGACAGAGGTGGGACACCTGGCTACAAACGTCATAATATTCATGCTCGTTTTCCTGTGGAGGTCAGAATGGTATCTATGTGGAAGTTGAACCTGAAGGAGGAGGGCTCCTTCAATTCCGTTCTGTCATCTGTGACAGAGTGATCACGTGACCTACTTTAGAGAACCAGTCTTGTGATCAGGTATGCCTGAGGTATGATCGTACTCTGGTGCCACTGCCCCTGAGCCATTCAAAGCGCTATATCGGCTGCGCAGTGTCTGACAGCAGGGAGAATATAGCAGTCTAGAACGGGTGCGCAAACTCCCTGCTCTGATACCACCTGCTCTCCTCGGCACGCCCCCCCCCCCCCCCCTCTCTAATGTTGCGTCAAATGACGCTGCGGGTCGTGACGTCACGTGACCCGTGGTGTCATTTGATGGCACATCTCCATGGCAGCGGGCGTCATTTGATGCCGTGTTGCCATAGAGACCCGTGACTGAAGCCGGGTAATTAAGTTAACAGAGGCCTCGTGCTCTCAGCGCGGGGCCTCTGTAAACGCCGCGCCCCCCATAAAAGTCTTGTGCACCCCTGGTCTAGAACAGACTAATTCCTTGTTAGCAGTAGAGATGGGCACATTTTTTGATGAAATTCGAATCGGCCTCGAATCTAGAAGTTACTTTCAGCTGCATATATTCGCGAATCGGGAAGGAGGGAAAATATATGAATATATCCCCCTTAAATGAACTTGTGGAGAGATGTCGACATTGGTGGCTGAAAGCAACTTCCGAATTCGGAGCAAACTGAAATGTTGTGTGTGTTTTTTTTTTTTTTTTTAAAGATGCCTTTTATTATATCTTACTTTATGGAAAGAGGCGATTGGCCAGGATACCCTTTAATCATTCAGAAAAGGAAAAGACTTTCATGACCTCAAACAAACCAGAGCTTAAAAAAAAAAGTTAAACCAAAATTGCCACTCATACTTAAAGTAATATATTATATGTACTGCACAGGTCGTAAAGTAAATGTATAGTAAATACTGTACTCTACTTTAAATACATAGGGTAGTGCATATGTGTGTAGTGTATGGCAGGGGTGAGCAAACTTTTTATGCCGAGCCCCCCTTTTAATCCATAAAATTTCTCGGGCCCCCCCTGCCTTATGTAATCAAAATCACATGACGTCAGTGCACGTGAGCTGGTTCAGCCATTGAGGGCGAACCAGCTTTGTAACGCCCCCGCCACGCGTCTACAAAAAAAGTATTTATAGCTGAAACTACATAACTTAAAAATAAATATTATAATATTTGTCTAATAGCGTTCCCATTTCTGCTGTATTATTAATCTCTCTCTTCCCGCCACATTAGAACCTCTCAGGACCTCTCTCCCCTCTTCCAGTCTCTCCCTCTCCCTGTATTTCTCACTCCGCCTCCAGTCCCTTTCTATTCCTCCCCTCAGTGTCTCCCCCTCCATCCCCCCAACTCTCTTTCCCTCCAGCCAGTGTGTCTCTTTCTCCCTCCACCCATTGTCTCTCACTCTCTCCCCTCTTCCAGTCTCACACTCCTCTTACAATCTCTCCAACTCCCTGTATTTCTCACTCCCCCTCCAGTCCCTCTCTATCCCTCCCCTCAGTGTCTCCCCCACTCTCTTTCCCTCCCGTGTGTGTGTCTCTCTCTCTCTTTCTCCCTCCCCCTAGTGTCTCCCTCCCTCCATTGTCTCTCACTCTCATTCCAGCCATTGCCTCTCCCTCCCTCCAGTGTCTCTCTTGCACTCTCCAACCAGCAATTGTTTCTCCCTCCACCCGGTGTCTCTCTCACACTCTCCCTCCAGCCATTGTGTGTCTCTCTCCCTCCTGCCAGTGTCTCTCTCATCCCCATCCCCATGTAGCTCTTTCACCCCCCCTCCCCATGTCACACTCACTCTCACCCTCCTCCCCATCTCACACTCTCACCCCCCTCATGCCACTCACACCCTCCCCATGCCACAGTCTCACACTCACTCCCCCATGTCCCAGTCTCACTCTCCCACCCCCCCATGTCCCAGTCTCACTCCCCCCCATGTCCCAGTCTCACTCCCCCCATGTCCCAGTCTCACTCCCCGCCCCATGTGCCAGTCTCACTCCCCCCCCCATGTGCCAGTCTCACTCACCCCCCATGTGCCAGTCTCACTCACCCCTTCTCCCCATGTCACACACGCTGATACAGGAAGCAAGGAAATGCTGCTGTGTACTGGAGCACAGCGGAGCACAGCGCCACCTAATGGCCAAAAGAAAAATTGCAGCTGCAGACGGCTTTTTTTCCTCTGCTACTGGCAATATCGCCGCTGCTTCCTGCGCCCCCCCTAAACAATCTTGCGCCCCCCCAGGGGGGCGCGACCCCCAGTTTGCGCACCGCTGGTGTATGGTATCGGTGGGCTGGTGACATTGTTGCTTTAAAATCTATTCTATGGAAAAAATGCGGTAGTTCTGGTCAAAAATACAAAATCTTCGGGCATTTATACATTTACATCTTTTGCATTAATATTTTTGATAATTCTCCCTGTTCTCACCAAAATTACATCGTTTTTTTTTGTTAAGTTGATTTTAATATTGCATTTTTTATTTTATTTACACTGCTTTTATCAGGACATTTTTTTACTATTTACTTGTAGTTTTTTTTTTATAATTTTTTTGTTTTATAAATTCTTTATTTATGGAGTTTCCCAATGACATACATACAAAACGTACAGAATAAATAAAAATCATTGTTAAACATTTGCTTTACGTATTAAGTCATACAACCAGTTGACAGACCAGTGTAGCACTATTCCCAGACCACTCAAGTAGAGTATAGGTGTGAGAACCTCGGTAAACCACTTGGTTTCATTTTAGAGTGCAAGCATCGGTATGTCTGATAATCACCAGATTGGTAGGTATGTAAACAAATAATAAAAGGACAAACCAAGGCAAAGTAAATGAGACAAAAAAAAGTGGGTGGCAAAATAGAGTGAATACCCTACAAAAGGAGTGAGCTTGGGATCAGGACATAATCTAACCTGTCATATCTCCCTGTGTCTCTGTTTACTCCCCTGTGCCCCTCTCCTTTCAGTACAAGGTTGGGGTATCCCCGAGCCATCCCTCACTCCAAGTTGCCTGCTAAGTATGGCTAGATGGGTATTTAAGGCCCAGTTCTAATTTGTTCACGTTACACTGCTGCCACTGTGGAGGATCCATGGATACCATGTAGTGTCAATCTTTCCCATGTTGTCATGTGAGAGGTGCGCAAGTCTCTCTCCATATTATGGGCCTTCCAAACCCTTGAAATCCAGACCCCTAGTCTTGGAACTGAAGCCTGTTTCCAGAGCAAAGGGATGGCTCCTCTTGCCACATTTAGTAGATGTAAAATTAAAGATTTTTTTCAGTTTTTAGTTCGGGATATTGTCTCTCTATTCAGGATGGCAATCCAGTTATCCTCCGGCACTTTCAGCCCTGTGATATCCTGGATAGACCTCTTTCCAGAAGGTCTAGATTTTGGGGCAGTCCCACCAGATGTGTATTAGAGAGCCCCTCTGTCCATATTCCCGCCAACATCTATCTGTAGTGTTAGGAAAGATGTTTTCTAGTCTGGCTGGTGTATAGTATCATTGAAACAAGAGTCTGTATGAGGTCTCTAGTGTTTTTATTGAAGTTGAGGAAGAGCGTGACCTTGCATGTCGTGATGTCGGTTGATTCAGCTGCGTGGCCTAGACCCCTTTTCGTTCTACATCGCACTTCTTGAAAAAGTGGTCTAAATCTAGTGGTTACGTGGCATCATAGAGATAGTAGGAAGTCAAATGTTTGACTTGTGAGTTTACAACCTTTTTGGTTCGCTGTTTTATTTGAATCATGTTGCATGCTGTGGGAGCTCTCTCCTTAAGCAGCCACCATGTGGATCCTCAGCCACGGCCTTCCTCCCCTCCCCCCCCCCCCCCCCCCACTTGAACCATGTCCTGGGTTATGGGGATTATTTCTTAAACCACTCGGGGCACTACCGCACAAACTCCCATTTAAGTTTATTGGAGTTTCCATGTGATAGTTCCCTAATCGGCACTATTATAGTTTAATGGAAAAAAAACAAAGTTCATAATTATGGAAACCATATCTACATAACCTTAATATTATATGTTTCCGGTTTTTTTGGTGTACTTTTTTAACATGGTGTTTAATATTTTAGGCTTGTGCCCCACTATATCACTGGAGGACTGAAGGAAAACCAGAAAGGGAGCCGGTTGGAACATGCTTTTTGCAAACTGGAACCAAGATTGTGGAATATGCACCCTGTAGATCTGGTTGGTATTCAACTTTTTTAATTTTTTTTTTAGTGTGTATGGTTTACTTTGAACAAGGTTTCGTATACATTAGAATATATATTTTTGTGCTTGGCAACATTTATGGCACCAGGATCTTTCTACCAGCTTGTGATAGAACAATATTATACTGTATAGCAGTTTAAATCCCATCCCAGAAAGCTGTGTCTCAGACAATTTTGGGTTTGGTTTTCTCTGTGTTCTGCAGGCAGGTCAAAAACTCTTGACCAAGCAAAGTGATTCTTAGAGTAAGCATCAAGGTCATTTTGTAATTGGAGGTTTTGGTGTGTAGCATTTTCACCGCTCTCCTGTGCTAGGTAGCGTGCTTTATTACCTCATGCGCCTGTGATCGGCCATAACACACTAGTTTTGACATGGTTGAAACTGTACATTTTCCTGCACCAGTGCACTGCAGGAGGCCACTTGTCCACTCTCGTGCCCCGCCCCCCCAAACCCTCTCCCCCTTCCTCCTCTTTTTGGTTTTAATGAATTAACAAATAACCAAGATTTCACCAATTAGTCTTTCCATTGCTATTGTTTTATTTTGGTGCTATGAAGGACTACCCTATTAATGTATTTTTTGTCTTTGACAATCGCTCCCACTATTCCCGTTATTATAAATATCACTTGAAGCACGGTTTAATTATTATTATTATTATTTTTTTAAAGCAAAACTTGATGCTGAAGGACAAGGATTTTGCCAGGGGGGATTTAGTATTGACTTTACTAAGGTGAGTAATATTCTGTTCGTATTGCATACAAATACGCAAATTATGGTGTTGCCACATAACGGCCTTCATATTGTAAATAATGACTGATAGATAAATATCACTCACATATTCAATGCACAAACATACCTGGGCGCGCTGTAAGTAATGTATAAAAGCGTTGAAATCAGGCGTTCTCAGGATCAATAGTTTTAGGGGGGAAAAAAACGTTTTATTAGAACAGGATCAACGTTTCGATCCCTTCAAGGGCCTTTCTCAAGAACTTGATAAATATTAAGTTTGTTCAAATAAAACCTTTTTTTTTTTTTTTAAATGTTTCTATATCTATTGATCATTGCCTGAGATCTATCTATATACTGTATTCAACTTAAAATAAAACACATATGATGATATGCATAGCTTAATGAGACGAGGAGTAATTCAGTGGTAACGTTGCTGCATTGAAGTAGGTGAATCATCTGGTTTAATTCCTTTTATTTCCCTGCGACCCTATATAAGAACAAATGTTTTGAGCTGGAATTTGAAATGGAACATTCGAGTGTGGTCTAGAATAGATACCCAACGTCGCACTCTGTATGATTCCAGGCACTTTTATTTCAAAGCGTTACTGGAATTTCTTATCTACGTATTCTTATACTACAGTATTATTAGCATCTGAGGCTTGCATTGTTGAGGCTAAAATGTGACCTTTTCTGTGGTCCCGGTTTAAAGCGGCAATATGGGTTAACTTGTAATAAAAATATATTTGATTTTTTTTAACGTTTGAAGCAGGGGGTCTCCGAAGATAAACCCCATTAATTTCCGCTCCGGGGACCCCTTGCTTGCAGAGATACTTTACCTGTGCAGCAGTGCCGATATCCCTGCAAGCAAAGAATCCATAATCTAATGGTGACGTTTAAATGTCTCACATCTTGAGGGCCAATAGGAAGCCGTGACATCATCCGGTGCAGCTTCCTATTGGCCCGCATGACCTGGACCTTTAAACTCCACAGACATACCGGCGCCCCCTACAGAACTATCTCGGGAAGTAGGGGGTCCCTGGAGCTGAAATGTACGCAGTTCAGCACCAGAGACCACCTCGTACAAACCTGTAAAAATAAATATATTTTTAAATGATCCCGTATTGCTGCTTTAGCTGCTTTTGTGTTTTACACCAATAAGATGGAAACAGCCGTGTGATATTGACAACCTGTTTACATTACCGTTTTTACCAGCGACATGTCCTTGCAGAGCAAAGAATCTGTTAAACATGTGCTTAACATTTATTTATACTATGGTGTGGCCAACTCCAGTCCTCAAGGGCCACCAGCAAATCGTTATTTTTATTAAAAGATATTCCTGCTTCAGCGCAGGTGACTCATAATTACTGAGGCACTGATTGAGCCACCTGGGCTGAAGCATGGATATCTTTAAAAAAAAAACCTTTCAAATCTGCTTATACTTTATAGCGATACCCATATTAACTTTCATTAGTTTAATATGGTCTCTGTGTGGAACTGCGCCAAAAGAGGAGACGCACACAAAGTTTATAGGACTCCATGTTGAAATGGATTTGAAGCAAACGGTGACACTGTCCTGATTTGCATGTAATTTCCCAGAATCCCTAGCTGCAGTGAAAGCACTATGCTAGGCGACAATGGTGAGAAGCACAGTTGCAGACCTGTCTGACACGTGCATGTACTCACAAGTGATATTTTTATTTTGTTAAAAAAATGGATGTTACCATTACACTTTTATATACACTTCACCCATAATTATGTTCAAGCAAGAGACACTGAGAAGATTGGGGACTGTCCATTATCAGATTGAAAGACAGCAGGCCCATATTTAGGCATAGGTTACTAGGCCTGGGGCGAGGGCAGTACATTTTAGAGGGGCGGAAAATTCTGTGGGAGCCGGGGCTGCGGTTACAGAGGCCCCTCTCTCTTCCCCACAACAATTAAACTGGTTGCCGAGGGAGAGCGTGGGGCCTCTGTAAAGGTCTCTTACCGCCACCTGCAGCGCCGCCCCAATTCTGCAGCGTCACGGCGTCAAATGACACCACGACGTCATGTGGCACGCGATGCATTCTCATAGCAACGCGTCGCCACGTGACATTGGGACACTGCAAAAGGAGAAGGACAGGGGCGGCAAAAAAGGCAAGTGCCCATGGCAGCAGAATTCTAAAACGGGCCCTGGTTGACACAATGAATACTGTTGTTTGAACGTGCTGTGTCACGTTCTCAACTGTTCACGTAAACAATTATTTATTTCGGTTAACAAGCTGATTTTAAATTGATGGTTAATGAAATTCTGCAGCGAAACAGTGAGATTTCTTTTTTTTTGAATGCATGTAGTTTTTGTTACCGTATATCTGTATTTTGTTATATATTTTGTAATATCCCGTGGTAATGGATTTTCTGTATATTTGTTTTGCTTTTCTATCCTACAGGCAGATAGAGTTCTCCTTGGAGGGCCTGGTAGTTTTTATTGGCAAGGTACTGTACTATAGTTCTGTAACTCAAGCATGATTTCGTTTTCTTTTGTGTGTGTTTTAGTCTTTTTAGAGATCTTCCCATATATCTAAAATATTATATTCGAACACGGCAGACACAGCCCTGGTATTAAGAGAGCGCCCAAGAGAGGACGGAAGCGTTGATTAATAAAATAGCACTACTTTTTAATTAATTTTTTTAACGTAAGGGCTGCGGCTGACGGTTTCTAATTTTTGTATGTCCAGATCTGCAGTTGTGGTCGGTACATTTACTATTCTTGCCCATGTTGAGTGGTTTTCCCCATGTACTGTATATGTCTTAATATTTTTTGTATAGTGTCTTTACCCCGTTTATTTACTCTGTCTGGAATATTCATATTTCTATGTGGCACATTTATTTTATCTTTTGTTACTTTCCTTTCGAATTTACTTTATTTATTTTTTTGTCTCTTTCCTCAGTTTAGCATTGTGGAGTACATTACAAGGCAGAGATTTAAATATTCTTCATCCTTTTATCTGCCATTGACTTTAGCAGATAATGCAGGACCACAGTCCGATACCACACCATCGCTTGCTTAATTTCCCGCATGTGTGTTCAGATTTGGGTCTTAGTGGATACTTATCAAATGGGCTCTAGTTGGAATGTCAACAGTCATACAAGAAATAAAGCTGTAATCAATAATATAACGGTTATGTAGAAACGGTCGAGTTCAATGAGTTCCAAGATTCAAAGCCCGGGTAGAAAAACGGGGGGAGGGCTTTTGAGGACCATGGCAAAGAGAGGGGAGGTGTAATCAGTAACTTTAAGATGGTGTGATGCCACATCTTAGTCAAGAGTTGCAAGACAGAGCTGCAGCTTTCAGTACCGGGCCAAACTCCAACATTAACCCTTTGAGTGGCGGCTGTGCCAGTGTCCCCTGTCACCTCGCAATCACGGGGGATCATGTGATCGCAACATCACTGAGCACGGAAGTGGAAGAGTCTCTTTCTGTTCCTCTGCCGGCTATATAGTATTCAGTGCTCCTAACGCAATCTCACCTGGCTAGCCATACCCCATGAAGTGGTGGTTAGGCCATGGGACATTTATAAGGGTTAAATATAAAAGCTAAATGAAGCAAGACTTAGGGATTTTTTGGGGGGTGATTTTAATTAATTTTATATGAAAAATAAAACTGTATTAAGTATAGTTTAGTGGTACAATAAAACATGTAGATTTGTCATAAGTTGTGAAACTTTGTAATTGATCAACAAGAGGAAACTACTGTGCTCATTCAGTGCTGTACACTATATAATTTTATCCCTGGTTCGTTACAAGATTTCACAACAAATGGCAAATGTACACTGTTTTAGAACCATTTTGGCTACTAAAACCCTAGCAATTATAATCAAAGTATTTCAAAAAAATTTTTTTTTTAAAGATTTGGTTAGTTACTAAAAAAAAAAAAAAATTATGCTGCTACTCCCTTTTTGTTATGCCCAAAATTACATTATCACTCCTATTTTTTTCTTTAAGGTCAACTCATTTCAGACAAAGTAGCCGAGATTGTGGGTAAATATGATCCAGCAAAATACATGATCACGTATAACAGCCAGTTAGCAACTCGATCTGCTAATGCTTTGTACGACGACAGCTATTTAGGTGAGTAATACCTTAAAACAGATGCAAACCATTGTCATTTTTAGTGTTTACTATTCCAGAACAGTTCCCCAGGTCTGAAAAGGCTTTTGTTTTGAAGCATTGCCGTTCACCAAATGCCATGTCTAGTTGACTAAAACAAAAACAAAAAATGATTACTGTGTGTTCATTCTGTTGACAGAATTGTACATCTCTTATTAAATGTCACACAACGGCATTTAGAAACTGTTTCTCTGTACATATTTTAAATTCCCTGAAAGATTTATGCCGGCTTTGCATGGAGTGCTATACACCTGACATTTTTAGGTTTTGTATTTCTTACTTGGTGAATTATGATTATTATTGTTCTTATTCGATTTGAATTATCTTGCAAATTGCCACGGTTTCACAGTTCAGGATATATTTGTTGGTGTTTTTCAATGAGACATGGCTGCTGTAACGTCTTCACACTTCTTAACAACCCAGTATCTATTTGTATTTACAGTACTGCTTACTTTTTCTTTTTAATATTTTTTTTTTAAAGTCTTTCAGTGCCTCTTATAGTTTAAAAAAAATGTCAGTTCAATTATTTTTTACATTTTTACTTTGAGTAAACAGATGTTGCAATAAATTGATGTGATATTTGTTAGAGAGATTTCATCCACAGAATAAAAGCATTATTTAGAGCAAAACCAACAATGATTAAATCCTTCATTTGCATATTTTTCAAATTCTTTTCAAATTAGTTTTTTCCTAAAACAATACGTTTACTTGTTAACTAGTTTCATCATCTGTACAGGAATGTGTTCTGATTTATGCTTTTGTAAAATTTTTTGCTGTTGCATAAAACTACCCCTTTTTTTTCTAAATTAAAAATGTTATAAATATTTGTCGGTGCCCAAAAAGGGTATCAGTAGGACCCAAAACAATTGATTTACGTCTTTCCTGTTCATAATTTGAAGTTTTTAAACATATTTCTCCCATTTATTTTTGGGGTTAATGGTTGATTTTCTTAAGTTATTTAAATAGATGTAACCCTCGCTGCCTGGCTCCTGGGGCGTTACATCAGTGTCTCTATTATTGGCCAGTCAGAAGGCATTAACTTATTCAGGGTGCCGGACTCGTGCGGCTGGGCGATGGAAGTGATGGGCGTCAGGAACGTTTGTAGTACAAATAGTCTTTATTTCGGCCCTTTGTTATTCGGGCTTTTCTCGTTCATACATAATACAGTGTACAGCAGCATAGATGTCATCCATTTCATCCCACTTGTCTGTATTCTTAAGAGGTGCATCCCTATACCCCCTTACTTGACACACTGGGGAGGTGCAGACACCCTGACTGGATTCTCCTTAATTGACCTGTCCCCATTCTGCATAACGTCCGTTATGCTCCGTCACTCTTGGCCCCTTTTGGGCCCTGGCCAACTCGCTATAGTGAGGGCATTTACACCTCATTCCTGTCTCTGAACTGCCACTTCTAGACAGATTAGGATTGAGGCATGTGGAGATCTGCCTGTAGAACTGATCCTATGTCACCCAGGGTCCCTCCTCATGGGAACCTCTGTGGCGTGCATGCCTCCTCTTCTTCTGTGAACTGCTGGATTCACCAGAGCCATGTGTCGGGACTCTATCTGAAGGGGCACTGTCCCTATCTGGAAAATAAAAAATGGGGACGGGTCTGTCCTATACACTCAATAACATACCTCTTAACTATATACACAGAGGCACCTCCACCGTTGCTCTCCAGGAACCAACATCTCTAGCATCGTCCCTTCCTATATATACACCCAGGCAACATTGGGCAGGGCTAAGCATCTACTGACTCACCCCCAGTCCCGTGTGCTAGGAAAAGGCATTACTCTCTGTGGGTCCACACCATTACCTGCTAAAAGGCCATGGTAATTCTATAGGGGGTTACACATATTTATATTTGAAGACCAGACTTGTGTATTTCCAGTTGGGGAAATTATTGTATTTCAAGCATCTGTCTGTTTTAATTCTCTGAAAGTTGGCAAAGGTTTAATTCTCCTGATTGAATAAAAGGAATGTATCGTGGAGAAAGAGATGTCTTCTGCCATAAAGCACCTACAAGTCAGTAGACTGTAAGATGTTTTACAGTGCTTGGAAAGGTGTCTTATGATAGAAAACTGCTTATAAATATTGTCCCTAATATTCATTCAGTTTCCTTCTCCATCTTGTTGTTAAACCCAGAAGGCATATTAATAGAATATATTTTCCTGTTCCCCACACGAGTGGGTACTAATTGGTACTAGCTCCTATCTCGGCATAGGTAGGACAGGAAACTCTTCTTCAGGGACCTGTTATATAAGCTCCTCCATTTCCCTGCAGAGGCTGTCTTTTTCCTATCCTACAGCATAGTAGTAGAGTTTGGGACTCACCAGGACTGTTAGTGCAGTTCAATCTGGGAGGTTGTCAGCCTCTCTCCCCTTGACGCTCCGGCAGAAGTGTAGTCTGGAACAGCCAGCCCTCCTGCCCAATCGCAGGGCCGCGATTGGCCGAGTACTGTAGAAGTGTCTGGGAACACAGCCAGACTGGACCTCATGGCTGGGGTAAGACACACTAGATCCCTCTGTGACCAGGAAACAGATTGGGTGCCTTCTTATCCCCTTAAAGCGGCAGTGATTCTCTGATGTCACACGCGCAATGGTGCCATGTAGACTCCACGATAGTCTTAAAAGGGCAATACCATCTAATGGTGCCTGATCTTTTTGAAGCGTTTTTGAGGACTAAAGAGATTGGTTTTTTTTTTTGGTTTTTTTCAGCTTCTATAATCATTCTGTGTGAAATAGCAACGGGTCACTGCCCAAAACTTTTAGGGGAGTCCCTAGATTTTAAAATTATTGTAATACAAAAGAGTAACAATGGAGTGAAGATTGTTCTCTATGTGCTCTATCTTTGATGCAGTACCTCTGGAGTCAGTGAAAAGGAAGGTGGCTAATAAGCCCTGATATGTGCGGCCTGCAGTAAGCCCGATTATGTGTGGCTTCTAGTAAGCCAGTGCTCGAAACAAAGAAATTATGCGATGAGTGCTCAAGTCTGCGGCCAGGGGCCCAATGACAAGATTTTTACTCTCCAGTCCCGGATGAAAGATACGATCTCACATTATGGCTAAACGGGGCCAGAAGAGATCAGGGTCCCAAACAAGCCTAGATAGGTGAGGAGCATCAGAGGAGTCTGGTGTGCTATAGCAGTACCTGGAAGGAGAGTAGTGGGATTCATCTGATCATAGGACTGACTGGAATCAGCCTGATGAGAAATTGGTGATTCAGAGACTCTTTCCAAGCAGTATCCCTTCTTTTCACATAGACGTCAAAAGTTGGGTAAATTCCTTGAAGGTGGACGCTGCAATCGCCCGTATTGCAGGAAAGACTTCATTAGCAGTGGAAGATGCAGTGGCGTTTCGTGACACATTGGATTCTTTCTGGCAGCGGGTCATGCTTGCAAGCCTACAGTAGTAATAGCCTCATTTTTCAGAGCAATAAGAATGTTGCTAGGCAATCTGGAAGAGGCTTTGGAAAGAGGTGTCAGGAGAAACCCCATTCTTTTGGCATTATCAGAAATCAAGAGGGCGGCCGACCTATATAGCAGAAGCATTGCTGGATGTATTGCGCCTTTCAGCGAGAAGCATGGCCCTGTCCGTGGCAGCAATAAGAGTGCTTCTCGACTTACTGCTAAGATGTCTACAGGTGGTCGGGCTCCTGAGACATTAAATGTATAGCGCGAACGTGGGATCTTTTACTAGTGTTGGACACTCTAGATCTTTCCATGTCCAAATTTTTGCAGCAAGTAACATTAAGACTATTAACATAAAAGATAATATGGTTTGTAGCAATTAAATCTGCAATAATAGTGGAAGAATTGCAGGCTCTCTCAGGCAGAGAACGTTCTCTCGTTTTTCAGCAGGACAAAGCAGTCCTAAGACCTGTATTACGTTTCCTTCCAAAAATCGTGTTCTCATTTCACCTCAATGAAGCGATCAATCTATCATTCTGCCCCCATCCTGCGAATCCTAATGAGATGAGACTACGTAACTTAAATCTGGTAAGGTGTTTTAAGGTAAACATACTCAAATAAAAAAATACAGAAAATCCGATTTTTATGTATGATCAGATGGTCCTAGAAGAGGGCAGCAATCCTCAAAGGGTAACCATATCACAATGGATTATTTAATGTATAAAATAAACAAAACATCCTCCTCTCCCCACCCGTAAAACATTAAATTGGAATTGCGAACTGCTTTACAATGAACTGTATAAACTGATGGGCATCTAAGTGGTTTGTTTATTCTTATGTTTATAGCGACTAGAATATGATTAACATTAAATATGAAAGTTCTCAAAATGTCATTTGTTTATATTCTTTATTCACAGGATATTCAGTGGCGGTGGGGGATTTTAATGGAGATGGGATTGAAGGTATAATAGTTATTTTTTCTTTAGATGTATTAATGTGTATAACTTCTACTTAAATGTTTCTGTAACTCTGGGTTTATTATAAGCATTTTTAAATGTTGTCACCCTTCTTTATAAATGTTAAATTGATGGTAAATCAATACACCACAGGTGATGTGAAACTGTGGTTTATTGCAGGGTTACATTTGCTTGCAAACGCAGCCTCATTGAGAGATTCATTACAAGTAACTCGGCCAGTCACATTAGCAAGGTCAGGTCTCAGAATATGATGCTATAGGGGTGGCCAAACGCAGTCCTCAAAGGCCACCAACAGGCCAGGTTTTAAGGATATCTCTGCTTCAGCCCCGGTGGTCCAGTCAAAATGACTGAGCCACATATTGATAGATTTAGAGAGTAGTACTGCACCGACACACTTTATTCGAGCAAATACCCGGTATGTACCTGGCAGATACCTGGAATGCGCCGCTCCTCACCTCTGACAAGCCCCGTTGCATTTGCCTTCCCAGCCTGGGTTCATGCCTGGCTGATGGGCGGCTGATCTGTTAAATGATAATGATTAGGATTTAATAGGCTGCAATGCTTCGCGTGTCTACCAGATGGCATAAATTCATGAATTGTAATGCAGTATATATATATTTACTGTGCAGTATTGCAGCCAGCGGGAATAAAATGCTTCAATCCCTGCCGGAAAATAACTCAATGCACTCGGGCAGAAAACAGTCACAAACCTCAATACACCCGGGTATACCCGAATTCGTGGGACTAGCCGAGCTCGAATAAAGTGTGTCGCCAGTGTACAGGCATAACGGGCTTAAATCGAAAGGTGTTAAATAAGCCCTTAAAATCCAACCTTTCGGCTGCAACAATCCGCCTTTATCAAGGTGCGGGCTACACTAAAGGCCGATTGTTGCAGCCGAAACATCGGATTTTCATGGTTTATTTAACCTTTTTTTTATTTGTCTGTTGAGCCTGTACTACTGTCTCTAATCTATGATGCATACCGTGGGACTCTACAGAATTTCCGTCTGAAGAATGGAGCACCAGCGGATTGTATCTTTTTCCCCTTTTGATGAGTGCCTACATTACTCTAATATTTTGGAGCCACCTGGAAGCAGGGTATCCTTAAAACCTGACCTGTTCGTGGCTCTTGGGGATGGAGTTTGGCCACCCCTGTACTATATGAAAATTTATGATGGAATAAACCAGATTGAAACAACCATTTTTGTATTACTTGAACAGTTCTATAGCCAAGATTTTGAAAAGGGAACTTTTAGCTGTTCAAGCTGCAAACTGAACTTGGGTATTTTTGGGTGCCAAGAACAACGGTTTCCCCAAGATAAGATATTCTTTCACACCACAAGACCCAATAACAATGCAAGACATACATGGAGGAAAGCTGGCCACAGCGTTATTTTTCATTAATAAACTCCCCAGATCAGATCAAGCCCCAAAACGCATAATAACAGGTGTGCTGTTGGTGCACATTTGTTAGGATGGTTTCACATACTGTAGAACACCGGTTATCGGTTGTATGGTAAGAGTCCGTTTGCAATCCTGCAATAATTAAATATTACTTGGTTCTTGATCAGCATTGTCGTTTTTATTTTTGTCCTCAGATTTTGTGTCTGGTGTTCCAAGAGCTGCAAAAACGTTGGGAATGGTAAGATCTTATATCTTTGATTTTTTTGTTAAATAATATTTTTGTTAGGTAACTATTTATTATAATTAGTTTTTATTTATTTTTTTAATGCTAAGAAGTTAAGATAACTTCCTTTCTTGCAGGTTTCTATTTATGATGGGAAAAGTATGACCTCCTTGTACAATTTTACTGGAGAGCAGGTATGTTGTTGCTTGTTTGGCATTTCTTCTTAAAATACTAATTAGGGCTGTTTACCTCTACAATCTGACTGCATATGTTTCAATAGTAACTACTCAGGCATTCTAGTAACCAAATTAGCCAAACAAAATTAAACAGCCTATGGTTGCATGAACCACAGAGGCCGATTTCACCGTTCCCTGAGCTCTGGGATCACTTGGTTCTCGAGGTGGTTATAGTTTTTTGCCGGTTTCTGGTGCTGTCATTTTGACTGAAAGCTTATTTTCAGTTGGTGTATTTTCCATGATTGGACCGCAAACCCCCAGCTAATATCTTAAAAATGTTCAATGGCCATAACTTTTTTTTTTTTTTTGTAAGCGTCAGTCCGTTGGCCAATATTTTTTAACCTAACCTGAACTGGGTGTCCCCAAGAAGAGGACCACTCTGGTTAACCCCAAGCTGCCTCCTGATTCACGATATCTGAACCAGAAAAGTCTATGCTCACAAAATAGACATCAGTTCAGGCAGCCAATCGATGAGCATTGCATAAGGTTAATGTCACTATGATATGGATTTGCTTGCCGACGGGACATCCTGGCCATTTTTATTTGCCAATAGTGTCTGTAAATCAGATGATCCTGTATAATGAACTGCAAGTCTTCTGAGTTGTTTAATAAACTTGGTCTTTCTCCCAGTTCAAGTTAAGACCAAAGCAAAAAAAAAAATCAAACAGAAATAAAACTGCAAACACCAAAAATGTGTTTCTCCTTCTAGAACACAACTGAAATGAGCTCAGGTTATCCAGTTTACACATTGTGTTTGAAGAGGTGTCTACGTCAAAATAATTACCCGGTGTTACAAAAAAACCCATTGTTTTACTATGTTTCATTTTATAGTGTAGATTCCATTGCAACGCTTTACCTGTTTTTGGAGTTTTTATAGACTTATCTATACTGACCAGATGTTTTCTACTTAAAGCCCTTTAGAAAATGCCCTCTTAAAATGGTTCTAACCTCTGGCAGCACGCTTACATTTTGGCATATTTGCTGATGGGGAGCTGAATTTATTTGTTTTTGCAGAGTTTGTGGCAAAATCCCAGTGATTTTATTTTGTGCATAAGATTCAGATGTTTTCTCTACACGGTGGGGAAAAATGTCAGAACATTCACAAATAAAGAGTGGGTACATTCCTACGCGTTTCTTCCGAAAAGGAAAAAAGAGCCCTTTTGTGATATTTAACAAAAACAAATCTGGCAAGAGCTTTCTTGGCTATTACACCAACCTATAGTTGGATAACTTTGTTATTCACCGCTTCTTCCATATCACAACAACATTGGCCTGTTAATAAAGAACTTTGTTTCCAACCACAAGATGGCCTTTAAGCTTTTTTTTATAATTCATGTGAAATTATAGGCAAAATGCCTATACTCTGCATTATTTGATTTTACAGTATAAATGGGTTTTAAATTATATAATTTTTTTCTTTAATAGATGGCTGCATATTTTGGTTATTCTGTGGCTACTACAGATATCAATGGGGATGGGTAAGTATGTTTCTACTTATCTGCATTTTTTTATCAGTTAAAAGGCTACGACATAACCTGTCCTGTTGTAATATCTGCACAACATGGTTGCATAGGTTCATTTTAATAGTGCGCTGCAGAGTCTTATTTTTGAAGGAATTAAAAAAATATCCTTGGCCTCAAAATGTACTTTTCCAACACTGCCTTTATATCTACATAATAGGGAGTAGTTGCTACAGGCAGTGAGAAGACAGGAGAAGCCTTACACCCTCACTCTGACCAACAGGGCAGGGGGATGGGGGAGAAATAAATGATAATAATAAAAGTAAGGCCACAATTGGAAATGGCAGCCGGTAGTGCAGAGATAAATGGAGAGCCAAGTCTTCGCTAAAGCAAAAAGGTTCAGAGAGCGGGAGCAGAAGAGATCATGAATGGCCATGTATGTAAAAGTGATTTGTAGAAGTCATGACCGGACATCTCCCATAGATTGGAGGGAATGATCAGAGTCTGTATTTCACACAGTTAATCAAATACCATTAACCTGGTGATCCCTTCTACCAATTGTTACCTTTGGTGATTTATTTAGCACTTTGCATCCCACAGCCCAAAGGCTAATCCCAAATACCTTGGAAGTAACACCACACCATCAATCCTGTGGTCCCTTCCTTACCACATTTGCAGTCCTCACCTTAAATAAATTGGCCTGTCTGACATAATATAGTATAAACGTACTTCTCCTAGGAACGGGCATCTTTAGCATCTCAAAACGCGCCTCCACACCTCAAACACACGACCTCGGAATGTAAACTCACACTGCATTAAAGCCTTGCGCTCCTCTTTCTTTTCTCAGTTTAATAGATTTATTTATTGGATCCCCGCTTTTTATGGATCGCAGTTCAGATGGAAAGCTTCAGGAGCTGGGGCAGGTGTCGGTTTATCTTCAGCAAAGCACAGGCGGTCTTCAACATTTGTTACGGTTGAATGGTTTTGACTTGTTTGCCAGATTCGGCAGTTGCATTGCATCTCTTGGGGATGTTGACCAGGACGGCTTTAATGGTAAGAATAACTTTTCAAAAATGTTATATAATATTTGTAATACTTTTTTTGCAGGAACACCTAAAAATGGTTGATTTTCTGACTGTTTAAGAACTTGCACTGTGATCTCTGCGGCATTGCATAGTTTAGTAAATATGGGGGATGCTGAACATGATGTTTCTTTGTACTTTATGACTTTTTAGAGTTGAAAAAAAAGTGAACTTTTGTTGCATCCACTAATTTACAACTAAAGCTGCAATTCTGTGTCTGTCTTGCCTATAGAAACCCACTTGGTTGGTGAAACTAACCATTAAAGGTCCCTCCTCCTGGATCATTATGCCAGCTACTTCTTAGATAAGCATATCGGTAACTCCATCATTATAAACGGTGCCAAGTGTACATGTATACATTTCTACGCCTGCAACATCCACTAATGTTCTTAATTGGTTATTTGTCTGGTCGCCAAACAGGAATTTGTCTCTGGATACAAAATAAGTAATATGTCTTCAAACCAAGATTTCTGATACTGTTTAAAACATCTAACTTGGCAGGACAGTTATTTCCTTACTGTATATTGGTGAACTTGACTTGTGTATTGTAAAAGCTTCACATGGTTGGAACTGCTGAAGGCTCTCTAAATTTTGTATCTTAACCTAGACTGCCATCTAATGGATTATTTTAGAAACTGCATATCATAAAGTAAATACTGTAGTTTAAAGGGATTGTCAAAAACAGTATATCTCAAATACAAATTTCCTGAAGAAAGGTCATTTAAGGTCTCATAATAAAATTCCATTCAGCTGGCCTTTGCAAAATGTATCAAGATTAAGGTAATTGTGTAAAAATGGCCTATTGGGAATGATATACATTAATTTGACCAGGTTTACATGGTAAATCGGTAGTACTGTACTTAAGAATCTACTGTATGTATGAAAGCATTGTAAGTTAGTGCAAATAAAAACAAGCGATCAAAGTGAATGATATGAAGATGTGCACATACTGTATATCCATGTGGTCAAATAAATTATTATTACAATATGACAGAAATATGCTAATATGGCACCACGTGAACAAACTCCAACTAGAACCTTACTACTGTACTAATCAAGAAAATCTAAATGTTAAAAATTATAGATTTGATCAATATGTATATATAAAAAATGCAAGAAATATATAAAAAAATACACCCTAAACCTGGTGATGATCTGACAAGTCCTCAAAAATTCATTAGATGGAGGCCACACACACACAGTCCTTCTAAAGCATCAAGTCCAAATAGATATACTGTATGCTGCTTCTGTGGGTTAACATTTCGTCCTAATGCATCCAAAATAACAGCACAAAATACCAAGATCAGGAGTGGCCAACTCCAGTCCTCAAGGACCACCAACGGGTCAGGTTATAAGGATATCCCTGCTTCAGCATAGATAGCTCAATCAGTGCTTAGTGGATGGATATCTGGGGCGCTCCCTTTGCAGTTTAAGGGTGGTGTTGGAATATAAGATAAGAACGGAGCACTTGTGATACAATACAGTCATAGTCTGCTGCTGGACCCAAAGAGAATCCGCCTTTGGATAGAGTGCCGCGAGCACAGATGAGAAATAAAAGATAAAATGAATGGGTATTCATATATAGTAGATAGTCATGAAAACAAATCAATAGATAATAATCATAGAGCGACCCAATATCTGGATCACAACATACAAAAGATGCTCTGCGCAACTATGTGCACATGGAGAGAAGACTGAGATAATAGTACAGTATAAGCTACTCACACGGTCATGTGTGAGCAAATAGCCCAGAGTGGGCTGGGGGTTAATGAGCAGGTGGACGGTATCCCCTCCGCATTGGCCCCAAATATAATAGGATGACATGCACTGGGAAATTTTGGGGTCGCTCTATGATTATTGATTTGTTTTCATCATTATCTACTATATACAGTATGAATATCCATTAATTTAACTTTTATTTCTTATCTGCGCTCCCCGCACTCTATCAATCGGTGCTTAAAACCTGACCTGTAGGTGGCCCTTGAGGACTGGAGTTGGCCACACCTGACCAAATGCAATATGTTTCAAAGTGTAACAAAAATAAAACCTGAGGTAATACTCACATTTTACTCTAGTTGAGCACTTCTCATATATTGGTGTCAGCAGAGATGCCGTCTTTGGTTGCCACTGTACCACTGCTCT
The DNA here is from genome assembly GCF_040206685.1 of Ascaphus truei. Lineage (NCBI taxonomy): Eukaryota > Metazoa > Chordata > Amphibia > Anura > Ascaphidae > Ascaphus > Ascaphus truei. The sequence continues at coordinate 64,957,100 of NC_134489.1, read as the reverse complement.
TTTCAGCATCTTGGTGAGTTGTCTGGGTCAGCTCTTACGGATTACGTCACTCTCCAGCATCACAAACCCGGCTCCCAGGGCAACTGCTTACTTCAGTTCGTCGGGGGAGGAGCATTCACACAACATGTTGGGGCAGTGGTGAACGGTGGAGCCCTCTTGCAAAGGTGTCTCTAGTGTTGAAGGTACAGCACTAGCACAGTGAGGCCTGTGGAGCAAGCAGCTGCAATGGATACAGGTTTGTGACGCTGGAGAGTGATGTCATAAGTAAGGTCCGACTGCTAACACAGTCATCGAGTTTGTGGTTTATGTGCAGCAACGAGTGCTGTCTCCCAACAATATTAGAACAAAATAATACTGTCATTGTTTTTGTCACCCTGTTTTTTTATTTAACATTTCGATGTGATCGACTTTTTACAAGCCAGTACATATTTAGAGATGATTGTGCAAAAAGAAGCTCCTAAATGTTGTACAATTTTGTAATTTAATGTGCTAATTAATATATATTTTTTCAACTTGTTTAAGATGTTGCCATTGCTGCACCGTATGGTGGCGACAGCAAGAGAGGCCTTGTTTACATTTACAATGGGAGACCTTCGGGGTTGACCTCTGTGCCATCTCAGGTCCTTGAAGGAAAGTGGGCTTCTAAAACTATGCCACCAAGCTTTGGGTACTCCTTAAAAGGAGCAACTGACGTTGATGAAAATGGATATCCAGGTAAGTCTTTCTTTTATGGGCATATCCAGCGTTTCTCAAATTTCTCCTGGGGAAAACTCCAACTAGGCCATGTTTTGTTGATTACAAACCATTCAGAAAAATGTAATTTATTATTTTTTTCATGGAAAAGTGCGAATCAAGTCATTTGACCATATCCTTTTGTGAAATATTTAGCAAAAATAGCAAACATCTAAAAAATATAAAAATAAAATAATAATAAAAAATAAGTCACCAGGCATTAAAAGTCAATGGCGCACATTGATCACGTGCCGGAACGGACATGATTACCTCTACCGGCATTTGACACGTGCCCCAATGATCATTGCAAAATGGCCTATTATATACTTCTGGTCGGTCCTAACCTCCATGTTAGGACCACCTGCTGCCTCCGCCACCCGTATCACAGGTGGAGAGCAGGTCCCTACGTATGGTGGGCCTAATGTATGGTTTTCACGGGCTAAATCCGTGTGACTGACTGCGTTTCCAAAAGAAAATCGATAAAGTAAATTGCATTTTTTTGTAAGGTTTAGACTCTAGAGGGAAGATGGTTTGTGGTTTCTCAGCCCCTCACCCCCTTCCATAAAAAGTTAATGAAATGATTTCATGTCTCCCCCATGATATTAAAGATCAACTGCATTAGTGATGGGCAGAAGATTATGGAGCCAATATTTTTACAATATTGACTGTAATAGTAATATTTTAGTAGAAATGAGAGGTGGTTAGGAAAGGAACATGTACAAATACTGTATGTGAACTGTCTACCATGTGTTGTAATCAAAGAAAATTGGAAAAGTGCATAAACTTTTTGAACACAATGGAGCCAAGATACAATTTAAAATTGATATTTAAAAAAAATCATAACATTATTACTATTTTTTCCTTTTAATGGCACCAGTTGCCAGAATTCGAACTTTTAAGCGCATTACAGTTGTCATTTTATCAATGGTACAAAAGGCCGCGCCATTAATGATTTTTCCTAAACTTTTTCTTTACTTACAGACTTAATTGTAGGAGCTTTTGGGGCAGATAAAGCGGTTTTATACAGGTACAGTATGCATATCGATGCTATAGCAAGTAGCAAACTTACGCTATCATCATTTTAGATGTTTTGAATTCAAACATTGCCTTGAGTTCCAGGAAGAGTAATTCTCATACTGTACAGTACATACATAAATTGTTTGTTCTATGTTTTTACATAGTCTGAAATAGTAAAGTACTATATACAGTAATTAGCAATGTTGAGGTATTAAAAAAAAAAAAAAATATATATATATATATATATATATATATATAATTTTTTTATTATTTTTTTTTAAAGTATTGCTTTCAGGTGCCTTAGCAAAATACATTTTTATGTAAATCCTATTCATAGCAACACATAGAATTACCTGTAGAAATAAAATTAAAATGAATTGGCCACCAAAACAAAGAATGGATATTTCTCCAAATTCATAAATAATTGTGCATAAATCTTTAAAGAAAGTTAAATATTGAACTACTTCTGTCTTAATCTTTGGTAAATTAAAAAGTATATTACTTCTGACTCTTATCTTTACATTAACAAATTAGCTGTTGTTTTTTGGATGAACACTTGGTGTCAAAATGTATATATTAAGTAATGAAGCAGTGTGAGATTTCCTCATAAATTAAAATATATGAACAAAAAGTATAAATATTAACTGATCATTTGTATCATCAATGTACCTTTTAGTATTCATTTTTGTGTTGCATAATTTAAGATCCTTTTTTTTAAATCAGGTTTAAGGTCTTCAACTTCTGCTGTCTATGCTACAAATAAAGGCAATATGTTTTTGTGACTTAATTAAAGCAAGATACACTGCTTACAGAGTTCTTGTACAAATGTGCACAATCATTCTATGAATGTGACCCTTTAGTTTTAACATTGTGTTCTCTTTTGAACAGGGCTAGACCAGTTATCAGTGTAAATGCTGTTTTGGAAGTGAATCCAACTATCCTAAACCCAGAAAGTAAAATGTGTAATCTTGCAAATGGTATCCAGGTTTCCTGGTAAGTGTGCTTGCTTTACATAACATAACTATTACAAATATAAAGAAAAATCGATTTCCATGGTTAATTTGCATCATGACAACCATTTTATTTTTAAACCCGTTTTTGACTCTGTGGTGCCGCTCAACTGATCATTCCCCCCTCTTCTATTGTGGAACACGGAATCTCCTACTTATACGAGTGCCATCCTGCCCCTCTCCGGTTCATCCGGCTTCTGCCCTCTTCCATCGTGGCTTTTGCCAGCTTCCTACCAGTAAGGATGACCCCAGGACGATGTAGCCAACGTTATTAGAATCACTGGTATTCTGCAGTGGGACATACACAACGCGCCAGCAGGAGAAATGGTCATTGTTTTTGAATTGGCCGTGTGTGAAAGCAGGCCACCAGCGGGTGTAAAAATGCTGTCTACATCTGTTCAGGCATACCCCGCATTAACGTACGCAATGGGACCAGAGCATGTATGTAAAGCGAAAATGTACTTAGTGAAGCACTAACTTTTTTCCACTTATCATTGCATGTACTGTACTGCAATCATCATATACGTGCATAACTGATGTAAATAACGCATTTGTAACAGGCTCTATAGTGGCCCCGCTTGCGCACAGCTTCAGTACAGGTAGGGAGCCGGTATTGCGGTTCAGGACGTGCTGACAGGCGCATGCGCGAGCTGCCGTTTGCCTAGTGGCCGATAAGTCCTTACTTGCGAGTGTACTTAAAGTGAGTGTCCTTAAACCGGGGTATGCCTGTATGTCTTTCTTACTGATTGGCTTACCAACCAGTGAGTTAAACCAGTGTCTTACAAAACCAGGAGACACAACACACTCTACACTCTCCACTGTTTAATACTCATCTTAAAGAATAGGTCAACAAGTCATTGAGTTGCGTGATCAAGAACACCTCCATACATCCATTTTCCATATATTAATATAATGTTGTACAAATTAATTGCAAGACAACCTAATATTAAATACCGCACTGAAATTGAAACAAAGGTGTAGGAGTTCAAGATTTAACAATAAAATTAACATCAACAAAATCCTTTGTATAGAATGAAGTTGTTATAAGCTTCTTTGTATATGTAATTAACAAGAGACAGGGAGTGCCCAATGCTACATCCAATTGACAAAACATATATGATGAAAAGAATAAAGTAAAATACTGCAATAATAATAATAATATTAAATACTTGGTTATTTAGTTAACCCTTTGGCCAAAGGCGTCATAAGCCTGCATACCAACGTCAAGGTATAACCAAAATAATGCAGGTCCTACACTACACTACATTGTGAACCCTTCCTTTTACCTCTAAGAGGGGAAGAACCATTATAGGTCTTGTTCCTGCAGCAAGTGAAATGACCTCCCAAATAAAAAGGTGAAGGAGGAGGAGTGAGCTCTGGGGGGAGGTGCCACAGCCTCCAATTGACTGCTACCAGTCAGACATTGATTAACACACATTCCCAGCAAGCTTGCTGGGAATGTGTGTATACCTAATTAGCCTGGGACTGTTTTGAGCTTAGTGTGTTAACACTGCAATTTCAGATTTCCCGAAATATTGTATCACTGTAGGAGGTGGGAAAAGATTGGAATACCCATGCAAGGATTTATAACGTTCAATACACATAAATATAACTATTACACACCAAGCCAGTCCAGAGTAGGACCCAATGAAACAATCAATAGATATATTAAACGGGATTAACAACCAATTTTGGAATTAGACTTTTTTTTCTATTTATCTACAACCTCTACAATTCTGTGCATGTTGTAACAATTTCCAGTTTACCAGTATTCCTTTAAAAATTGCAACTATGCACAGCGTTGGATACATTGGGGGAGGGGTGCATTTTAAAATAAATCCATTCTGTAGTATTAGATAATACTTTAAAAAAATTTTATTTAAGTCTTAATGCCATTTTTCATGCATTTTTGAGCATCCTTTGCTTTCTATAGCAGGCTTTAGCACACTTCTCCAGCCGTGCAAGATCTTTGTAACACTTAACTGTGATAATTTGTTGCCAATATTCCCTTCAGTTTGAACTGCAAACTGTAACAATAGATAATGTTACCTTCGTAATTTAAGAATACATTGTAGCTGCGGAGTTACACTGACTGTAAGGATTGATTGTGTTAAATAAATATTTGCCTTTCGGTTTCAGTCACTAGCTACATTAAAACATCGCTCAATTGCTCATAGTAAGCACTGTGCAGCATCTGACTAACTAGGGGTTCAAAATGTGACCAACACACACATCCATAGATATAATCAAAATAGTGTATAATATAATGCTATTCTATAGTGAACTGTGGAGTAACACATACTGGCCGGAATAAGAACGAAATTGGTGGAACAACGCCAGCAATATATTTGTCTGTGATATTACACCGGCCTTCGTGTGTGTGGTATGTATGTATGTATGTATATGTATGGCGTTTTGCTGCTTTGTCCTCTTGGTACGTCAATGTTTTAATATAAACAATATATCAAAGTGAGGAAATACTTCTGGTTATGTCGGTAAGAAATGTTGCTTTTTTTTCTTGTAGTTTTGATGTCAAATTCTGTCTAAAGGCTGATGGTAAAGGAAAACTCCCCAATGATCTTAGTAAGTTTGAAACCAGAAATCGATTCCTTTGTAACCTAATACATTATCTGACATATAAATGTATATTGGTGAGTGGTAAAGCTACTAACAGCTGTAAACAGAGAGTACAAAAAGAGTCAATGGTAGGTAGTAATAATGTAGGACTGCTGAGGTAAGCAACGAGGGAATTCCACAACGTGGGTGTGAAAGGAGAGTAAAAATAGATGAAGAAGACACTGTAGGCCTGCGTGTGTAAGAAAGAGGAGTTCCAATGGAAACCGCTACCTGAGATCCTTGGAGTATAGAGAGTCTGTGTCAGCGCCTCTATGGATCCCTCTTGTAGCACTCCTCAAACGCAGCCCTCTCTGCAGAAGGAACGAAGCCGTCCTGGGTATCTACTGCACGGTCTCACATCAATGGCGCGGAGTTCCCGAGTGCCGGAAGTACGTCATGGTACATCCGGTCCATCCGGAAAGTCTTCCTCTCCCTGTAGACACGTGATTTCACGGGGGAGAATGTAATGAACGCCGACACCCACGTACCCACGTACCCTCAGATCCTCAGCGCGTCACTCCAATCCAGTAACCGTGACATACGAAGTAAGGATCGGAAAATTGATTCGCGGAAGTCCAAAAAATGCACCAAAAGCTCACCAAGTGAAGGGCTAAAAAAGTTTAATAAAGACTACATAAAATGAAAATGGGGACACACAAAAAACTAATACATAACAACCCCTACGCGTTTGAGAAAGGGCACTAAGGTGCCTGAAACGCGAAGGGTTGTTATGTATTAGTTTTTTGTGTGTCCCCATTTTCATTTTATGTAGTCTTTATTAAACTTTTTTAGCCCTTCACTTGGTGAGCTTTTGGTGCATTTTTTGGACTTCCGCGAATCAATTTTCCAATCCTTACTTCGTATATAAATGTATATGTTTGCCATTATTGTGGTCGTATTAAATGTAAGCATTACGGGTTTCCAGTAAATATATTTTACATTTCTAATATTCTTGTATTAATATGTTATTCTTTTTACTGCTTAAATGATTGCAGGTCTTGAAATAACTCTTAACGCTACATGCTTCTTATATCCAAGACATTTTATAATTACACTGATCAATACATTTAATTGTCAAATATTACTTGCTGGGTATCTGTATGTTTATCATGAAAACCTGACCTGTTGGGGGGATGGGGAGGAGCGTAAGGACTGAAGTTGAAGTTGAGCATCCCTACCTTACGGCTTGGCATCAGTTCATAAACATAGCCCTTCGTTTTAAAGCATTGAATTACTAATACTATTTACCCTGTATTTAAAAGTGCGGTGCCATTTAAGAGCCTACATTGCTGCAGGCTTCACAAGCCATAGAAACCACAGCCGACCGCATCAAAAATGACTCTTCAATAAGTCCTAGCAACCTAAAACAAACTGAATTGGTTATTTCGCCATGAACTCTGCAGAAATTAAAATGATCGCTATCTGTTCATTACACACCACATCTGTAGTTAAACTCACTTGTACGTTGTTGCCTTTTTTCATTTGCTAGAATTCCATGTCGAGCTGTTACTGGATAAACTTAAGCAAAAAGGCGCCATACGGAGAGCGCTGTTCCTTCACACCAAGCAGTCCAGCCACTCCAAGAACATGACGATTAAAAATGGAGGCGGAATGCGTTGTGAAGAACTGCAGGCATATTTACGGGTGACTACTAAAACACTTTAAGCACAAAATAAAGTCAGAATTGGTGCATCTTTTTAAAAAAAATACATTTTCTGTACTTCTATATCCATCATTTTCTCCGATATTTCATTATTTTAGTCCTAATGACTTTCCTTTCATCCATCTTTTCCATCCCATTCATCAGCCCTTCTGTAGAGCTCCACAAAAGGATGAAACGGTTTTAAATTCTGTCTTCTGAAATGCCCCAGTATTACCTACTGTACTGTGGTCAGGGATATAACATTAGTAAGGTAACTGCAAACATGTGGGATGCTGCTTTTGTGGTTGGTGCAGTAATTCAATAAACAGGATGGATGATCTTGTACTTAATTTCATGGGCGGAAGAGGAGCTGCATGATGGAAAGGGGATTAATAGGGAAATTCAAAGGCCAAGAAGGGAAAGCCCATACCTTTATGTATTTTCTGGTAAAGCATACTGTGAACATATATGAAAACCTTCAAACTTGTCTGGAAAGGCTGTCCTTGTTTTTAAGGTCCTACAAGCACAGTTGTAATCTTGCAAGTGGAAGTCCAGTTGATTGGTTGAACGTCCCCTTCCCATCAGTTAATGGTTCTCCACTATTATGTAACTAAAATTGTTCTTGAAGTCGCACAAAAAATGACTGAATTCATTTTTTAGTCTTATCAAATATTTTGCTGGGAAAAAATACATTAACTCTCGTTTTCAAGTCTGTGCTGGGTAACCTTTGTGCATTTGTTTTCCTTCGAGTGTTTCAACGCCAAGTAGCTACAGGCACACATGTATGCCCACAAGTGTGGGTCTCCCCTGAGGGGTAAGAACAATTCCCTCTGTCAAGTGTCCACCAATAGCAACACTCTGCATGGGGTTTTGTCTGGGTGCTCCCCCAAGCACGTGTACATGGGAATACATTCTAAACAGAATCTTTGTATGTTTATGTACACACATGAAATATAACCAGTTTTTTTAACTGTATTTTCATAGAAAAATGCTGTTTGCAGTAGTACAAATATTGCTATTATGTAACTAAAATGACATAAAAGTGGCTGTCAATGTTTGATGCCATTGTAAGAATTTTAACTCATCATTTCTGTGTACATACAGCCATTAGGAATACTATGGAGAGAGACCTCGCTCAAAGACCCCTAGGTGGTATTAGCGTGCTGCCAAGTGAGTGTGAATATGAAGGTAGAGAGATGTACCTAGAGAAGGCACCAAAAGGTCCCATGTAAATGGCGCACAGCAGACCCTTATAGTATAGTATGGTCAGGGGTGAACAGTATATACATAAAAAAAGTTTATTAAATATCTTGATTAAAATATTGTGTGGTGTGTATGACGCAAATAAAAATAGACTGGATAAGTCTATAGTACTATTCGATTTCCCTAGTCAGAACCAGTGGTGAGCAATGCTAAATAGATGGTGTGTACACACGTGAAGCTCAAGTAAGAGCTACCAGAGTATGAAACATCACTGCTAACAGCTGATCACTGTATCCTGGCTAAAGTGTATACCAGTTGCAATCTGGGCTGTGCAGTGGGTATTTCCACATATGAAGTGCCCTGTGTTCAGATAGGATACCTAATGACCAGATACCCCGAAGGTAAGTAGCTCTGAATGGGCTGAGCACACAATATCCAGGCGTGATGGATGTTATAGTGAGAAGATCTCACTGCGCATGCGTAATGGATGTAATGACAGTGGGATCGTGAATACGCATGTAGAGCCAGGTAGGTAAAGTTAAACTGCAACCCACATGCGATGTCTTAATCTGCAGCGCTATCAAAATGCGTGTTGTTGTGTTTTCAACTGCTATATAGCGTAAGGGCTATTGGACGCACAGTTTTCAGCACGATTGTGCTATTGGTATGAAAGACTTCCATCACGCCTGGATATTGTGTGCTCAGCCCATTCAGAGCTACTTACCTTCGGGCTATCTGTCATTAGATATCCTACCTGAACACAGGGCACTTCATATGTGGAAATACCCACTGCACAGCCCAGATTGCAACTGGTATACACTTTAGCCAGGATACAGTGATCAGCTGTTAGCAATGATGTTTCATACTCTGGTAGCTCTTACTTGAGCTTCACGTGTGTACACACCATCTATTTAGCATTGCTCACCACTGGTTCTGACTAGGGAAACCGAGTAGTACTATAGACTTATCCAGTCTATTTTTATTTGCGTCATACACACCACACAATATTTTAATCAAGATATTTAATAAACTTTTTTTATTTTTATGTATATACTGTTCACCCCTGACCATACTATAAGGGTCTGCTGTGCGCCATTTACAAGGGACCTTTTGGTGCCTTCTCTAGGTACATCTCTCTATCTTTACATGCAGCCATTGCAAAACATAATACAGCTCAACTCCGTTATAGCACAATCCGCTTATAACATGGTCTGAGCGTGACAACCGATTTAAAAACATCACACTCGCACACCATGTGGGCATTAAACATGAACATCTACAGCACAGTGCAGTGGACTACACAAACCCTGTGGCGTAACAGGTAGAGAATTGGTACTAGCATATGAATGGTCCTGGAATCGATTCCTGTATGATATGGTATAATTTATAAATTATTATAACGCAGTCTCATTCTTTGGACCCCGAGGACCGCATTATAACGCTGTTCAGCTGTACCTTTCATTGGAAAGAATATTTAGCAAAATTCTGTTTTTAAAATGGAGAGCTGGCATTTTGCCCAAACGGCTAAACTCTAGTTTCTTGGTTACATAATAGAAGTGTGAAGGTGACCTAATACTTTTGGTTACAAAAAATATATATTTGTGTGTTCTCTTTCCTTAAAATTCCCCCAGGATGACTCCGAGTTTAGGGACAAGCTTACTCCTATAACCATTTTCATGGAATACCACATGGATTATAAAAGCGCCTCTGACTCATCGGGGCTCCAGCCCATCCTAAACCAGTTCACTCCAGCAAACATCACCAAACAGGTATTTTTAACTATTTTTTTTTTTTAATGTGCACTATGAAATAAATCCTTTTCTTTTTATTAGTTTCATACATTTGTCACCTTATAATCCTCTGAAGTGTCATCAAATGTTGCCCTTCTGTGGTGTCAACTTTTATGGTCTTGTATGCTCCATTGCAGCCATTACATTGTTATTAAGTTTTTCTTCAAGCTTGAAATTGTAAAATATTTGCCCTCTTCTACCACCGCCCCATCCCTCTTTGTAACTTAATATGAATATTCTTTGTCCGCCTGGAAGGTATGATCCATCTTCTACCGTAGTCTGAACTTGTCCTGAAGTATTAGGGGTCTGTACATCAATGCAGAAAAATTGTGTTTGACTCCCGTTGTTTTTAGGGTTGCGTCATATGTAAGACCAGGTTTAAAAAAATAAAATGGGGGAAATGGTGCACAGAGGCAGAATGTGATACACTGTCACACACGGGGCAAAGAGTGGAGCAATGTCCTTTTGTTACCTAAGCGCTGGATGAACATGCCCAGTTTTGCTCTAGTCTGTTTTGTCTTGATGCATAGACCCCCTCAGAGTGGTGTGGCCTGCATTTATATTCCATTCCAGGCATATAATATATCCGCCTGAATATTTATTATCACCCACTAGGTACTAAAATAATTTCAGATCTATTAGATACTTAAAGCTTTCTGTGATACAGTACCAATAGTTCAAGTTTTAGAAGAGCAAAGTAAAAGGGTTTCTTTCCTTTCAACCCTTTTTGAACCCCATTAATTTAATCTCCGGGACCCTTGCTTCCCAGCTTCCCAAGATACTTACCTCCTGAACGGGGTACCAGTATCTCAGCAAAGTTGAAAGCTCCCCCGTCACGTGGACCAATAGGAAACCGCTTAGATGACGTCACAGCTTCCTATTGGCCTGGGAGCTTTGGAAAAAAAACGCCATTACATGAACACAGCTAGCGAGCCAGAGTGGCTACCTGCACCCCCTACAGAGATAAGTATCTCGGGAAGCAGGGGGCCTCTTGAGATGACGGATCCACCTGTGCTGAAGGGATATCCTTAAAACCTGACCTGTTGGTGGCCTTTGAGGACTGGCGTTGGCCACCCCTGCTGTAGGATGTTGAAATTGTTTTTGTGTTGCAGTTCTTCACTTTATAAGGTTTAAGGAGCAAAATGTTATGACAAATGCCATATATGCTACTGAAACAATGTAATGTGCAAATATGTTTTCTTGTGTTCTTTCTTAGGCTCACATTTTGCTGGACTGTGGTGGGGACAATATATGCAAGCCAAATTTGCAGGTCTCAGTGGAAAGGTATGTGGGGATTTAATATAACTATTTGTTTAACACAGGCAAACATGTTTATTGTTCAATACAAATGTGACCGTACCTTATTTAACAGACAGTTATGACCAAATTTTTGGCATCACCATATATAAGTACATTAAGTTAGAACAAACGTTGTCTCACTGTTTTAGTAAATGGGCATAGTTATTAATCACTCTTTTTATATAGGTACTCAAAAAACATTGAATTACATTGGTTTAACCGTAAAATGCATTTGGTTAGTTAAAATAAATGTAAAAAATCAAGTGTATATTAAGGCAACAATCTCTCACAAAATAAAAATACATTTTTTTTTTTTTTTAACAGAATTCGAACCAGAGATTTTCCAGAGCTGAACTGCTCTATTTTCAGCTCTCGGTATTCCCCGGTTTCCAAGCTACTGTGTTTTTAGTTGCCGGTGCACTTCCTGGTGTTTTAGAGGTGGTTATCCAATAGGAAGTTGCATCGTCATCCATTGCGGCTTCCTATTGGCCCCTCGGTTTGGTGGTCATTTTGTTTTCCCAGGAAGAGAGGAGAACATCGGCACCTAAACTGTACGTATTCCGGGAACCAAGAGGTCCTTGGAGCTGTAAATGGCGCGGCTTAGCTCAGGAATACCCCTTGATTGCATTCCTGTTAAAAAAATAAATACAAATTATCAAAAGAAAACGAGGAGGTAGGATTGTTGTTTTTAAAGGCTTTGTAAAAAATAAAAACAAACGGTACAAACATCATAATGGTTAATAATGCCAATTTGATGCGCGGTAACTGCATTGTCCTTTAAATATCTTCTTATATACGAGTTTGTGTGAGCAATGCAAGGCCAGCCATGCTCTGGTAAAACCTCTGTTTAGGTAAATAAAACCTCATTTTAAAAAAAAAGACGGTGAGTGTAGGAAGTTGCGGATTTACAATACATTTACATGATACATTTCAAAAGTCCTTCTTTATGCTCTTTGCAATAAACATGCGCGCTCAATGCGCAAACGGAAAGTGAATATCTTGCTGATTACTAATACTTTATTTTCAATTGGAATCAACAAACATAGGGTTTCCCCCTGGCTCCTATTTGCCACCAGGTTTTGAGATTGGGTTGTTTGCAGTACAGATCCGCCTGGGCTGGCTTCTCTTTACATTTCGTAGCGGTCCGGTGAAAGGTTCATACAATTTTGAGGTTTTCTCCCTTAAACCGTTCCCTGGTTGGGTACCCCATGCTTATCAGGAGATAGGTGGTAACCATAGTTACAGCCTTTTTACATTCTGCACCATTTATTATTGGTGATATTATTGGTGACATTTAGCATTTGTTCCTGCAATGGGAAGAAGGTAGGAAAACACTTTGACAAAATTGTGTTTCTTTTTTTCCCCTCAGTGACGCCACCTAGTGGATATGGTAATTTATTTTTCTCTCTTATCAGTGACCAGAAGCAGATTTACATAGGAGACGATAGTCCTTTGACACTGTTGGTCGAAGCTCAGAATCAAGGGGAAGGAGCCTATGAAGCAGAACTCTTTGTCCAGATCCCACCTCAGGCAGACTTTATTGGTGTTGTTCGGAACAGTGAGGTGAGCCGCGAAGCAGATTTGCTTCTAATGTAGCATTTTTCTGTTTTATAGTGTAGTTGGAGAAATTAGCATATTGATCACAAAAAAAAAAAAAAAATGAAACACTCGTATCACTGCCTTAGACGTGTGCTATAAGAGAAGCTGTATTTATTGCTGCATCAAGGTAGTAAGATGCGTAAAGAAAGAAATCGTTGGATCTGTATTAGATGTATAATAAAACGCTCTTTGATGCAATCGGTTAATGTATTCTTTCTAATAATAGTAGTAATAACTTTGTCATAGAGCACTATTTCATATTTCACTTTCAGTGGGGCCATCGGTGATAGCCCCTGATTAAACCCCCTTATAAAGGGTCTTAATCTGCCATAAACACAATTTCATGTATTTTGAAGTCAAACTGTAACCACATTAACCCCTAAAGCACCAGATTGATTAAAATACTTCATATCCCCCACCATTTTTTATTACATAAAATTCCTTTCTTGTCATTTTTTCTGACCTCTTTATATCCAATGTTCCAGGTTTTATCAAGGTTATCTTGTGCCTTTAAGACTGAGGATCAAACACGCAATGTGGTCTGTGATCTTGGAAATCCAATGAAGGGTGGAACTAAGGTAACATTAATAATGCCAAATTCTGTCATACAACATAACAAATAACACTTGGTATTTAAGAATAAAAACTGCTTAAGCGGCCACATTTCCATATTACTTTATATATTTTAGTGAACATTAATGCCTATGTAAAAAAAACATATTTTAACAGAGCAGAAATATAGGTTGAACTACTATATACAAAAATATCGTCTCTATAGAGTGTATAGACCCAATATTTGAAGGGAATAAAGATCAAACAGAACTCTAGGTACTCACTGGATCTTGCCAGGACAATCGACACAAAAATAGATATGGAGCAATGTAATTATCTGTCACACGCAAAAAAAAAGAAAAAATAGCCTGACACTGGGCTTTAACTTTGTGTATTTATTTTGCTGAGACATGTAATAGCATACTAACAACGTTTTGGGGGTCAGTAGTCCTTCGTCAAGTGCAAAGTGAAGTACAATACTGTATAGAATGAATAATTACTTTTACATTTTTAACAGAAAATGTGATGTGACATTTATGATTTCACGCATTAGTTTTTCATATTCATGAAAACTAGACAGCCGTTTTTATTCATATATTTATCTGCATTAATGGTCCCTGCACTACACGTCTTAAAAATCATTATTAGAGTCTGTAGAAAAAAAGGATTCCAGATCCTCTGTTGTGTTCAGATGAATACAATTTTGGGTTGTTACATAGTACTTTTTCTTGCCCCCCCCCCCCCCTAGATCACAGCTGCCTTGCGTTTTAGTGTTCATCAACTAACGGAGATGGACATGGACAGCTCAGTGAAGTTTGACCTGCAGATCCGAAGGTACGGTAAGAAAAGTTAATCTAACTTGAATATTTAGCATTGTTATTTGTGAGGATATCCGTAGCGCTTTTAGAATGCACGGTTGGTGGTAGGGGAAAAAAAAGTGGATAGTTCTTTAAGAAATGATTGGGTACAACATAATCGGGAAACCAGCAAAGAGCAATTTAAAGTCGTGGGGTAAGATGAAGGGCAGTATTTGCTATTACATAAGGCAGCGGTGCCAAACTGGGGGGCGCGAGACTGCATGCGGGGTTTACAGAGGCCCCGTGCGCTTCCCGAAGGCACTTAAATTAAGTGCCAGGGGAGCTGCAGGGCCTCTGTAAACCTTTTACTTACCTCGGCTCCGGCGGCTTCCTTCCAGCGTTGCCATGGCAACGCGGCGTGACGCCGGGGTGAGGGGACCGCCAGCAGAGGGGCGCAGGGAAAAAAGTTTGCGACCCCTTAACATAAGGCACCTTCTGGTGCTGGAAGTCACTTTACAGTCCATTTAAGTGAAGGAATTATATGGCATACCACTGCATAGTAAATATGGGGCAATAAGTAAAGCCAAGAATATGAAAGGAACGAGATCAATAACACCTAATGTTTTAGCAACAAACCCAGTGCTACATTTGCATCTTGGAAGGATGCCAATAAATGTTTCCACATTAAATGCAAATTAAACCTGCTAGCTTTTATTAAATCAGCATGCAAACTATCCAAAGGTGTCGGTGAGCACCAGTTTTGGAGAATACACGAGCAACCACATCCATAAATAATTTTTATGTTGGGTAAAAGCATCCTGCACCTAAGTTGCTCTTCCAGAAAATGTCTCTCTGCTTGGGGAATCATCTGCTTTATATTTTATGAATTGCTATATCCATGTTACCGGAAATGTTAATAATGTAACATGATATAAACAAATGGCAATTTAACTTTAACTATATTCAGTTATCAATACTTTGCTTGATGTGTCAGTTGCATACCAAACTCACAATTTTATTTTTGTGTTTCTTATAACATATGCAGTGTTCAGAAAACACAGGACCTTTTTTTGTTTGTTTTTTTGCTGAAAAAGAATCACTGCATTTTCATGAAGATTTGCGCAATTATAGGTCTGTCATACTAGATTTACATTTAGGAATGATTTGATAATCTAATACATATTCGTTGAAATTGGTGACGGCATGATGATTTTATCAAGTGCATCGTTACAGAATGGTGTTTAGTGAAGAGACCGCAAGAATTATGGTCCAAAACGCTTACATAGAATGTTTCCTGATAAAGGATGGTCGCTAGGAGAGCTGAAAAAAAACTAATTTGTAAAAAAACAGCTCATCGTTCAGGAGTGGGAGCAGCTGGGTCACCGCGTATCGATTTCTGTAATCAGACAGCGGCGTTCTCGTCTTCAAGCGTTTCAGCTGACGGAGGACATTTTGAACACACCCGTTAAACCATACTTTTAACTCCAACTTTATAGTAATTTTAGTATTTCGGATAAGATTGCAACAGTTGAACAGGTTTACGAGCTACGAAAGAAAATCTCCTATTTCTCGTTTAATGTATATAAAACTCCTGCAGTGTATCTGGTACTTGTTGACAGAATTTGGCTACGTTGTCTTACATAGTGTTAATCTATGTAACAGACCTTCAATTTCATGGGGATTGAGTGAGAAATATATAAAATATGATGAAAAATGAAAGCCGGACCCTTTGTTCCTGAACAGTGTGTGTAAACATACTCAAAGAAGTAACGCTATGAGGATGAGCAGTGTGGCAGCCATGATTTCTCATAGGGTTCCCCCACACGTTTGTTCCTGTTCTATGCACTGCTGTACAGTGTATGGGAGTTCTTGGGGCCTTATGCTCTGCCCTACATTTTCTACGATAGGCAGGTGGCTCAACCCCTCAGTTATTATTTATTTTGCTGTTTTGGGTGTACCTTTTTTTCTGACCCCGATTTAGTCAGTCAGGGAACGATAAAGTTCTGGAGGTATTATTTATGTATTCAAACATGGCTGACTTACTGATTGAAACCCAGTGATTCAGTGTGGCGCTAAAACACAGTGATAGTGATATTTAAATAATATTAAAATAATATTAAATAATATATTGTGTAACTGAAAGAAACTCTCAACCTTCCAGGGAATATACACTGATTCCCTCACAAAACGTTTGAATCCAGGACAGGAAGGGAGCAGGATCGTCAGGAACACCCAGAAAAAAACATACAATAACAAATCATAGTGTAGTACTTAAGGACAATTATGGGTCAGATTTCAGGAAAAACTTGGCTCTTACGGATCGCCTACTTACAAGAAGCAGGATAAAAAACAGCGTTTTTGTATGTAAAGTTGAATAATATATTCCTCCGCCTAAGATAGCAGCATACAGCAGTCACTGATGATTGTAAACTGGATAGTGTAATCGCCGGGGCTTTCGCTCTC
The DNA here is from genome assembly GCF_040206685.1 of Ascaphus truei. NCBI lineage: Eukaryota > Metazoa > Chordata > Amphibia > Anura > Ascaphidae > Ascaphus > Ascaphus truei. Next base: position 64,940,380 of record NC_134489.1, on the reverse strand, counting down.
ACAGAACAGCAACCGCATTCATACAGAGAAAGAGGGAAACATAGTGTGTACCAGGTAACACTAAAAATTTATAAAAGAAGCATAGAAATGTGTACTCACAATGCAACGTGTGAGCACATTCACATAAAGGTTTCTTTGAATATCAGGCAGCTACACGAACGGCTTGGCAGTTGGAAATGTCCTCCACTCCACTCAGAAATCCCCTCCTCGAGGGTGCCCCCTCGTCCGGATAGATGGCGTCTGACGTCACTTCCTGGCCTCGGAGTGACGCCTTCCGGTGAGGGCGGGAAGATCAGGGGGTATGGAAGACTCGCCGAGCCGCAGCAGCAGTGCCTCTGGGGTTGGAGCAGGCTATCAGACCATCAGGTTATGATGCAGCTGTACTCTGTCTCCTTCCTTAGCTTGGCTCAACGCGTTTCACTGCATCCGCAGCTTCCTCAGGAGCAATAATCATGTCCCCTAATGGGTGTTACTTAAATAGCATCATCAATTGAGATACTAATTGAAAACACATTTAATTAATTAATTTACACACAGATTCTCCCACAAGGGTACACAATTCTGTGGCCAAAAATATCGACGCATAAAATACATATAATAAATTGATTTTAATCACTCTATATTAAAAGATAAAAACATAATTAGAAACTATAATTAAAAAACTAGGATCATAATAAAACTCAAGTTGATAGTAATTAAATGGAGAGGATCCATATGTATACACAAGGGGAAAAGAGAGAAAAGACATTGATTAGTTAAAGGGACATAGGTATAAAATAAACCAGCATGATTTAATATAAAAGAATAAAAAATACAGATTAAATATGTGAATTATATCAAAATAGCCAAAGTGCATATGCAAAGTGCAATAATTAGAGGAAAGGTGCAATCTCAAAATCCACATTAAGACCATTTGGTGTCAAAGTGTTGAGTTTATGTACCCAGTACATTTCCCTTTTACTTAGGTCTAAATTTCTGTCTCTACCTCTCCAATGTTGTGCTACATGTTCTATAGCAGTAAATTTTAATCCTGCTACATTGGAGTTGTGAAATATGGAAAAATGTTTAGATACATTATGGGTCTGAACACTTCGTCTAATATTACTCAAATGCTCTATGATGCGTGTCTTAATTGCTCGTGTTGTTTTACCCACATATTGTAGCCCACATGGGCATTCAAGAAGGTAAATTATGTGGTTTGAATTACAATTCATGTATTGTTTTATTTTATATTCCTCATTTCTGTTGTTGCTCTTAAATTTCTTTTTATCTGGGTTTTTATGTCTACAGGCGGTGCATGAACTACACCCATAGAATCCTTCCAATTTTTGAAGCCATCCATTTTTATTTTTATTTGATTCAACCATTTTGATTGCACTTGGTGCTATCATCCCCTTCAGGTTTCTAGCTTTTTTAAAGATCACCTTGGGGTGTTGTGGTATGTTATCCTTCAGAATTGGATCATTTAATAAAACATGCCAATGTTTGTTGACTATTTTCTTGATTTTGTTTGATTCTTTATTAAAAGAAGTTAAGAATGCTGTGTCAAAATTTGTGTTTAAAACTTTCTCTTTTTTATTTGGTATTATTAGATCCTTTCTATCTAGGCAATTAGCCTTTTCAAATGCAACGTCCAGGAGTCCTGGATTGTACTGTTTCTCAACAAAGCGTTCTTTTAGTGTATTGCACTGATCATGAAATACCAATGTATCAGTGCAATTACGGCGCATCCTCCTGAACTGATTATAAGGGACATTGTCCATCCATAAATTCTGATGGCAGCTTGTACGTAAGATGTAGTTATTGCTGTCCACTTCCTTAAAATAGGACCTAGTTTTTAGAATGCCATTCTCTATATAAATATTGAGATCTAAGAAATTGAGGGAGCTTGTACTAGTAGCAGAAGTGAATTGTAGGTTATAATGATTTGTATTTATACCTGACAGAAAGGCGTCCAAACTCTCCTGACTGCCTTGCCAAATCAAAATCACATCATCGATGTAGCGCCGCCAAAGGACAAGGTCCGCCCCCAGCACGCCACCGGGCCATATGTGCTGTTCCTCCCAGAGTCCCATAAAGAGATTGGCGTAACTGGGAGCAAACCTCGTACCCATGGCGGTACCACATCTCTGAATGTAAAAGTTGTTATCAAACCAAAAATAATTTTTGTCAAGTATAAAACAAATGCTATCAAGAATGAATTGTATTTGCTGTTCATTCATATCTGAATCTTGTTTAAGAAAGAAGCTCACTGCTTCACAGCCCAAATTTTTCTCTTACTTACTGATTGACATAAAATTATTGGACATCGGCAGTGTGATAAACTACATTACTATACTCCAGGGTTCTCCAACTGGTGCCCGCAAGGGGTCTTGATGAGGCCTGACTCTCTGGTCCTACTAATTTCATAAGAGTTGCTTAGCAGCCAAGTGCAGTTTTTCCACATGGAAACTCACTTGTAAGTTAAGGCATGTAGATATTTATAGCACAGATGTTAGAAATGCATAAACATGTGGAAATATAATAATTTTCCAAGTCTTCAAATTGATCTAAAATCACATTGCAAAAATCTTGTGGCACGTTCTCTGATCTGGCCACTTTGGGCAACTAGTTCAAGACCCTTGCTATATTCGGATACTGTATCTCTGCCTATGACATGTTTGAAAAGTTGGTGTATGTCTCATGGCAAAACATTTTAAAACAAATTTTTAAAAATGGCGGTTTGGTTAATGGTCTGATCGTATTTTCTTTCTGCAGCTCCAATCAGTACGATAATTCAAGTACAGTGCAGTCATTACAGATTGCCCTTGCAGTATTGGCAGCTGTTGAAATAAGAGGGTAAGTCTGAATGTCATGTGTGAATGAAGAAAGTTAATTCCGGTTACTATATGACCATGCGAGCTACGTACATTCAAATCATTTTTTTATATATAAACATGACCGAGGTTTCTTGGGAAATTTTCCGAAAGAGGAACACACGAAATAGTATTTTAGGCAAAAAATTTATGCTAACATCCAGGATTGTTGATACTATGCACTAAATTTGTCTTCGCCCCTTGCGTCCTGTCTGCCTTTGTGCTTACTGACCTAAACGTGACATTGTGGTGTGGCATAAGTAACAGTTCTGTCATTACTGGGGGTCTCTTTAACAGCGTCTCCAAAAGTATTAAAACATAGAGATGGGGTGACCAGATCCAGTCCTTAAGAGATAGCAACAGGTTGGGTTTTCAGGATATCCCTGCTTCAGCTCAGATGGCTCAGTCAGTGGCTCAGCCTTTTGATGCTGGTCAGGGAGTCAATCTGTGAAATCCTAGAGTTCCCCAGTGTCTACCTGATTCTCCTGTGACATATAAATCTCTGGCCAAATGAATTGTGAAATTGCCAACTAAGTTCACACATCTGTGGTCTGGGGTAGTTTGGAGATAAATACCCTGAAATGGGGAGTGTTTCTCTTTCAATCTTTGGTGAGGTTTGCCCCCACAGAATTGTACAGTTTGTCTGGGACATGGTGCTGTCCCCTGTGGATGTTTAACATGGCTGCTGCTGGGGGCAGAGCTTATTGGAAGGTCCTACAATGCTTTGGACCCCCATAGAGATCTATAAAAACAGGTTCAATACCTGATTACCCAGGCATTTAATTAATGAACCACAATCTGTCCTGCATTTAATAGCTACAGTACCATCCCATTCTGTATTGTATATTTCCTTGTATTTGGTCTCTTTCATAACCTTAAATGTTTTCTTCTGTTTCCCTTTTTGTAACACTGAAGCGCTTTGAGTTCCATTGGGAGAAAAGCGCCATATAAATAAAGTTATTATTAATAGATGAACGGCACTGCAATACGAGCAAATTTAATCCAAGTTTTAGAAAAATCTATGTAACAATAAAATATATTTTGTATATTTTTATGCTGTTGCCAAATACAGAAAGGCATATTTTTATTTTCACCATTGGATACAGTATGTTTCACTGGTTCCATTTCTTTTATACTTCTGAAGCAGTTATGTACAAATAATATGCCTGGTTATTCAGGGCGAGCAACATGCTGATCTATAGATTGTGTACGTGTAGCATCAAATGAAGGGTTTATGCATATTTTTTTTTTAGCATTTGGACTGAGATTTCTGTAATAAGCGGGAAAATAGTAAAACCTGAAACCATATTAAACTAAGTCTTGCTGGAAAAAAAGTACAAATGATTTGTCTATGTTTATATTAAGAATATTATTGTGACTTGAACATTGTTAGTAACATAAACACAAATGTATTAAGCACTTGGGTACAAACACCCTCAGCACCCAGAGGGTTAATCAGAAAATATGGTTTAATATGTTGGAATATAGTCTCACAAACTTTAACTTCATTGGTACATTTAGTTTTCAGAAGGTATTAAGGTGATTTTAAGCAATTTTATGTTGGCCTTTATATCACTGTAGAGTCTCGACTCCCACTGAGGTATTTTTGCCTATTGCAAATTGGGAGCCAAAGGAGAACCCAGTAACGGAAGAGGATATTGGACCATTAGTTCAACACATCTATGAGGTAATTTTATGTCCCAGATTTTGAAATATGAAATAGCATTTAACTAGTATTGTCTGCACATGGAACAGACCAGGGATTTGAATAAGGATCTACCGTTCCAGACACTAGGTCCCATATTCACTAAATGGTGCTAAGTTTTAGCACAACTGAACTCCTATTCAAAAGGAGTGGGAAAGTAGATTTATTTATTTATAAAATGTTTTACCAGGAAGTAATACATTGAGTTACCACTCGTTTTCAAGTATGATGTGCTAAAGCTTCGCTCCCTGTAGAGCAGGCCTGCACAACTCGTAAAGTGAGAAGGGCCGAACTGCTCCAAGGAAAAAAAATTTGGGCCGCACGGGTAAAATCATCATCATCATCATCATCATCATCATCATCATCATCATCTCCTACAGCACCTCTCATCATCATCATCCTCAAATATCTCCCCCAGCACCCCATATCGTCATCCTCATATCTCCATCAGCACCCTTCATTATCATCCTCATATCTCCCCCAGAACCCCTCACTATCAACCTTTGCGATACTCCCCATCTACCTCTCATACCCCCATCTCTCCCCCTCACCCACACACATAATACTCCCCCTCCACATCAAACACACAATACCCCCCTGCACCTCACATCACTCTCCCCCCCCCCCTGCACCTCACATCACTCTCCCCCCCTGCACCTCACATCACTCTCCCCCCCTGCACCTCACATCACTCTCCCCCCCTGCAACTCACATCACTCTCCCCCCCTGCAACTCACATCACTCTCCCCCCCTGCAACTCACATCACTCTCCCCCCTGCAACTCACATCACTCTCCCCCCCTGCAACTCGCATCACTCTCCCCCCCTGCAACTCACATCACTCTCCCCACCCTGCAACTCACACCACTCTCCCCCTCACAAGGAAAACAGAGTTTGGCCCCACAGCCCATTTCAGCAGCCCCACACAGCAGCCCCCCACAGCCCATATCAGCAGCCCCCAGTTAATTTCAGCAGCCCCCACAGTAGCCCCCCACAGCCCATTCCATTTCAGCAGGCCCCCCCAGCCCATTCCATGTCAGCAGCCCCCCACCCCCTCCCATGTCAGCAGCCCCTCACCCCCCTCCCAAGTCAGCAGCCCCCCACCCCCCACCCATGTCAGCAGCCCCCCACCCATGTAAGCATCCCCCCTCCCATGTCAGCAGCCCCTCACCCCCTCCCATGTCAGTAGCCCCCACCCCCCTCCCATGTCAGCAGCTCCCCACCTCCCTCCCGTGTCAGCAGCCAAGCAGCCCCCCACCCATGTCAGCAGCCCCCCTCCCATGTCAGCAGCCCCCCACCCCCTCCCATGTCAGCAGCCCCCCACCCCCTCCCATGTCAGCAGCCCCCTCCCATGTCAGCAGCCCTCCTCCCATGTCAGCAGCCCCCCACTCCCCTCCCATGTCAGCAGCCCCCCACTCCCCTCCCATGTCAGCAGCCCCCCACCCCCCTTCCATGTCAGCAGCCCCCCTCCCATGTCAGAAGCCCCCCACCCCCCTCCCATGTCAGCAGCCCCCCACCCCCTCCCATGTCAGCAGCCCCCTCCCATGTCAGCAGCCCTCCACTCCCCTCCCATGTCAGCAGCCCCCCACACGTCAGCAGCCCCCCAGCCCATTCCATTTCAGCAGCCCCCCAGCCCATTCCATTTCAGCAGCCCCCCGCATGAATGAATGAACTACCCCCCCCCATGCTTACCTGGTGGTGGCGGCGGCGGCGGCGGCAGGGAAGCATGAGGGAAGCGCGAGGGATGTGCGCTCTAGCAGCAGACCCGGAAGTTCCAGGTCGCGCTACACTGCTAGAGCGCGTCCCCGTGCTGGAGGAGGGAGGTTAGGAGCGCGCTCCTATTGGAGCGCGTCCTTCTTTCCCTACCAGGAAAGGGGGGTGAAGAAGGGGGTCCGTCGCGGGCCGTATGTTGTGCAGCCCTGCTGTAGAGAATATAGGCTTAGGTCGCTTCTTCCTATAAATCTTCTATTATGATTGTCTTGCTGTCTGCTTTTTATGTCTCTTCCCACTTACATTTGAGGAAAGATTTCATAATGCATACTGCGTGGCGTAATCATCAACCAATTATTTTCTGTTGTGTTGGGTGCCAAATTGAATATGGTACCTCCAGCAAAGACAAGGAAACACAATGTGTTTGTATATGCTTAGATACTTGACATATAGGTTTAAAAAAAAAAAACAGAACTGTTTCATTTAGAAATCCTAATTTAAAAATATATTTTCAAAAGCCAACAACAAGAATACTATGTGCGATGGAGCCATGAGCCATAAGCCATGCGAAATGCAAGTTTGACACTGTACCACATACTGTATGTGGTCATATTGTATTCGTTGTACAACTCTTTCCTTGCTCAACTTGAGCGCTGTTGCATTTGTTTCTACAGTATGTGGGGGGGGGCGCATTGATTTTAAAATGAATTAGATACGCCTATTAATGTATTGGCATTGATTCACCATGAGCATTAAGTGTGGTTCGGGCTAAGCTTAAAATATATATTTTTTAATAACCCATTCTTTTCTGTGTATTTCAGTAAGTAGGGAGTCTCCGGAGCTGAACCGTGTTCATTCCGGCTCCGGGGATCCCCTGCTTTCCGAAATACCTCCGAAGGTACCCCTGGTACTATCACCTCCAGGGGAAATATAAAATGGTGGGTTTAAGCTCCCCATCCGTTACGGCTTCCTATTGGGCTGCATGATGCAGGGGATTTATAGCTGCAGTTCAGGCAATGTGTGCCTTTTTTTTTTTTTTAATAAATCAGTGTATGTGTGATTTTTTTTTTTAATAAATTAGTTCTGTAGTAAGAAAAAATACTTTTAGCATTTTCTGTTTTAAAAAAAAACAACTTTGAAAGACCAATTTTCTTGTATTCTATTTTTAAAAGCATGCTTGTTGCTATAGCAACCATTTACATTCCCCGTAGAGATTGCCCACATGAAACTATTGAAGTAAAAAAAAAAAAAAAAGCCTGAACTGCAGCTTTAAACCTTAATGAAGAACCGCGGCACTTTCAGAAGTATCTCGGGACGCAGGGGGTCCTCGATGCTGAAAGTAACGCAGTTCAGCTTCCGGAGACTACCTGCTTCTTATTCAGTACATGTAAACAAAAGGGATCTTTTTAATTGGAATTCTCCTTTAAGTTAAATGTGCCAGATAATGCAATTGGGGAAGTCTGTGCTTGGTACAATAAAATGAAGTTTAGTAACTTTGTATTTTAATTAAAACACCATATCTATATATCTATATCTCAAATCTAAAAGTACAGCTACCTAATAAAAGGGTCAGTTAATAGAAATTACATGATTAAACTTTTTTTCTTTTAATAGTCAACTTATGTTTTTTGTTTTTTTTTCCCCTTAAATTTCAAATTATTTATCCAGTTTCTTTTTCTTACCAGCTCAGGAACAATGGCCCCAGTGGATTTAGTAAAGCTATACTTATTCTTCAGTGGCCTTACAGGTACAACAACAACACCTTGTTGTACATTGTTAAATATGAAATTGATGGACCCATGAACTGCACATCCGATGTGGAAATCAACCCATTAAATGTTAAGGTAAAGTGTTGCCCTCCTCCTGCATATTCAGTGGTCAAATGAAACCCTCTTGATGGAGATCTATTTGCTGGAGGTTGAACCCCACAGAACACCCTTGTAGAAATGCTTTCAGTTCATGAGTGGCCACTGAACACTCCAGCAGTCTGCGAAGGTGCATTAACTTGCATTGCTATGATTTACAGACTTATTTGGAAGTGAATTTATGGCAGGGAAGACTGGTTATCTGAAAAACAAGAGCATATTAAAAACTAAAATGTAGTAACTTCGCCCCTGGGAGGCAGCTGGCCCAGAGCTCGTGGCGACTTGCAGAGTAATCTATAATATGAATTGTTTTCTTACTCAAAATAGCCTCTGCTGATAAACAGAAAATAATAGTTTGTATTTTTTTTCCAACTTAAAAAAAATAATAAAAATAATAATAATGTTCGTATAGCTGCTAATTCTCTCTGAATGAATTTGTAATGAATACCTCACCTCACGGTACCTAAACTATCTCAAAGCATTCTAGAGTTACTACTTCTTTTAAGCAAAGGAATAAATACAATCTAGATATCGGCGACAGCCACTACTACATAGCCAGGGCTCAGGTAAGTACACAAACATAACAACACAAAAATAACCCCGCGACAGCTTAAAATGATGATAGTGAGGTGCTCACTAGGTATGACTACACGAATACAGGAGAACAGGAAACCGAGTTATGAGCACTCAATCACTGATATGGTAAGTGAAGTAATTAAAATAGTTTTATTGTCAACTAATGAATAAAATAAAGGGTATTAAAATCAACACTGTGTGTAGTGACTATGATCGTTGTATAATCACTATATGTGAATGCTCACGACCAGAAAAAGTTAGCCAAGATACTCCTGCATCTGCACTGATCATGTGTTGCTATCAGTGCGGATGTCAATAGGGGGTAACTTAGCAAGATGCCCCTGCATCTGCACTGATAACCTTAGTTTGTTACCGCTATCATATGAGTGCAAATCTATTTGATATTACACAGAGATTCAACTAGGGATCTATATCATACTTGCACTCTTCTCAGGAGTTACAAAGGCACCATAGCCCTTCCCTTTTAGGCTTCCCAAGGTGGCCTATATTCATAGTACCCTAAGATGGCTTACTGAAGCCATCAGTTATACACTTGTACATGGTCGTGAGCATTCACACATAGTGCTTATACAACGATCATAGTCACTACACACACTATTGATTTTAATACCCTTTGTTTTATTCATTTGTTGACAATAAAACTATTTTAATTACTTCACTTACCATACCAGTGATTGAGTGCTCGTAACTGTTTCCTATTCTCAAGTACACAAACATATTGGCCAACTATGACCACAATGCAGGCATCGTTTAACTTCTAATCTCACATCACAAGCTATTTTCTTTAATAAAAGACAGTCAGAACAGGTAACATCTATAACTTACCAGCAGAGCGAGATGAGTGAGCACCACGACTTCTCGTAAACTGATAACAACACTTAAACAAGGAGATAATATTGTGCTCGCCATGATATCCTTAAGTAATCCACTAGTACAATAATATATATATATTTTTTTTTTGCAAAGCACATAATAAATAAATACAATTACCATCCATTATACTTGCTGCAAGATTAGTCATAAATGGGCAATGACATGTATATATAAATCTTATCATTTTCATTCAATTGTACTCAATTGTACATGATACCCTTATTTTCCCTTTATAATGTTTAAAGTATACAGCAGCCCCATCTCATTTTATTTTAAGGCATCAGAGATCGAATATAGAACATTCCCTACAAAAGAATCCACTCTTACATAGGAGTGCATTTTATATAGGAGGCCTTTCAATGTGAAGACACTATTAAAATACAGTATTGAAAAAAGTTAATTTGACAACCTGCTCACTATCTGATGCCCCAATTCAATATACTGTGAAGCCTTGTCCGTGTCAGGGAAGCATGAAACCCCATTCAAATAAAATGAAAAGGGAAAAGAAGACATCCAGCATATTGTGTTTAAACAGTTCGTACACTTTTTCATGTTTCTTTGATTACAACACATGGTAGGTCACATACAGTATTTGTACATGTGCCTTTCTTAACCACCTCTCATTTCTATTAGAATATTACTATTAGTCAACTTTGTAAAATATTTTCTGTGATTACTAATATACTATTCCCACCTATGTGAAGATATATATATATATCTCTTTGCATAACTCAACACAGACATTGAAATAATATGGGGGGGGGGGGGTTATCTGGGGGCACCTATCTTATTCTCTTTTTGTTAAACTTTTATTTCTTAATAGTATATAATTAAGTTTAAGCTTGTGTATTCAAGTCATCTCGTCTCCTCTCTCTTCTGTAGACTGTTCCTTTCCCACGGGATATATCTCTTTTGACCCCCATGATAATACGCCTTCTTTCCTCTGGTGTACATTTTAAAATTGGTGTCCATTTTTCTTTAACTGTTACACCTAGTAGATCCCCATTATATATTAAATCTCTTCTATCAAATTATATATTTCCTTTTCTAGATCCCTGATTGAAGGTGGGGACGTATCTAACCATTTGTTCATTATAACTTTCTTCGCCAGTACAAGTATAGAGTTGAGTGCCTTTGGTATTTTCTGATCTGATCTGTTCCTTTGTATTTAGACAGGGCCCCCCAAAAGGAGACTTGTTTCTTCTTTACTTACATTGATATTAAAAACCCTTTTAATATATACCGTTACTTTGTACCAGAATTTTCCTATTTGTCGGCATTTCCACACAGGAAATAAAATCTTCCATCTTAACATCCAGCATATTGAATAAGGACCTCTGTCAGTTTTACTTGACACTCATCATGCTAAAGTACTTGCCACTAACCCCTGGAATGTGTCGGTAATGTTAATTTCCTTCCTACAACAAACCCTTGATGAAGATAGATGTACGTCTTTGTAGATACATTTATAGGCTATAAAAACATCTCGGGCTATTTGATTAAAAGTTATCACAATCTGTAATTAAATAGAAATAGCAGTGTTAGAACAGTTGCGATAATTCAGAGTAAATTAGTACTTCAGTTCTAGGTGATACCTTTATTTATTTGGGCTAACAAGTGATATTATAACACAAGCTTTGGAGAGTAACATCCTTCCTCAGGTCCAACAAAATAAGTATACAAGAGAGTGCAACTCTCAAACTTGTCTTATAATACCTTTTATTATTTTTACGAACAATTGATATCCCCTAATACTGAAGTACTCGTTTAGTCTGCACTATGTAATACATTCTAAAAAAAACAGCCTACTAAAAGTCCGTAACAAACTGGATAAATGTGATTATTTCCCACATTTCTCAGTCTGCCTTTGCATGAGTTTGGCGCAAGATGTGCTCATTTTTGAGGCCGTATCCTCAGAAGCACAAAATAAAGCAACTACAATGTGGTTTGAAAGACTAAGGCCGCGTGTATAGTGCCTGCGACAGCGACAGATTACGTCACCCGTCGCCACCCGCAAAAGTTGTATTACGCTTTGCAGCGACGTCGCAAGCGACCTGGCCATTGATTGGTTCAGAGGCTGTCACATGTGGCGACAGCCTCTGAAAAATCAAATTTGACCGGCTACCAAATTTTTGGTCGCAACGTCGCTCCTGTCACGTTGCGCTTACTATAAGCGCTTGCGACGGTGACCATGCATTTGTTTCAGAGCGACGTCGCCGGCACTATAAGTGCACCCTAAGGCTTCAATGTGTACACACAAGAACAATACAGGGAAGGGGTGGGATACTATAGAAACCTTTAAATAAATGAACAGTACTGGGCACAGTGGCGGCATATTTCAGATAAAAGCATGCTAGAACATGCTCTGACGGAGGGTAATCTCGGCAGCCTTTACATAGTCTAAAAAGCAAATGCTTATGTGATTCTTCATAGATTTCAACTTCACAAGCAGATGAGATGAATGATACACACGCTTCTGATGACCGGCAACGCAATCGTCGTGATTTAACGCCAATTGAAGGGAATATGCAGACGCTTGTAAGATCAATTGTACCTGTATCGTGTATTTGTACGAACATACAATTATTTTGGAATATATATCTTGTAGGCTTAATTTTCTTATACTGCTATATTAATCCCTTAGACTTTGAAAAGCAAATTTTCGACTGTAGTTTTGTATATATTTGTATATCTATGCACATACACTGTAGATCTATCTCTCTGTGTATGTATGTATGTATGTATGTATATACACACACACACACACACACACACACACACACACACACACACACACACACACACACACACTACAAGAAGGTCTGCGCTCACATAACTTGCAGTCTTGCCTGGGTGCACTAGAAGCATGAAATGTATAAAAGTAAAAAAAAGGTTTATTACTGGATAAGGGCGCTATATAAATTTTGTAATAAATAAATTACATCAACATTTTGGTCCTATTACAGGATATATTAGTTTGGCTCTGAAATGTCTGTAGGTTTGTTGCCCCTACTAACATCACACTTCTGATCTTTTAGAATAGTTATGGCCACTAGGCTACTTCGAGATTTTGTCATTGAATATATTAACTATAGCCCTATGGTAGTCCTGTTTTATCCCATGTCGTTGGCAACTTTTGATGAAATTGTAGACTTTTTTTTTCCCCCAATGTGAATAACATCCTGGTGCTTAGGGTGGTATATTTTCAACATATCTAAGCAGTTGGTATTGATGGACTGCAATAATCGACAATTTTGTCAAAAGTCGTTAAGAAATTGAATTGTCTATTTAAGTCGCTATTTCGTTTTGAATTCAGGGCTGTGGAACAGCGGATTGTCTCAGAATTATTTGTCATATTGGACGACTGGAGAAAGGAAAGAGTGCAATCCTTTATGTTAGATCAAGACTCTGGACTCAAACATTCATTAGTGTAAGTTAATATATTCATTTATCTTCTCTCGTGTATTTGCATTGAACAGTGATATAACACCTCAAAACTGTTTTATTACAGAGTGAAAACCAGAATCATTCATACTCCCTGAAATCCTCTGCTTCATTCAGTGTTATAGAATTTCCCTATAAAAACTTGCCTATTGAAGATATCTCTAATTATACAGTGGTAAGTGTGAATATATACACCTACACAGTACACCTTTAGAAAATATCTACTCCTTTTTTTTGTTTTTTTTGTTTGTTTTTTTTATTATCAAAATGTACATACACCGTAAAAGTAAAATGATTGCAATCATCATTCAAACGGCAGAAATTCAATCATTAACAGCGGCTCATGCGAATGGCAATTAACAATCACTAATTGCTGTTACTTTAATTCATTTTTCTGTGCTTCCCAAATATTATATTATAATATTTTCTGTGCTTCCCAAATATTATACTTTGATAGACGTCAGTATTTTAAGATGAAGATTTTTAGATTTTAAGCCAATGTCGACCAGAATAATGAAATTGAACATTAAAAAACATAAACCTATTTAGTCTCAGCCCTTCTGACGCTCCCTGAACATCACAAGGGCTGGCATGCCTGGGACCCTCATGACGTTCAGGGAACATCATGCACGTTTCCTAGGGGGGACATCATATTTATGTGGTGGACACAATGGGAACGAAAGTCGAGGACTTCAGTTCTGTTCGTGTTACGTGACTGTGACCACATGATCGCTACCAAAGCGATCACGGGGTCTTTATCCTGGAAAATCCATTGTTATACTGATGCTGCTGGACATTCAGAAAAGGTTAAATTAGTAGTTCAAACAGAGTGGTCCCCTGGAGCTGTGGTCCCCAGTTTATTTGTAGATGTTGACCACCGGGCAAGAAACCTGGTGGAGACAAAATGGTCGCTGCTGTCAGCCTTGCTCCAGGGGGAAATAGAAAGCTGTAACTTTCACAACATTCTATACATGACCAAGTAGCCATGTTTGGAGTAAATGGCACAAACAAGTAATAAAATATCTCAAGAACTGGGTGGTCCACAAAGGTCACAGCCTCGTGCTGCACATAATAAATACATTTAAGAATAGGAAAAAAGTATATATGTGTACACTTACACACACTTACACAAGTGCACACACACAAGTGCACACGCAGTACACACGCATACACACGCAGTACACACGCGTACACACGCAGTATACACACAGTACACATACACAGTCTGTAAAGCAGGCACTCCTGGACTTTTCATTTAAAGCATAAATGTTTTTATTAATACTGGTCAAAAATAAAAAAAATCTTTATGCACTGCGTGAGAAATGCTGGCGTGCCAGCTTTACAGCCACCATTTTACTGCGGATTGCACCTAGGCAGCACCATTTTTTCAGTGGGTGCTTCTCTCTCGCAGTGTTCAGTCAGGATTGCTGCATCTATCAAATGTTCGTCAACTTTCTTTTTCAGGTTACTACGAATGTTTTGTGGGTTAATCCGGCAATCAATCTGCCAGTGCCCGTATGGGTGATTGTACTGGCTGTATTATCAGGGTTGCTGCTTTTGTCCCTTTTGGTTTTGATAATGTACAAGGTGAGATTGTTTTTGTAACCTTTTTTGTGTTCAGTTTTTGAGTTTGTCACTTATTTAATTTGTGATACTTTGCATTTATTACAGTGGAGTTCATATTTTGTAAACAGCTGCAGATTCATAATGTTAAGGTTATTCATAAAGTTAGACATTGGAAAAGATGTGTATTTTGTCTAATTTGCACAACATTGTTTCGGCTCGGCAACCATTCTGAAGGCACACAAGTTGGTTAAGAATAAATAACAAATAACATATCTATCACATACCACTATTTTAAGAATTTCACTTCTATAGTAACCATAAAGGCCATGTTTACTAAACGGCACCACTCCATAAGACACCGACCAGTGCTGGAAGACACCTTCCTGACCCATGCAAGTGAATGCGCTGTAAGTGGTCTTCTGGCACCAGAGCGTTTCTTGAGTAGCTCGGCTTTGTAAACATGGCCCTAAATTGTGCTGGTTCTTTTATTCTAAACATTTGGTTAAAAATACATGTGTTTGGCCAATTGTACAGAGAAGTAATACAATTGGGAAGTAGAAATAGACAAACGATAGTGGAGAGGGTGGGATTTAGTAAGAACTTTTTGGGTGAATTAATATAGATCAGTTCCCTCTTCCGTATGATGCACTTTAGTGTACGGGTTACATGTCTAGTTACATCCATGACAAGTAACATAGTCAGCCTTTCTTATATATGTGTTTGTTGTTACACTAATGGTAAAATGTTATGTACATGTGCACAAATATAAGGGTTTGTTTACATCTTGAATCTGACACGTGTATAAAATGCACATTTTAAATCTTTGTCTGTTATACTTTTTTAAAGTTTGGTTTCTTCAAACGTGTGCGACCTCCACAAGAGGAAACCGAAAGAGAGCAGCTTCAGCCGCAAGAGAATGGTGAAGAGAATACAGATGCTTGAGCTAAATAATGTCTTCCATGTGCAACATTGGTTGATGCTACAAAGACAATCCAGTGCATGGGAGCCAAGTCATCACAGGATACAAGCAACATACCTTGTCATTGTTTTTAATGTTTACCACAATATTCATAGAAAAAGGGTGTTATGTTTGTTTTCTAGAGCGTGCCCTCCTTTTCGTACTCTCTGTACCGGTACAAACGAAATGTGTTGCACTTTATGCCGTCAGGGGTCTTATCCTGTGGTAAATGAATTCAATGGTATGAAGGCAGCAGGACACTCGTGAAGTTGTACAATAAGGTATCTTTATTTAACATGCATACTCCTACGTGTATCGGCCCCACCTCCGAGCGAAACGCATAGGTGTAGTATGTATATTCAATAAATAAATCTTTACTTCAACTACCACAATATTCAATCATTAAGTGTGGAACGTAAACTATATTTTTCCAAAGGTATATCCTATTACAACTCATAGCCTTTTCATAATTTCCATACTGTTCAAACCATTTTTATTGTGCTTTAACAGTAGAGATTTGATAGGACATCAAAATTATTTTTTTATTGCTTTCCAAACAATTGTAGTCTTTACTGATCTTTTTTTTCTTTTCCTAATGGCTTAATGAGACATACATTTTTGTTTTCCCCTACGGAGTTAATGGTACACAAATATAGTTGTGTTAACACTTTGTTAAGACCATGTACCTTTTGTTCCATATTGAAGTGCTTTAATCTAGTTAATTAAAACAGCCATCCCTGCTGGTTTGTAAATTGTTTCATCTTCAATAACGAGAGAGAAAAAAAAAAAGTATGAAGTCTTGTACCTCCTTCAATGATGCACTCAAGTGGAGGTAGTACTAGGATTAAGTCACTTTACCATAATCTGTATTTTACTCACCAGTTTGCACCCCCTCCCCCAGTGAGACACGCTTAGAACCTAACATTACTGCTTAGGTGGGACTTGGAGCAGTTCTCCTGCTCTGTAGAATTAGTGGTTTCATCTCATTGCATCTGGACGATTACATGAAGCAGAAGCACACATTTTGGAGAGGGGGGAATGTAGTGCTAGTCGTGTGCCAGTGTTGAAGTCCAAAAAGAATAAAAAAAACATTGGCCACATCATTGCCAGAAAGCCAATCGGTGAAGGGACCATTACTATGACTCACATTGTTGAATTGGGACCCACGCCCCGTTTAATACACTTTGGATCAGATTTACGAAGCGGTGGTATGCGATATGGCGCTGGATAACCACGAATGGTGTGAATAGGCGTTGAGATGTCTTCTGTTGCTGGAAGGTGTCGTATTGCTAGTGCCGCCCATTGCATTTTTTTCCGTTTTTAGTGAGCTATATTGTATTTAGGTAGTTGCACCGTTAACACTCTATATCTGGGTAACTCTTTTTTTTACATTATTTACTCCATTTAATCACCTTGGTTTTTGCATGTCTAATTAAATCACTTCTAGCAACATAACCGGAAATAAGTTTAGAATCTATGCTAGGTAGCTGAAATCTGTGAGAACCAACACTTTTAAAAATGTGTTTAAAGTTATTTATATTTAACAAGAGTTGACAAAGTACTTGTCATCGAGGATATGTAGAGTTGCTTGTTTTCTTGGTGACCACTGGCTCCTAAATCTTTTGGCCAGCACCTTCACAGAGGAGATGATTATTTAATAGAATTCCCTTAGAAGCACAGGAAATGTTAGAATGGTCCTAAACGGTTCAATATAAAAAGTCAAGAATTCGAGAGCGCAAAAAAAGAGATTTAGCAGCGCACTGCCAAGGGAGCCAGATTGTAAAAAAATGAAAATATTTATTGGCAATAAAGCATCACCAAAAGGAGATGTAGGACCTCCTACGCGTTTCGCACACAAATGTGCTTTATCAAGGAGTATACTCTAAGAAGAATCTTATTCCAAGTATATTGTGAGTGAATATGATGTTTCTCACCTCCAATGAGGTTACAGCAAGGTGAATTTTCATTTTTGTTTGTTACCTTCAGGAGGGTGCATTATGGCTTTTCATTAAAAAAAAATTCTGAATACTCAGGATTATACCCACTCCATGCAAGAGCTTATTTATAGGTTGTATTAATTTATGATCCTTTTATAACATTCTGGAACCATTGGAGCACCCATTTCTTTCCTATTAAGATTTCGAGAGAGACTGACTACTGGAATCCCCTGTTGCTGGTAAAGCCGCCATGAGCACCATTTGCTTGCAGCCGCTGTGTATGCTCAGTCGTCACCTTCCCTGGAGCCTTGTGAAAATATTTTTCTCCCGACGCTCTGGAGAAGCTGAATCGTGCTACTTGTGTATGTCAAGACATGTCTGTGTCAGAAGATGCCTTTCAGCCCACTCACTTGAATGGGCCAGAAGGTGTCTTTACCACTTGGTAAATATGGCACCTTAGTTCAGGGGTGGCCAACTCCAGTCCTCAAGATCCACCATCAGGTCAGGTTTTCCTATATCCCTGCTTCAGCACAGGTGGCTCAGTCATTTTGATTGAGCCACCTGTGCTGAAGCAGGGATATCCTGAAAACCTGATCTGTTGGTGGCCCTTGATTACTGGCGTTGCCCACCCCTGCCTTTGTGACTGAATACAATTAACTATAGTGCAGATCCACAGCACTGAAGCATTTGGTGCTCTGATGGCGATTTTACTTACCATTTATACGCATTTGCGGCAGATTGTGGACATTCGCAGCCGGCATATAAGTTGTGAAAATGAAAAGTCTTACTCTGAGAACAGCGTAAAACTGTCAAATTTAGCAGGGGGTTGGGGAAGGGGGGGTGATTTTTTTTTTTTTTTTCAAAAATTGAATAACTTTGTAATTATTTGAATACAAATGTTTTTTGTTTTCTTCATTTTGCCTTGCAAATTACCAAATATTATTCTAATGCACTGTTCATGGTCTTGTGCACTTCATAAAACATTTGAAGGAACCTTGAATAACAACTCCACATCTATTCTCTTTCAAATGCAGAGGGTTCCTTTTCATTCTCAATTGTCCACATCAGCACACTTTAGGCTATTCTGTAACACGCATAAAAAATAGCTTATATACCTCTGGTGCCAGTTAAGAGGTTTAAGAAAAAGTAACTGTTATGGGGTTGCTTTTGCATTATATACCCTACTTTCTTTGGTACTATAGCAGGTGCAGTCCCAAAGTGCTTTTACATTTTTGCAATATGAAAATGATTGACACTATTTCTGCAATATAGAAACAAAGAAGCCATCTTTGCTCTGTTGGAGAAATGTTGGTGTAAAATATATTTTTTTTTTTTTTTATTTCTATGGTGTATTTTGTAATAGCTTTTTTCTAATTTCTAATAACTTTAATTTGACTGTTGTAATACATTTATATGTTTACATGTGCAGATGTAATAGGCGTCATTGTCCTCTCGTGGGATATGGTTGGTTATGTTGTGATATTTTGCACCAACACTGCCATTGAATCCTATGGAAACTGTGATTTTCTGAGCTATAATAGATATGTTCTGTTATCTGGGGGAACAATGTAACACGCTATATATTCATATTATACAGTATGTGTTGTCATGCTAAAAATGTTACAGTGGTAGTGTTACATGTTTGAGTGGTTTTAATTATTTGTTCTTGAGTGCCAAAATATTGTTACTGATATATAATCTCTGATCTAGTGTACCAATTGGTAACAATTTTTTAGCAGAAAAATATTACTAGCAAAGGTATTGTAGAAGGCAAGAAAAATAATGAATGCCATCTTTGAAATGATTTTAAAATGACAGTAGTAATTCCAGGTATGCGTGTGTATGTATGTACAGTATGTGTATATATTATTATATATATATTTCTTGCCTAAACCGTGGAGCCTCCTCGGTGCGCTCCCAAAGTCAAAAATGAAACTAGTTCCGGAAAGCCAACTGCAGTTCAGATAACATTTACAAAAAAATAGCTATATCTGGTACATTTTTACATAATGTTTCTCTCCTGTAGTGTTGGAACTATGTGGCGTTGGACAATACAATACTTCACTGGGTGTAATATTGCACTACTAGTAGATTCAACAGCATAATAAAAATATATTGTAAACATTGTTAATTTAGTTGTTGAAAATCTCAAAACTAAATAAAATCACATTGTAATGTTACAACCCACATTGAAGGCTTTTTTGACCAAGAACTGTTAACGCCATTTATGATATTGGGTATAACTGTATAGACACTGTAAGTATACATAGTGCTACTACTGTTAAATATTTTATATTGTACAGACTTTCAATGTACTCTAGCTTTAAGAAGTGTATTTAGCTCCTATTTAGAACTTTTTCGTGGCTTTTGGGCGATATTTACGAAATGGTGTGCTTCTCTGTAAAACATCTTCTGGCATCAGAAAACACCATACCGCCCATTCAAGTGCCTTAAGGCAGGGGTGCGCTCAAAATGGTCTTAGGGTGGGTGCCAAATCGAGCCCTGTGCTTACAGAGGCCTCGCGCTCTTCCTCACAACATTTAAATTGATTGCCGGGGGAGAGCACCGGGCCTCTGTAACTGCCTCTTACCTTCTCTCAGGCTTCTCCTCCTGCATCTTCTGATGGTGACGACGAGTTGTCATGATGTCTGAGAGATACGGTGATGCCGGAGAGCAGCTAAGAAGCCGGGGAGGGGGGAAGTGACGGAGTCTGCGCACCCCTGCCATAAAGTGTCCTATGGGAGTAGCACCACTTTGTAGAAGAACAATGGGCCGTGTTTACTACAATCGTGAAAATTTGCATGACCACTAGGCCAACTATTTTTAAGATGGTGTTTAGAGGAGAGTGCACGAGATTAAACACTGGTAAAATGACCAATTAGGACCCAGGACATACTTGAAAACGAGAGGTAACTCTCAATGTATTACTTCCTGGTAAAATATTTTATAAATAAATTAGACTGACTCGTTAACAGAGATGGTTGTAAACCCCTTGAACTGGAAAAAAAAAAGTCTTGGTTTCCAAGTGCCTGGAGATTTTTCGCTGAAGGTCATGAGTTACGTGGCATTTGCAGGGGTGGTGGTGGGGCAAACTTGTAAAACGGTTTGCTAGGATCACATGGCCCTTTATATACAGTACCACGATTTCCTGCCATTTTTGCAAAATGGGGCAAAATCCTGGCAATATTTTGAGGACGAGCCAATAAACAGTGAGGATGAGACGAGCAGGGGAGAGGATATGTGAAACGTAAGGGACTCGCCAAGCACTGATGTGGTATATCTCACTGCAATTCGACGGTAACTGCCTCTGACTTGAATAGAGGTTAAAACAGGATCGCAGTTCGATACCCCTTATCAGCGCGTAGTGAATTTCCCCCATAGAGTTTGTGCAATTCTCTGTAAGACAAGAGATTTTTTAGATAACTTGGGGGAAAAAAGTACTGTAATTGACGACTCTTTCTTATGTGTTCACCTTAAATTGATGGTCATCATTGGCGTAGGATTGCACTACTAAATATCAAGTTACAAACAGGTGGCTGTTGGCAAAGATTTGTCTCTTAGCCATTTGGTTGCAACTATCAGTTCATAGAAGAAAACCACAGTCACATTCCAACCTTTCCAGTTGTATGAGTAAATGCCAGTGAACACACAATAAACATCTTACTGTGGACTGAAGCCTTTATCACTAATGTTTCAAATTGTGTTGATTTATTTCATTAGCATTTTTATTAATATACCCGTTTATGCTGCTGAAAAGTTGCATGATTAGTTACTTTAAGCTTAATGACTAATACGCCTTCAAGAAATGTATTTTATAACATTAAATATGTACTATGTATGGCTGTTCATTTGAAGCTGGTTTATGCGTATTCTACCTGTACACCGTTTTTATAGAGACCTATCTTGAATTGCTTTTTAATGTTTGTAAAACATAAATGGGGGGTCTACTACTGTAATATTTAATTGTTTGGCATTTTAAAATAAATAACATTTTTTGGTATCTAATACACTGCTCATGTTTTTATTTTATTCCATTCTACCTTTTTAATGTAAGGAACAATCTAGATAGCCAGTTTATCATGTACAGCTGTAAATCTTGATGGAAGCATCTTTCTTAACTGCTCTTTAATAAAGAATAGTTCCATTTTCTCCTCCACCCGCTAACACTTCTCGACAAATGGTGAAATGACATACAAGAGAAGATCTAAATGAAACACCTCCCATATTTCGGGTTACATAGAAATAAGCTTGAATGTGCCATAAAGTGTCTTCCAGCATGTAAGCTGTCTTATGGCGCAGTGCATCTTGATGAATATGGCTGAAGTCCCCTATCTGACCTTTTCTTAAACAGACTGCTCCACTCTACTCGCAAACATTTGGTAAGCGCATTTATAGAAAAGAAAAAAATATGGGTTTCTTTTGAAGTAAAGTTTTCTTTTTAGAGAGATCCTGAAGGAACATAAAATTAATGTCGCTGCTATTTCCTCTACCCCAAACTCGCTCCCCTCTCAGAAACCCAGTCGAGCGCGCAACCCAATCTTTAAAAGTGTCGGGCAAAATATGCTAAACACAGAATAGCACAACAGAGGAGCTGAAGGAAGTGCAAGTTGTCCTATGTACCCTCTTAACAGGTAATAATTTAACTGTGAAAACCTGTTTAAAAATACTGATTAAAGAAAATGTCATGAGTTACACAAACGTAACCCCTTAAACGTGCCAGTGCTATTGGTTAATTTGACTTAATAAAAGACTGCACTGGTAGTGGTTAACCATGGGTACCCATAATTGAGTCGTTCAACATATGGCATTGCGAAATAGCTCATTTTAATCTTTGCGATTATGATATTATAGAAACAATGAGGGAATGAGTCAGATGAGGAAAGAGTTGAAATCTATGTCAATATTTAGACCCAAAGGTTTTAGAGTACACATTTTGTAAATCCCAAAAGTTTCCTGTTGAGAAATGTCCTTAAGCTTGTTCCCACCTCTCCAGTTTGGTCTCACAATCTCCATCTCCAAATATGTTACACCAATGGGGTTAGAAGGGTGAAATCTCTTAAAATGGGAAGAAACACTGTGGCAATCCAGGCCTAATGAAATATTTTGAATATGTTCTAGGATACTGATGTTCATGGGGCGTACAGTGCGTCTGATGTACTGTAGCCTGCAGGGACATATTAACATGTAAATCACTGAGTGACTCTTCCAGTTAATGAAACTCTTTATTTTGATGTATTCTTTGGTTACATTGGACTCAAAATTGTCATTTCTGTCCTTACCAAATTTTGCACGCCTTGTCCTTCGTGTGTTTGAAAAACCCTTTGGGCTTCCTGTTAAACCAACTGTCACTATTGTTGTTTTCTAAACAACAGAATGGCCCCAAGTCTTTTGATCAGGGGTGCGCAAACTTGGAGCCGTGAGATTCTCTGCGGTTGTGCGGGGGTTACAGAGGCCCCATGCACTTCCCGAAGGCATTTAAATTAAATGCTGGGGAAGCGGCGAAGGCCTATGTAACTTCTTCTTACTTTGGTTCAGACGGCTTCTGGTGATGCGTTGCCATGGCAACACGGTGTCAAATGACATCATGATGCCAGAGCCAAGGTAAGGTGGGGGTGGGGTGCGAGGAGAGCGGGACAGCCGGCAGGGGAGGAAGGTTGTGCTCCCCTGCTTTAGATTACGTGCTTTTGTGAAAACATTTGGAGGTTTATCTGGTAATGGAATAATTTTTTAGAATATGCCAGTGTTTTTTGATTATTTTGTTACTTTTCTCATATTACCTATTATATTGTGCAATAAATGGAATGACATTTTCCCTCCTGTGTTTTTTGTCCTGGTCTCAAAATGAAACTTCTATCTAAATTGCCTGCTTTTGTTTTTTGCTTCATAAATTTCTGATGGAAGATATTTTCTATCTAGAAATGTATTTTCAATGATTAGCGATTGTGCCTCACAGGTTTCCATATTATAACAGTTGCATCTGATATGCCTAAACTGTCAAATGGTATATTGGATGTCCACTTATCATGATGGCAACTATCCTTCAGTATATAGTGATTGCAATCTACCTTCTTGAAAAAGGTTTTAGTCTTGATGATATCATTCTCAGCATATAGTTTTAGATTAAACAATTAAATTGTACTTTTATGGAAATTATGGGTAAATTTGAAATTCAAATCATTCGTTGATATGTTATGACTTCATTCAGCAATTCCATACTCCCTTTCCAAATAAGATCACGTTTCCAGAGCACCAGGTTTGCGCCAAACGGATTTGAATTCTGGATGTTATCTTCCTCTCAAACCCTCATAGAGAGGTCGGCGTAGCTTGGCGCAAACCTGGTCCCATTGCAGTACCTCTTATCTGCAGGAAATATTTGCCCTCAAACCAAAATTAATTATGTGTCTGATACCTTCCACAATAATGTATTTGTTCCCCTGGTAGGGTGGCCATCCCTTCAAGTATTTTTCTGACCGCATTGCAACCATGAGTGGTCTATGACCTGTATAAAGATGTAACATCTACTGTACACCAGATGTAATCATCTTTCCACGCTAAACCTAAAATATTTATAACCTGGGTGGACCCCGATTGGTCTGAGGGAAGTTTGCTAACATACTCTTGAAAGAAAGTGTCAATGTATTCAGATAGATTTGACATGGCTGAGTTTATTCCTGATATGATGGAACATCCAGATGGCTGGGTGAGGTACATGTGAATTTTTGGTAGGAAATAGAATATTGGTATCTTTGGGAATTGATTGAACACAAATTTGGATTCATATCAGAAACGTGGAGAGAGAGATGCAACTAAAACTCACACACAGGGCATATTGTGCCTTTAACATAAGTTACAAGTATACAGTTACAAGTATCATGGGCGTCCGCAGAAATGTTTTCAGGGGGGGGCATAATGTTAACTAGACAGAGAGAGAGAGTGGTTGTGGGGGGGGGGGAGTGGTTGACGGGGTGGGTGACTGACACTTTGACTGACTGACTCGTGTGTGACTGACACTTGGGTGACTGACTGACACTTGGGTGGGTGACTGACTGACTGTGGGTTGGTGTCTGTATTCATTCACAGACAGACAGACACAAACACACACCCTCCCTCTCTCAGACTCTCCCTCTCAGACTCTCCCTCTCAGACTCTCCCCCTCTCAGACTCTCCCTCTCAGACTCTCCCTCTCAGACTCTCCCTCTCAGACTCTCCCTCTCAGACTCTCCCTCTCAGACTCTCCCTCTCCCTCTCAGACTCTCCCTCTCAGACTCTCCCTCTCCCTCTCAGACTCTCCCTCTCAGACTCTCCCTCTCAGACTCTCACTCTCCCTCTCAGACTCTCACTCTCCCTCTCAGACTCTCACTCTCCCTCTCAGACTCTCACTCTCCGACTTTCACTCTCCCTCTCAGACTCTCCCTCTCCCTCTCCCCCTCAGACTCTCTCTCTCCCCCTCAGACACACATACACCCCACACACCACACACCACACACCCCACTCTAATGCAGATAGTCCCAAGGTGTAGCCCCATCTCTTTCTTACCCCCTCTCTTCTTCATTCACTCTCTCCCCTCACCCCTCTCTTCCTCACTTCCTCTATTACACCCCCTGTCTCCTCACTCTCCCCCCTCCATCAATTATGCCCCTCTGACTCAAACCCACTCCCTGAATCCGTCCTCCTCACATTCATTCCCTCCCCCCCTGATCTCACACACACACAGACACACACACACACTCAGACACTCGCAACAAGGGGGAATCGGAGCAGGGGGGGGGGAAATCGGAACGGGAAGGGGGGACCCGGAGCAGGGGGGAAATCGGAACGGGAAGGGGGGACCGGAGCAGGGGGGGGGAATCAGAGCAGGAGGACAAGGGGGAAGCGAGAGTGGCATGGAGCAGTACTCACCTGACTTGCTCCATGCAGGAAAGGGCAGGCCTCGCTATGCAAGGTCAGATAGACTCGCAGGGGTGAGCAAACTTTTTATGCCGAGCCCCCCTTTTCATCCATTTAATTTCTCGGGCCCCCCCTGCCTGATGTAATCAAAATCACATGAACCCCCCCCCCTTTATTAAACGATATACAATGTAAATACAAATATGTTTCAACAGCTCGCGCTTGCAAAATTAGGCTGCGTCCACGCTGCCGCCGAGAGTGGTGACATCACCAACTCTCCAAGCATGAGCACAGGGTGTCCTGCATAATTTTGCAAGCACGAGTGGGGGTTATGGATCAGGGCTATTTCTGTGTTTGTGTGTGGGTGTGTGTGGGTGTGGGGTTGTGCGCATTGACTGCTGCTGAGCATGCTTCAATGTCACTTTTGTTTGTCTCGCCAAGCACACAATCAATCACAACACAAACAACACTCCCCACACCACACATTCAATCACAAAACACACACATCACTACACACATATATACATATATATACACACAAACACACACACATCACTATACATATATATATATATACACACACACACACACACATCACTATACATACACACACACACACACACACACACACACACACACACACACATCACTATACATATATATACACACACACACACACACACACACACATCACTATACATATATATATATACACACACACACACATCATTATACATATATATATATACACACACACACACACACACATCACTATACATATATACACACACACACCACTATACATATATATACACACACACACATCACTATACATATATATATATATATATATATATATATATATATATATATATATATATATATATATATATATATATATACACACACACACACCACTATACATATACACACACACACACACACACATCACTATACATATATATATATACACACACACACACACACATCACTATACATATATATATATATATACACACACACACACAGTGACATCACTATACATATACACACACACACACACACACACACACACACGTACTGCTTGCTCGGCTCCCCACTCAAGTAAAGACAGGAAGAGGAGAGCTTGTGTCTGTGTGCAGAGGGACGCCCCGCCCCCTCTGCAAGCACAGGGAAACACAGCACGGATCTTCTGCCCGCCACTGCTCTGCTCTGCCCCTGCTCTGCTCTGCCCCTGCTCTGCTCTGCCCCTGCTCTGCCCCTGCTCTGCTCTGCCCCCAGGTTTCGCCGCACAGGCTGCGCCCCCCCCCTAAATAATTTGGCGCCCCCCAGTTTTGCGCACCGCTGAGATAGAGTTGCGAGGGACAAAAAAAAAATCCTGGCAGCGTGCCAACACGCGCCAGCCAATCAGGAGACAAGGGAGGTTTTTTTTTTTGCAGAAGAGCGCGCTAAATCCTGTCACGCCAGTGCCCTCTGTTCCCCGCTGTTGGCGGCCCAGGATCCAGGGGGGGGCAAGCGCCCCCCCCCCCTTGCCCCCCCCTGCGGACGCCCATGACAAGTATACAGACAAATCTAGGAATAGATGTCCAAAGTGCTAACAACCTAAAACAGACCTAAAACACTGCTTATGGGACTGCCCCAAGATTGCGAACTTTTGGGACCAAGTGCTGGATTATACAGTATACAGCGTAATGTTATGTAACGGGTATTCCCTCTAGTCTGACCCACCCAATCTCATGTTGGCCCGTGTGGTCTAACCAGCCCCCATTACATGGTCGTGTCTGGTGGTGCACCTGTAGGCAACGGGACTCCTGAGTCTCCCGCATGATGGTATTAGGGGATTGTCACTCCAGACAGGCAGCTGAGGTAGTGGGTGCGAGTCCTACATATATCACGTGCAGCGCCTCCACCTCATCAGGATCTATGCGTCCGCAGGGAGATGGTCCTGATGAGGAACTCCTTGATGGTGATGGCCCCTGGAGAGTAATTTCAGACTCACACCATGGGGGTCTCGTTGAACAAGCCATCTTTATTGCAGAAGTGGTATGGGCCAGCTGCCCCTCACAGTTAGCCGCTCAGCCGCACATTTCTCCGTGCTCCCCTTTAAAAGGTACGCCCTCCCAATGGAGTGGTATCCCCTCTCCCTCGCAGGGAGATCACCCCTGTGCCAGGTCCCTGGACACAGTTGGCCTTCTCTGGCTGGATATAGAACAGTGCCACTAGTTACTGCACTACTGGGCACATCGATTCCACCTCTGCCGTCATTACACTCTCCTCCGAACTTGCTGCATTTCACCTCGCAGCATCAACACTAACATTTGGCAGTGCGGTGCCTTATATACCTCAGGAGGCAGGCACATCTCTGATGTCACTAACTGTGGACTCAGAGCATGTAGCCACTCCCATCCATACATAGGGCACCTCACCAGGGTGTGAGGGCAAAGCTCCATGATTACTGCTGGCATCCCTGTAACTTACCAGGTTTACTGCCAGCAGAGGAGACAACTGCAGACCATTTTACATGCATGGCTACAGTTAAAATAACTGCAGTTAAAGAACCAGTATCTTTTATATTTGGCAACTTGGAGGAATGGAAGATCATGCATAACGGGGTGAGAATACCTAAATTCGTAGAAATTACATTATTGGCAGCCAGAAAAACCATAATGTTACAATGGATAGAGGATATACAGTACCCCCTAACATGGGGATGCTAAACAAATATTTAACACAATTATTCATGTTGGATAAAATGGAAACTGAAGCCAATAAAGAGCTAAAGACGGAAACATTATTTTAAAAATGGGATCCCTTTATTGAAATGTTACCAGACAGGGGCAAAGAGGTTGTAATGCATGTGTTTGGCCAAACATCATGGTATTTACATGAGAAGCCCAGAAGGTGAGGAAGGTGGGGGGGGGGGGGCGAGATGAATAAAACCTCTAATGCATGTTATCCTTAGATAAGATTAGGATGTATAGCAATTAAACAACAAAAGGAATTGTGGGTAATGTGGAAGAGGTACAGAGGGAAATATAAATCAGTGATACAATGCAGATAGGACTGACTCATTGATTTAATACTTCATTTAGGTTTTGTTTGTCATTTTCTAAAGTAATATGTAATTTGAATATACCATTACTGGCTTACTGTACTGTTAAATATAAATGAATATTGTAAACACTGTAAAATGGTATTTTGTGGTCTTGTTGAAATGTAATATGTTTTGTTATGGAAAACGTAATAAAACATTTCAACACTAATTTTTTTTTTTTTTAAATTCATTATTGATTATTCCTCTTTGTTTTTACCCCTCGGTCAGAGCAGGTCAAGTTCCATCAAAAAGGTTTTAGTAAGATCTGTTTTCAAAATAGAATGTGTTTACATCATTGAGCATTCTGAAAGCTTCTTCTAGATAGTATTGTCTGTTAATTACTACAGTTCCCCCTCCCTTGTCTGCAGATTTTATTACCATATTTTTATCCTCTGCTAGTTTATTCATGGCTTCTATACTGCACTGGCAGTGATGGGAGCTTTCAGATTTAGGCCGGGAGTATGCTGCCGCCGTTGCTACGTGCGCGTACTTGCATTCGCGTGTACGTCAAGCACTCTTCCCTGTTTGGTTATTGAAGTTAGCCAAGTGCCTGCGCGCCTAGCAACGATGTAGCGCATTCACGCAGCAGCATTTTGAGGAGTCGAGAGAATTTGTGATTTCAGGTGACTGCCGCGTGACTTCAGCGTCACGTGAGCTGGTTTAGCCAATGAGGAAGAACAAGCTTCGTGACGCCCCCGCATCGCCTCCCCAATCTCCTGCAGCCAAGTGCACAGACCGCTGGGGCTGCAGGAGTGCGCGCAGTTGCGCCTGTACAAATAGTATAAGCTCTGCCTTGGGCTACAGCCCCAGTCACTGCGTGCACACGTGAGGTGGTGTGCCTGGTGACGCGTGCACCAGTTTAAGCCGCGATCTGCAGTCCTAGGGCCACGATGGGAAGCGCGTCCAAAGAAGAGCAGGGGGAGCAAAGACAAAATTTTGGGCGGGGTCGCCGCCATGACGTCACGCGGCTGGTTCACCCTCATTGGCTGAACCTCCGCCGTGACGTAGCCAGCGCTCGGTCGCCACGCACATCTCTTGTCTTTTGGCAAAGGTGGCCGAGCTTCACGCTTTCTGCAGGCGTGAGCAGGCAGTGACTGGGGCCGGCCCCATAGAAGGAAGCATCTTGTTCGCCCCGCACACGCCGTAGTGCGCACAGCCACGAGCAGTGGGGATGAGGCCTTACAGTTTAGGGAATCGGTAGTTCTACCACAGGTGACCATAGATCACACCCCCAAACTATTTCTGCTGTGTTTGAGAACGGTGGAGTGCTCCGCTGCCTCTCTCCTATTGGTTGAAGTTCAAAACCTTCAGCTAATTACAATAGTTTGGCTGATTTTGGAAGTGATCCGCGTTTTAGGGAAGCTATCACTTTATGCCCAGGACATACTTGAAAACGAGTGGTAACTCTCAATCTATTACTTCCTGGTAAAATATTTTATAAATAAAATAAATAAATTATCGCTTCTGTTTTGTGGACAAAACACCTAGATTTTATTGAAGCTTTCGTATAAAGGGACAAGGGATTCAGAAATGAAAGACTGAGTTATATATACTAATATATACAGTACGAATAAACATTATGTATATATTGGTACAGGGGTGGTCAACTCCAGTCCTCAAGGGTCACCAACAGGTCAGGTTTTAAGGATATCACTCACTGATTCAGCACAGGTGCTCAATCAAAATGACTGAGCCATCTGTGCTGAAGTAGGAATATCCCTAATACCTGGCCTGTTGGCTGCCCTTGAGCACTGGAATAAGCCACTCATGTATTGGTGTATATATACGAACTAGTCCAGGAATACAAGTCCACTTATTAGTAAAATGATCTTTGTATATTTAAAATTGCATCACATATGGTGCTTTCATAGGAGGTGCTCACTTGCTGGTAAGATCATGTATTGCACATTGATAGAGGAGCTACTGTAAATATACCAGTTTTTATGTGCCAAATGGACCTTCTAGTTCTGGATAAGGTAGTATTGGATCGCCTCAGTATCATCTATGTCATCATTTCCTCCAATATTACATTTTTGAAGCATTGCTATACCAAATAACTTTGCTTGCAACAACTATATATTAAAGCAGGGGTCGTCAACGCCAGTCCTCAAGAGCTACCAACAGGTCAGGGTTTCAGGATCCCTGCTTCAGCACCAGTAGCTGTCTTCCTGAGCCACTAATTGAGCCACTGGTGCTGAAGCAGGGTTATCCTGAAGACGCAATCCTTTTTTTTCTCCCCCTCCCCTCTCACTATGGCTTTTATGTATCCATATAAATAAAGGAGGTATATAAATCATATGTTACTATTCTGCTGTTCCTTCCACTTTGCAGGGACTGTCAAATAATATAAAAACATTCCAGTCTCAATGAGTTAACTCCTATATGAACAATTTCCATCACTGCTATTTTTTTTCCTGCAACATCATATTTTTGGAGCAGACTTATTTTTTATTCTGTTTTTTTTTTAACCTGTAAACACCAAGACACTACAATCATGAAAGACAGCAGCTGCCCTACTGTGCCATGGACAGGAATACATGATGAGACAGGCGTGTGCAGATACAATGTATAGAGACGGTGCTAGAGGGAGATGTGGGAGGGGGCAATAATAACGTCATTCTTTATTATGGAGAAGAGACCGATGACTTCATCTTTACTGTAGATGACTACATGACCCGATGGAATTTCCAAAAGCTGCTGTCAGCCCCCGTGTTATTATGTAGGATAACTCCCTTTCCTATCGCTATTGGGATCTCCGGCCTCCCTGCAGCCTTCTGCCCATCCCACCTCTACCCCCAACCCAGCATGGCGCGCTGGCTGAAGTCCCCTGCATGATCTCTCCCGCACCATGCATCGTTTTTATGGTCGTTCTTCGTCGCCATGGGCAATTTCGGCTTGATGGTGATGCTGCTACATTTCCCGGCGCTGCTTATGAAAGGCCAGGTTGTTGCATTGGAAGAAGAGGCTGGCACAGGGCTGCCTAATCACCAGCATGCCCAGTTACCCCCAGCTCCTCTCCCAGCACCAGCAGGTACTGTGCAAGGGATTGTCCTGTCTCCAGGATGCACATCAGAGCAGATGTTGATGTGCTGTCGATCATTTGAGAAGCTCTGCGATTCTAGCACTAGCTTGCCACATAGAAAAAGAATGATACAGGGTCACATGTGATTGATTACAAGTGTGTAAAATGGCTGGCCATGTTTGGATACATGCATTAATATTATTGTTGTTGTTTTAATGTTATGTATTAGCTGCCGAAGGGAGCAGCCATGCCTTGTTTGCACTGCATGGCAGACAGAAGGGGGATACTTATTTTTTCCATAGCATTGCTATGTGTACATAATCATGGACATTTTCAGGCACAAGTAGAACTTGCAGCATAATTATTTTTGGTTTGAAGGTGCAGATACAAGTGGGCTGTTAACTAAAGTCTTGCAAAAGCAGTGCAAAGGAATTGCACCTGATTTAGCAAATTGCTTTAAATTATATACCTTTTATTTGATAAATCTGGGGGAGAGGGGGGGGTTTGCTCCTGTTTTGCAACTCGTGAGATTTTAATAAACAGACCCCAGAAGATCTTAAGTTGCTGACACAGGTAGTATTCGAACAGGGTTCACATTTTACAGAATTACTGTACTATGACCAAAAGCGTTGCAGTTATCAGGCAAATTAATTGCATCAGAGTTATCAAAGAAAATAAATCCTATTGATTTTAAGGGGCATTATTTTTTATTCATTGATACTTTGGTAAAGTTTTGTTTGCCCTAGAATGGCACTTTTGACTTGATACAAAGAGGCAGATTCTTTAAACTCCAATTTTGGGTATCTCACCCAAACCGGCCTTAACTACCTATCAAATCCGTGGCAGTAAAACCAACAGTCCAGGTTGCATTGCTTGCTTTTGTTGTTGTTATAGGATTGAAGCAGGGCGGTCTGTGTAGCTGAACTCCATTAATTTCAGCTTCGGGGACCCCCTGCTTCCCGAGACACTTACCTCTAGCGGATGCCGGTATATCTGCAGCCAGGTAGCGCGTGTGCCGATATATCTGCAGCCAGGGAGCGCGTGTGCCTAACGAAATGGCGGCGTTTAAATGTTTCGCGTCACACGGGCCGTGACGTCATCCTTTGCGGCTTCAAATGGTCCGCGTGACCAGGTCCTTTAAACCCCACAGCGATACCTGCACCTCCTCTGTATCTCTGGAAGTAGGAGGGTCCCCAGAGCTGAAATGAATGGGGTACAGCTCCAGGGACCCCTGCTTCAATCCTTTAACAATAAAGCAGGAAATGCAACATGGCCTGATGCTTTAACGCGAGATCGAGGTGCGATACCCAGCATCAGAGACTGATCAATCTACCCCTCAGACCTTATTGTCTATTGTTGCATTGTACTGCAGTTGTGTTGATGGTTGTTTTTGAAGCAGCTTGGTCTTAAATATAACGTAAATCTTTTTAAAATGATTCATCATTGGTTCTTTATTTAAATGACACTTGAATTGATTATTTTTATTTGATTAATTGTTAAAAGGAGCATATTAAAAATACACCCATCGAATAGCACTAAAAAAAACATTAACGATTGTGCAACAGTTTAATTACACGTTATTTGATCTAAGAAATCTGCATTTTCAGGAACTGCAAGAAATCCATAAACTGATTTAACAACCAGAGCACAATATATACGTTCATTTTAATTGTGTGATTATAATTTTACTTTGAATTCTAATGCAAAGAATAGAGAAAAAAAGCATGTGCAGAATTCTACAACTCGTGTTCAAATTGTAAATATACAATAATGAAATATGCATCGAGCCAGAAAAAACCCCACAAAGTGAAACATCCAATACAGCCTTACAAAATAAAAGAGATCTCCAAAGATTCATTGTAGGCTGTGGTACATGTGAACAAGAAGCCTGTGATGTTTCAAATGCTGGGCAGACTATGATTTCATCCATGAAGAACTCTCATATTGGTTACTTATATGGTATTACAACCTACAATGAATCAACATTTTACCAAGACCAATATGGCTACTAGAACTTTAAACTATAACATCTAAATGAGTATACAATAAAAAAAAATTATAATGCCAAAATGTTGGGGAAACTAAATAATTCATTAAAGACACAGCATTCAACATTTCAGAGAAATAACAAATAATAATAATTTAACCTTTTTCTCCATAGCCATTCTGACACAAAGACACAGACTGACCAGCAAACACACACAAACTAACCCGCTCACACACGCAGATGAACTCATCCACATATCTCATGTATGTAGGTGGGAAAGGAGGACCATCAGGAGCAGGTGTGCTCTGAGACAGGAGCAGGTGTGCTCTGAGAGATGCTGCCATTGGGAGATGAGCTTCTATACTTTGGCCTGAATTCCCAGCCTGGTCCCAGAGGCCATCTGGTTCCGTTATTACTGCTTCAGAGGCAGCAGCATTCCAGCTTGTCTGAGGATAATGGTCCCTGTACCAGTTTGCTCTGTTCCCATATATACCTCCCATAAAAAAAACTACCCTCATCTGTGTCAGCGAGTATGAGTGTGGGACCTGGGATTGTCTTGCAAGGATGGGGACTGGGAAGTAGGAAATGCTGAAAACCACAATTTTAATTGCAACAAATGACACTAATGAAGACTATGGGGCCTATGCAGAGAGCAGCGCTAGAATAAATTGGAGAGTTTAAGAAAAAGTAGCTTTAATGGAGATTTTTTTTCTCCATATGCAGAAATGGGCGAAATTCGCAATTTATGGCATGAATGCGTGTGGCGAGTTTAAAAGGGAGAGATGCGCGCTGCAGAAAAGTGAGAGAAAAAATAAATTTTCCCTATGGCCGGCGAGCTCCAGCTTCTTGCCAACTTTTTTTGGTGGAGGTAATTGTAGAAAATCGCGCCATTTTCTTGGCGCGAACAGCCGCTAGATGGCGATCGCGCCTTTCTGAATTCGGATATTTTTAACACTGGCGAGATGTAGGTTCTCGCCAGCCGCGCGGCGAGATTCAAAAATAGAAAAAAAAATGCCGCGTTTTTCGTACCTCGCCATTTTCTGCTGTTTTCTGCGCAAATTTCTCCAAAAAATGGCGAGATTTACTTTAGCGCTGCTCTCTGCATAGGCCCCTAAGTGAGGTAACCGTGCCTGTGAAAAGTAACCGTTCCATTTTGTAATTGTTAAGAAGAAAGATCATGCCTAATAATAAAGAGGCCACATTTTCTTCTCGCCCTGATAGAAAAGATACATTAATGTCAGCTACGTCACAGTCACTTCATGTGTGCCCCTGCGGTATTGGGGTAAGGTGCATTATTGTGTTATTATGCTGTCAGCCGCAGGCAGCACACACGTTTACATGACAGCGGAACCACTTGTTTGTCATGTTAAACATGAATTTGCTTTTAATAAGCTAAGAGCATACCTAATGTTCATCTGATAAGTCTACAATATTAATATACAGTATCTCAGTCTGGCAGTGTAAACCTGGAGCCTACAATATTAATATACAGTATCTCAGCCTGGCAGTGTAAACCTGGAGCCTGCAATATTAATATACAGTATCTCAGCCTGGCAGTGTAAACCTGGAGCCTACAATATTAATATACAGTATCTCAGCCTGGCACCGTGTAAATCTGGAGTGTGAATTATTGGACTGTAATTGGTCTCTGGCTGTGATCCATAATGCAGGGGGGTGTCAACCACAGTCCTCAAGGCCCCCTCCCACCCCCCAACAGGTCAGGTTTTCAGGATATCCTTGCTTCAGCACAGGTGGCTCAATCAGTGGTGCATTGGGCCACCTGTGATGAAGCAGGGATATCCTGTAAACCTGACCTGTTGGGGGGGTCTTGAGGACTGGAGTTGACAACCTCCCTGCATTATGGATAGCAATTTGTTTTCAGTTACATGTGTGCAATGTGATGCCTTCTGTAATGCATAGATGTAATAACTGGATCTGGAGACAGTAGATCTTGCTGACGATTGTGATAGCTTTTATTGGACACACACAAAACATAATATTTTATATTGTTCCACTCATGTTCAAAACAGTCACATTTCCCTTTTGTGAGATTTCAGACTTGATATATTGATATATTGAGAGGGCATATTGTTGAAAAAAATTATTGTAACACATCTACGTGCACTATTTTAATTCATGCGCATAATAATTTCGCTTAGCGTGCAACAGCTTTAGTAGATAATTAAGAAATTGCTCACGGGCCATTGCTGTTGTATGCAATTTTTGTTTTATATGCTTATTTTAAGGCAACTACGCAAATAAATACTAGGCATAGGTTTACATTGTAAATTGCAGCATGATACTAAATCAGTGCATTCGTTTATAAAGCAATGTTGCAACTGTTATTAACCTTTTTGCTGTAAAGGCAGTTTCCTTGTGTGATGCCAAGGGAATTTTTAGATTGTTACAATTAAATGCTTAAACAATAAGTGTCACTTTTTATGCTAGTAACACATGCACCTTTTTCATAGCCAGTTAAACTTTTATTTGGTCTTGGTTCCAAGTGCAGTTTAGGTCATGTGACTAGGTTTGCCAGGTGTCTAGAATTTAACTGGAGTGTCCTGTATTTACAAACTCTGTCCAGTAAAAAATGAGAGGTAATACTGGACATGTACAGTATGTGTATTCCGGTATTACCTCTCTGGACATAGTGACCTGACTGGTTTGGGGGTCGAAGGATTTTGCTGAGCAGGGCTGTTGCTAGTGGGCTGGGCAGCTTCCTCCATCCTGATTTGCTGCATTACCCAGCAGCAGCCAATCAGGAGGAGGTGTCAGGAGCCTAGGGGTGGGGCCGAGGAGAGGTGGAAACGGCATGGAGCGGAGAGAGGGGGTGCGTGTGTGCGTCACACCTTTCACTATTGTGTCTTCTGCAATCTCTGTCATATACAAAAAAAATAGGATTAAAAAAATAATTTGCTGATCAGTATTCAGTATGTACAGCTGTAGCGGATATTATTGCACTCATTACCAAATGGGATGCATTAACGCTACTGCAATATTCATTATAATTAATACCACGGCTCCATTGAAAATAATGTTATTTCAGGCGTTAACGGGGTAATAACGCCTGCTACATCTGTAATATGGCATCTACATTTTGTCTGAATGGGCCTTATCGCACACACCATATACATCTTTATTATTTCTACTCTAAGAATAAATAACATTCAACATGTTTTCCTTTTTGTTTAATGTATTTCCATGAGAAAAGTGTGGTTGGTACCAAAGTAGCATTAGACAGATTTTTACAAACTGCTATTTTCACATGTGATTACTGTGACTAAACAATAATGCACCCAAACGTGACTTATATTTTCTGATAATAAACAACCAGAGCAATGCGATGAGTCACTTTGAACGATCGCACAAAAGGTGAAAATCTAGATTGCCCCTTTGGAACACAGGTCACATAGAAATGTTAGATTCTTCTGCGTAAGGGTAGAGGTGCACTTTGATGCCTCCCTGGCACAATTTTATTTTTACAAATATGGTAAAACCCTAAATGAGAGAGGGCACTACCAATGTGCATCAAAGGTAACACCATATTTGTGGGAATAAAAAAACGTGCCTGCAGGATCGTGTGAATTAAACGTGTTCAAAGACTATAAATCTAGATGTATATGCATTATGTGTTTACGGAGTTCATTCATAAGACCCTTCAGCAATATTTTAATCATACAGGCATTGAGGTACATTTTATTGACAGGGCTGAACCCTCTTATCAATTAATGCTGCTCATTATTTTTTAGGAACAAAATTGTGTCTTTGAGACCATGTCACTGTGACCCTCCCCCAACACCAAATAAATATAACAGTCCAATATCTATATCTTCAGTGGCACACACAATGCTAAATAAACAAAATGAAGCAAACATTAAGTGAGGAATTAGAAATAGATATAGTTATTTTTGGTGCCAACAAGTGTGTGTGTATATATGTACATGCAGGGTGTCTTACCTTATACGGAACGCCCTTCCCTCTGCAGCATCGTGTTGTAATGGTGATGCAACGCATTGCCAGGACAACGAATTGTCACATTTCGCTGTCATGACGCTGCAGAAGGAGGGTCCCGCTTCCGGCATGCCACCTTGGGCCCCGCCAAAGGTAAGGCCATCCCTACACACACCCTCCCAGTCCTTACCTTGGGGTGAGCAGCAGTGTGGTTCCACGCCAGTTCGGGGACTCCCCAGCTCCCTCCTCCAGCTCTCCCCTCTCCGGCGGAATTTGGATCGCGGCACGACAGGAGAAGGGAGCGTGGGCCCGAAGGCCCAGGGCCCAAGGCAACCATCTTGCTTGCCTTGACCTAAGGCCAGCCCTGCAAAATTAACAACAAAGTATAACAAATGGGATCGGCCCTCTAGCAGGAAGCTTAAACCAGCTGTCAGCATTTATTGAATAGCAAATCATAATAGAATATGTAACAAATATACAAAAGCAATACATAATGGCAAAAATAAGAATAAAATCAGGTCATATAATATGCAACGTTCTCATCAGGTATTATCCATATAATTCAGACAATAGTGAAGGAAAACAAACATACCCCCACCTGTCACAAAGGATAAATACCCTCAGACCTCACAGCCCATGTTTAATATGCCAACTGCAGGCTTCAGCTCAGAGGCGCGTACACATTGATATCACCATTAGGAAAGTTGGGGGGGGGGAGTTAACTCATTTAGCACTGCTGTATATCACCGACCCATATGACATAAATAATTATTTAATAAGCCAAGCCCACAAAATCTATATCATCATCATTACCCCACGCTGATTGCTGTAGACATTTGTCCGATTTGCTAGACATCAAAGCAGAATGATTTTCCATAAGAGGTGTCGGGGTCGCCAGTAGAGTCACACAATCATAAATGGGATCAGCCAATGGGGAGATAGAGTAGGAATATCGTGAGCAATATAAACCTCAGCAGAATTAAGGATCAGAAGAATACAAATAGAAAAGAGCCAAAAATGCACAAAAGGCAAGTGCCAAAAGGTGGCGGGAAACCAGAGAAAAGGGAAAACTAAAATCTAAATAAATAAAAATGTCCATAGGAATGAAAAAATATGGTCATAAACTCCAACTACAGGGAGTTTACTTATTCATCTGAATAAGGAATTAGATAATGTCAGTGTGAGAGACAAGGTAAAATCAGAAAAAGAGGCAAACATAAAATATATGATGTCGGGATTACGATTTTTGGTTTTAACCAAAAGACACAAACTAACACGAACGACTGATCATCTTTCACTTCAAACTGTAAAAAAAACGGAAATGGAGCATCATTTCTTATTGAGTTCAACCTTTTGTAGCAGCCCACCTCAAAAAGAAAAAAAGTGAAAGATGGCGCAAAAGAGCAATGAATAAAAATATATATATTTATAAATTGAAAAT
Organism: Ascaphus truei; assembly: GCF_040206685.1. NCBI lineage: Eukaryota > Metazoa > Chordata > Amphibia > Anura > Ascaphidae > Ascaphus > Ascaphus truei. Next base: position 64,901,489 of record NC_134489.1, on the reverse strand, counting down.
AAATAATAGCAACATTATAAAAGAACAATAAGAAAATGCATAATATTTGTATGAAAAATAATAAAAACAAAGACTTTGCCTGCTGAGTCTGTGACTGCTGCTGATGTGGCAATAGTAGTGGTAAAACCACTGCTGTTCTCCTGCATAAGGCCTCGTCCAGGGTGGGTAGAGGCGCGCTAGCGCTCCAGCGCTGCACCCTGCTCGGCCGGGCGACTCCTGGCCGGCTAGTTGCGCACGCGTCTGGGGGCACGGCCTCTACGTCATGGAGCTGGTTCGCCCTCATTGGGCGAACCGCTCATGTGACGTGCTTGCGAGCGGCAAATTCAAATTTGCTCGCTCGGCAAGCGGCTGAGCGCCGAGCAGGCGCGCCCGCCCGCTCATGCAGGACACGTACATTGTTGCAACGTGTCTAGCGTGAGCGTGTGTGCCCGCTTAGCGCCACCCTGGATGAGCCCTTAGCCAGGAATCTTCTCCAACTGATGTTACCAGGTGAGTGGAGGGGGGTGCTTGTGCACTGCCTTCCTCCTTGGCTGCTTGCTGCTGCTGCTGGCTGGTGCTAACTCCTCCTGTCCAAGCTCGGGAAATGGTGTGGGGCGTCAGTAATCGGTTGTGACCCTTAGCCCGTATGTGGAAGATACAGTTCAAAGGCTGGTTGGTGTCATGTTGCTTCAGCTGGTTGTTGGCTGATTACGATTTCAAAGAGCTCACAGGGATAGTTTGCTCTCCTTGTAGATGGAATCATGACCCTCAATAGGCTCCTCCTCCTACGCGTTTCGCCAATTGCATTGGCTTCTACAAGGAGAGCAAACTATCCCTGTGAGTTCTTTGAAATTGTAATCAGCCAACAACCAGCCTGAAGCAACGTGACACCAGTCAGCCTTTGAACTGTGTCTCCCACATACGGGCTAAGGGTCACAACCGGTTACTGACGCCAAACTCGCAGCCACACACCATTTCCTGAGCTTGGAGAGGAGGAGTTAGCACCAGCCAGCAGCAGCAGCAGCAAGCAGCCAAGGAGCAAGGCAGTGGGTCGTCTGAGGAGACCACCCAGGAGATAACCTCTCCATCACAGAAGCGCGGTCGAGATTAGCGAGCTGACACAAGCACCCCCGTCCACTCACCTGGTAAACATCAGTTGGAGATGATTCCTGGCTTATGCGGGAGAACAGCAGTGGTTTTACCACTACCATTGGCACATCGGCAGCAGTCACAGACTCAGCAGGCAAAGTCTTTGTTTTTATTATTTTTCGTACAAATATTATGCATTTTCTTATTGTTCTGTTATAATATTGCTATTCTTTAGTTTCAATTTATAAATACAGGCATACCCCGGTTTAAGGACACTCACTTTAAGTACACTCGCGAGTAAGTACATGTCGCCCAATAGGCAAACGGCAGCTCGCACATGCGCCTGTCAGCACGTCCTGAACAGCAATACCGGCTCCCCACCTGTGCCAAAGCTGTGCGCAAGCGGGGAGACTATAGAGCCTGTTACAAAAGCGTTATTTACATCAGTTATGCACGTATATGACGATTGCAGTACAGTACGTGCATTGTAAAGTGGGGAAAAGGCAGTGCTTCACTTTAAGTACATTTTCGCTTTACATACATGCTCCGGTCCCATTGCGTACGTTAATGTGGGGTATGTCTGTATATATTTTTAGTCATTGCTCTTTTGCGCCTTCTTTCACTTTTTTTCTTTTTGAAGTATCTGCACACTAAGGATTGGTTATCCTTAATCAAAGAGGCTGCAACTTTTTTCAGCATTGAATAAGGATATTAGACCCCCCCCACACAGAGACTGGACTATATTAATATTGTTCAAATTTTGTTGGCTGACACAGGACCCATCAGTGCACTCCTAATTGGTTCATGTCACACATTTTTATTTATTTTTAACTATTTATTTTTTATCTATTGATTGATATTTGATTTTAACTTGGATTTATATATTTAATCATTTTGTTTCTGGGCTTTCCATTAGCCACGCACACCTTATATAAAACGTCAGTTCGATGAGACTCATTCCAGGTTCATTCCTACATTCCTACTTGTCCATCCCGCACAGACTAACAGTTTCCTTTAATCACTTAGTATAATTTGTGCATATACTTTGGAGTGAATACATCAGCGCACCAGTTTTTTCGTTTGCATTTTGTAGCAGCCCAGCCCAGGTAGGAGACACAGGCACTACACGGGGTGTATGGAAACTAAACAAAAAAACAAGAAGCACTGATTTTACAAATAAAAATAACCTGGGGAAACTGGAATCCCTCATATGAAATTTTGAATAATTGTGTGTGCGTTTACAAAATGTAAAAGCAAACAGCAAAGACAACCCCCAAATGAAGAGAGAGGGCTCCCCACTCCTACTGTAGTCTGCAGGAGTGATGGGGAATCAGCTATTAGTGGAGGTCAGAGGAGGGAGCAGGGACCCTACCATACACTACTTTTCACTTGTTCACCCTTCCACTCCCAGGACTTACCAGTTCTGCAGCCCCAGCAATGGAAAAGCAATCTGTTGGTATGATCTTCAGTCCAATGACATTTTCCAGGTTTCCAGGGCACTAATCACTGCCCCTCTTTCTTAGTGCTGCTTCACTGCCCTCAAATTGACAGGGGTTATAGAAAGAGGATCCTGTGGCTCCAAGTCACACAGCCTGAGGCTTGATGGCACTAAAGATCAGCCTGGGGCAAAACTCCTCCATCCTTTGGTGCCAGATCAGGTAAAGATGTTAATGTGCACATTTTGCAGGGGAGGAACCCTCCTCCTCCCTCTGACCCACAATGACACTCGATCTCCCCTTTCTACTGCAGGGATGGCATTATAGCAGGACAGCCATTATAGCCGGACATTGTGACTTCCTATTGGACGACCAGGTTAACCATTGTGGCTTTTATTTTAATTTCCTAGCACATAGAAAGGTAAATATCTCAGGACAGTGCGGTTCAGCTCCAGAGGACCCCTAGGTCCAAATACTGCCCAAAAAGACATTTGTAAAATGGGAGGATTGCTGCTTTAAGCAATAGATTTTTTTTGCAAACGCCTGGTAATGTGTTACACAATTTTTCATTTTGTCTGCATTTAAAGCAAAGCAGCAAGCCACACTAATCATTTTTTTGGCATAATCTGAACCCGGAGTTGTACAATGATCATTTGATCCCCTATCTGCCTGCGGCCCAGCTAGGTTTCAGAGTTTACTGTTATCTATCGAGGTTTTTTACTGATGAAAAAATCCGGAATATTTGGGGGGTTGTGTGTCAAAATCTCAAAAGCTGCAAAACTGGAACAAAAAAAAGTAATAATTTATCAAAGAAATTGTTCCATATGTTGCAATGTGTTTTCTGCTTCAATAACTATGGTGTACCATTTTTTTGTTTACACACACACACACACACACACACACACACACACACACACACACACACACACGCTTCTTGTGACATTGGACAAGTCACTATCTCCTGTGCCTCAGGCACCAAAAACATAGATTGTAAGCTCCACGGGGCAGGGACCTGTACCTGCAAAATGTCTCTGTAAAGTGCTGTGTAAAACTAGCAGCGCTATACAAGATCATATTATTATTATTAATAATAAAAATATATATACTGTATATATATAACGGTGGAGGTTTTCTGTTGCCTTTTTCACCCACCATACATTAAAATGTAAACCTACCCAGCCTAGAAATATTTCAAAGCAAGTATAAACCAACCTCACACTGATGATACCCATCAAGGTTGAAACATGTCTGTGAGTGGTTTGTACTTGCATTGCTAATCCCATACAGTGTTTAAAAGCTGTGTGAACAGCGATACATCATCTTAAATGGGCTCCATGTGAATGGATATTCCAGGCAAAAGGTGACACCTTGTGTGCTCATTTGCATGTCATTTCCCAGAATCCCTGGCTGCAGTGGAAGCACTGTATCCGAGGTGATAATAGTTGAAAGGCAGAGTTGCAGACCTGTCTAAGACATGTGAATGTGCTCACAAGTGATATTCTTTATTGGCTATATGCTAACGGTGGAGGTTTTCTGTCGCCTTTTTCACCCACCATAAATTAAAATGTATGATATAAAAACAACCTTTGAGACAGGGGGCCGGAAATAGCATTTTTCATCTCCTATGATTGCAAGAAAAAAAAATGGAAAGAATTGCTGAGTTAAACATGTTTTTTTTTCTTATGTCTTTTTTTTTCCCTCCTCAGTTTTTACCCTAAAAGTTCAAGTAAATGACCTCATCAGTCACCAGTATCTCCGCAAAGCAGTTGTTGAGGTGTATGTGAACTACACCAAAACCAATTCTACAGTAACTGGAAGCAATGGAGCAGTGTTAATAAAAGTCCCATATAAGCTCGGTCTAAGTTTAACAATAACTTCCTACAAAGATGGCTACATGTTAACGCCACTTCCATGGAAGACTGGAAAAATGCCCAGTAAGTACGGTTTCTCTAACATTGAATTTTTCATGTCCTCTTCATCACATGTCAGAAAATGTTATATTTCTATTGCAGCAAAAACAAATATACTGTAGTTAGAAAATAGCAGATCTTTATCGTTTAAAGTACCCTCATTATAATTGTATGTTTTATGTTGCGAACCTATAAAGTGGAATCTGTACATTTTCATTTATAAATAAAGAACTTGCTATAAGGTAATGTATTATTTATCACTAAAAGGCTAACAAGTCCTGGATCCTGAATTAACATCATATTAAGGGACAACACTTGATAACAAATAACCTTATGGTTACCATTCATCACTGTGATTTATTTGCTGACCTAGCAGAGTTATTCTTCACCACCAGACACGACCTGTATTTTTCTTCAAAGACTTCCACAGTACCTGAGCAGGCTTCTCATTCCTGTACAGTGTGCTTACTGTCCCAAGGATTACATTATGGAATAGTTTGCTAGACTTTCTCAAGTCACACAGAGGACATCCTTGCTTAAAGCTGCAGTTCAGTCTTTTTTTTTTTTTTTTTAAATGTATTTTTTTAATTCAATAGTTTCATGTGGGCAATCTCTAATTACCTAAAGAACTGTATAGCTGCAGGTCAATTCATTCTCCATGTATTGATAGGCAAAATTTGGTGACATAATTAGTGAAGGGATCTGTTTTTCTTCTGCTTCTGTCTCTCAGTGGAAGCTCATGAATATTCATGAGCACTCCTGCACTGACATGTGCTAGAGGGAGGGCAGGGCTGACAAAGGGGTGTGCCAGGGCTTGTGACAGGACATGAAGGGGCAGTGCCTTAGCAAATGGCTGTTAAAATAGAATACAAGAAAATTGGTCTTTCAAAGTTGTTTTTTTAAAAACAGAAAATGCTAAAAGTATTTTTTCTTACTACAGAACTGATTTATTAAAAAAAAACACACATGGAGGATATTGACTGAACTGCAGCTTTAAGGCATGTTTAAAACCGCTGATCCTGCTATGTGGAATGTATATATTGTCTGCAATTGAGCCTAGGACATACATGAAAACAAGATATTTATTTAATAACATCTTTTCTGGGTAACATATCAAATTATATGCATGCTATAATTAAATCACATTTATACTATGCAGAGATAATGGTTATTTCCTACTGGACATAAAGGGTTAGTTGCAATGGATTGGAGAACCCTGTATCAAGGAAGGTATACACCCATCACTGGAGTATCAGATCAGAAAGTCAGTTTAATTGCATGCTGCATCTTAATTGCATTTGACATTTAACTTGGAAGTGCCTCTGTGGCTTTCTCCTACAGGGGTCCTTTCAAGTAGAAAAACAGCATCTTCAAACAGATGACACATCTTTCTGACATTTCAGAGAAAAAGTAATATTTACAAAGGGCAAAAGACGAGTGGTTACTGTATCTTATATGAATATAATATAAAATTATGTGAACGAGACGCATTTATCAGTAGACCAAAAACTGGCATTTCTTCTACTGGTCACTTTTGGAAGATGGAGCTATATGTTTAGTGGTTGACTTTAAACTAGAAAAGATCATGTACACTTATTTTTTTTATTCTTCTCTGTCCTTTTTTTGTGTCTGCATGTCTCCAACATTAAATGTGTGTTGGTTGTAGGTTTTGATACCTTTCAGGGGACCAGCATTAGAGCCCTTCATACATCAAATTAAAGTGATGCTCTTATGGGAGAAATCTGTGAGGTTTGGTGAGCTCTGTACACTAGCCCAGCTCTGAATAGCTCTAATGTTGTTCCCCTAAAAGGTATCACAACCTACAACAAATCTATATTTCTCCAGGACCAGCGCTGCTACTATAGCAGGGGGTGGCCAACTCTAGTCCTCAAGGGTCACCAAGAGGTCAGGTTTTAAGGATATCCCTGCTTCAGCACCGGTGGCTCATTCAACGACTGAGCCACCTCTGCTGAAGCAGGGATATCTGTAACCTGTGGAAATCCCTCCTATAAGGACGTTGGCTGCCATACTCTGCATTAGGTTCTTTTATGTATTACACATTTTTAATATTTGTATCCACTTGATGCATCTTGGTTTGTAAATATATATATACACACTTTTTGTGACAATAGCGCTTTCTTTTTTTCTTTTGTCATATCTGTAACCTGTCCTGTTGGTGTCCCTTGAAGACTGGAGTTGGCCACCCCTGTACTAGAGGCTTGAACCATCAATAAATAAAATAAAAGGTTGTCTATATATGTATTTTAGTGTTATCAAACAGAAAAGGACAGATTCCCTGTAGAATGCACTCAATTAAATAGTATAGTGTTGTTGTTGTTGTTGTGATTAAAAATCTTTAAATCAAACGATTTTGGAGTTTCTTTTGATAACAACTTGTAGTGGAAAATAAACACTTTGTGAGATAGGTACTATCACCAAATGCCCAGTGTATTTACCACATAGGTGTTTACCTAAGTTAAGATTCACTACAATACAAAGTGGCTGCAGTTAATTATCTGTACTAGCTATGTGATTGTTTTGTGTTTATATATGTATGTCTGTAGAGTGGCCATAGATTCTATTATACCAATCCATAACCATTTTTACCTAATTTGAACACAACACTATGCTATTTTATTGAGTGCATTCTACAGGGAATCTGTCCTTTTCTGTTTGATAACCCTTAATTGTTCCTATTGCAGTATGATCTTATACTTAACATATATTAATAAGATGACACGAGAGATACCTCCCTTCCCTCTCCTCCCTCCCCTCCCTCTCCCTTATTCTTATGTATTTTAGTGTTCAGCATTTGTTTAGTTTTGTTAATGTACTTAAACATGACGGTATTCTGGAGCATGACCTTTATTTGATCAGTGGTAGCCGAGGGGCGCCAAGAAATGTGTAACTTTGTTGGCCGTGGCATTTGCAGAATGCAATAATGCCACTAGCAATATAATAGACCTGACACATTTGCTACACTCATTGGATAACTATGATCCTGGCAGCATCATTCCTGAACCTTGGGACTCTGAGGCATGATTATGACAGTACGGATCAGGCAATCACCCCGGTTTAAGAAGGTGAAGAAATATAATTTAATTTGGGGTATTTCACAGTTTTTTCAGATTATTTTTTTTAATGTGTTACTAATTCTCATTTCAGAGGTACAGTCCTCTTACCCTATAAACACATTTTCCATTGAAAGGGCATTCCTCGACATCCCTGCAAGCTCCTGCTAGTTTATTGGGTATTTCTCAATGGTAGAAAGGGCGTCTGAATATCCCTGCTGCCTAGGATAAGCGGAAGTTCCATGGTGATGATGTCACTGCTGATATTGCGTGGGGAGAATCAATGAATTGAGGCTGAGACAACCAAAGGGGGAGGGGGGGGGGGGGGGGGGTTGGTGAAACATTGTTTTACTGATACAGTATAACCAGACATAAGCTTATAGGGTAAAATGGATAAGAAGTAAAGAGTGCTCATTTGCATGTCATTACCCAGAATCCCTGGCTTTAGTGGAAGCATTGTTTACCAAGCGATAATGAGGAAAAACAGGATTGCAGACCTGTCTGATACATGTAGATGTACACTGATACAGCCAGGGCTGGCTTCTAATTTGACGGGCTGGATGCTGGGGGGAGAGCGCGGGGCTCCAGTATCTGCGCCTACTCCTCATCTCTGCGTCCTGGTGTTATGGTGTGGCAACGTGATGTCACAGCGTCCCATTGTCATGCGTCGTCATTTACTGCCACGTTGTCCTGGCGACGAATCGGCACTATCAGAAGATGCAGGTGGGGAAGCCGTAGAGAAGATAAGAGACAGTTACATAGGCCCCACGCTCTCCCCCGGGAATGAGTTGAGTTGTTGGTGGGAAGAGCGTGGGGCTTCTATAAGTGCGGGGCTCGGTGCAACTGCACCGATGGAACCGCCATCAAGCCAGCACTATATAGTGCTTATCCTTGAAGCTAAAATTGCTTCCAAATCAGTAGATTAGAACTTTGAAGACAATGAGGGTTTTGCTGGTAACTGCCCACTTGTTCATACCGTATCAAATGCTTTGCACTAAGTTGACGATTGGGTTAGCACCTTTAAAATACAAATTACCAGTGGGTTTTTCCTTTCATTGTTTTCTCCTTTGTTTTCTATTTTGCGATATATTCCTCAAATGTACACTGGGTAATATTCTATGTACCTTCTTTTATTTCTCTGTATGGTCCTGTGGATATTTTCTGTGTAACATATCACTAGTACAGGCATACCCCGGTTTAAGGACACTCACTTTAAGTACACTCGCGAGTAAGTACATATCGCTCAATAGGAAAACGGCAGCTCGCGCATGCGGCTGTCTGCACGTCTCCATTCCAAACCTAATCGCGATTCCTGGAGAGGAAGGGGCGTTCGCGCTATGGTGTGTTCTTGTCCTCTGCTGTAGTGCACCCTATCCATCCCATTCTGGTCCCCAGACGCCCCTCTACGTGGGACTACTGTTCGTGTACATTTTATGTGTGAAATGCCTTTACTCACTGTCTGCTTGTGAGTATAACCTTTGCAGAATTTCACATTATCATTTTTGTGCTATACAGTACTGTACTATTCTTGTGATCTCTCTTTTACATGTGCATGGTGTCCCGCTCCCTTGTCACTTCTACCCGCCTGTCAGCACGTCCTGAACAGCAATACTGGCTCCCTCCCTGTACCGAAGCTGTGCGCATGCGGGGAGACTATAGAGCCTGTTACAAATGCGTTATTTACATCAGTTATGCACGTATATGAGGATTGCAGTACAGAACATGCATCGATAAGTGGGAAAAAGGGAGTGCTTCACTTTAAGCACATTTTCACTTTACATACATGCTCCGGTCCCATTGCGTACGTTAATGCGGGGTATGCCTGTATAGTACTATAGAATTTTAGCTTTGTGAAACAATATTTGAACCAAGTTGTGATGAGATGCATCTGTAACTATGAAGTATTATGTTACCTGTCAGAGCCAAATCATATGTGATCATTGCATTTGCCTGAAGTAGTAACGATGTAAAAGTAGAGTTAAGCTGGCAGCACGTTAACAGCACTTACATTCGTTTTTTAGGTTTCAGTTATCTTTTGGGCCTTTGTTTCTTTATGTAATATTTTTGCAAACGTTTTTATTTCCATATATCTTTGGCAATTTTTTTCAAATATAATGTTTTTCCCATTTGTTTTACGGATAAGAATAAAGGGGTGCTCTGGCGGTCCTGATTCCGTGATATTCCCTTATGCATATATTTTAGTTCCACTCTCAACATTTACCAAGAAGCAAATGTATTTCATGCAGGATTTTAAAGGACCTCACAAAATTGAGAAAGGACCCACTCTGCCTGCTGGGGGAATAGGTGCCAGAGAAGGAAACTTCTAATAATCACTAACCAGAGAGTAGAAAAATAGATTGGCAAGGAAAAAATTATTTTCATTTAAGAATTTTAAAGCAACTAATGCACTTTGCACAAAAGTACCATTTGGAGATGTTTGCAGTATAGTTGTACGTTTGTAGCAGTTGTGCAAATTACCATTTATATGTCCGATAACTGTTTTGTTTCCCCATATATTTTGCAGTTTATTCATCAGTGACTCTTTCGCTGCTCCCACAAAGTAAAGCTAATATCTGGCTATTTGATGACACTGTATTAATTACAGGAAAACTTTCAGGTAAGTAATGCTTTGTAACACATACATTTGACACACACACACACACACACACACACGTTGACAGGTACGATACAAAAATCAAAATGAACAGGCACTCCCAACTGGAGATGGGCAGATCTGCATCCACCGCGGATCGCCCGGGTCCTTTGGTTGGCGGATTTCCGCGAATCAATCTCAAAAAGGGCAAATCGCCTTTTCTGTTTTTTTTTTTTTACATTTATCATTGGATTCTCAATTTGCGGATTCCGCAATTCGAGGGGTTTTAAAAAGCCAATCCGTGGAGTTGTGAATCCGTAGTTTGGATTCTTAAAATCCACCAGCGGATTGTATCCAATGGCAGCTTGCTTATTAATCCGCATGAATTGAAAGAGGCCGCCAACGGATTTTACACCGCGGGACGGATCTTACATGGAAAGCTCGGGAAATTCTGCGAAATGGATTTCGACAATTTCGCCCATCTCTACTTCCAACTGCATGCTAGAGAAGAATGTATTATATTCATTATATTTTAGCCATAGATGCCTTTGTTAATCAGTATTGCTGACCTGAGGAAGAGAGGAGAACTGTCAGAAGTTTGTCCTATGCCATAAATTGTTAGTCCAAATAAAAAGGGTATCACATAATACTAAAAAACTCATTTATTCTGCACTATCGCAACTGGACTAACACAGCTATTTCCGTTTATATATATATATAATATATATATATATATATATATATATATATATATATATATATATATATATATATATATATATATATATAATATATATGTATATATGTGTATATATATATATATATATATATATATATATATATATCTTATACTATATTAGTGAAAGCACTGTATGTTTGCCTGCCTGGATGTCCGGTGTCCCTAGGGGAAATCTCATTGGTCCCTTGGCCCGCCCGCCCCCGCACACCTCTCATTGGCCTGAGGCGGAGTGACGGGCCAAAGGACACACAGGGACACACACACAGGGAACACAGGGACACACACACACACACAGGGGGACACACACAGGGACACACACACACACACACACACACACACACAGGGGGACACACACACACAGGGACACACACACACACACACACACACACACAGGGACACACACACACACACACACAGGGGGACACACACAGACACAGTGACACACACACACACACACACACACACACACACACACACACACACACACACACGGATACAGACACACACACACAGGGACACACACACAGTGACACACACACTGTTACATACATTAGCGGGGCTCACAGTGTTAGCAGCACCCGCGCGCACCTCCTCCTCTCCCCGTGTCTCCCGCGCTTTCACCCTGCCCCCCCCTCCCCCGGCGCCGCTACAGTCAGCGGGACACACACACTATTATTACCCCTTCAGCGCCCCCCCCCCACCCAGTGTCAGCGGCCGTGCGAGACCCCCCCTCTATATCTCCCACCTCTCCCCCCCCCACACATATACATGCCCCCCCCCTCCCGGCGCTACAACTCACCCCTCCCCGGCGGGGGAACAGCCAGTGGCCAGGCAGGCTGCCTCGCGGCGCCGAGTGCCCAAGATGGCGGCTCCCGGGACACAGCGGGGGAGCGGCCACAACACGCTGCCTCCCGCCTCAGATCCACGTGGGACCTGCCGGATGGGTGAGTGAGCGGCCTTCACCTCCCCTCCACCCCCCTTTCACCTCCCCTCCACCCCCCCCTCCCCTCCAGTGTCTCCCCGATACCCCCTCCCCCCCCCCCCCCGGCGCCGCTACAGTCAGCGGGGGAGCGAGCGAGCGCCCGGGACACAGCGGGAGAGCGGCCACAACACGCTGCCTCCCGCCTCAGATCCACGTGGGACCTGCCGGACGGGTGAGTGAGCGGCCTTCACCTCCCCTCACCCACCCCTCACCCCCCATCACCTCCCCTCACCCCCTTTCACCTCCCCTCACTCCACTTCTCCCTTCCACCCCCCTTCACCTCCCCATTTACCTCCCCCCCTCCACCCCCCCTTCACCTCCCCTCCACCCCCCCCTTCACCCCCTCCCTTCACCTCCCCTCCACCCCCCCCCTTCACCTCCCCTCCACCCCCCCCCTTCACCTTCCTTCCACCCCTCCCTTCCACCCCCCCCCCCCCTTCACCTCCCTTCCACTCCCCCCCCTTCACCTCCCCTCCACCCCCCCTCCACCTCCCCTCCACCCCCCCTTCCACCCCCCCACCTTCACCTCCCCTTCACCTCCCCTCCACCCCCCCTTCCCACCGCCTCCCCCCCCCTTCCCACAGCCTCCCCCCCATTCCCACCGCCTCCCCCCCCTTCCCACCGCCTCCCCCCCCCTTCCCTCCACCTTCCCACCGCCTCCCCCCCCTTCCCACCGCCCCCCCCCCTCCCACCGCCCCCCCCCCTTCCCACCGCCCCCCCCCCTCCCACCGCCCCCCCCCCTTCCCACCGCCCCCCCCCCTTCCCACCGCCCCCCCTTCCCACCGCCCCCCCCCCTTCCCACCGCCCCCCCTTCCCACCGCCTCCCCTTCCCACCGCCTCCCCCCTTCCCACCGCCTCCCAGCCCCCCTTCCCACCGCCTCCCAGCCCCCCTTCCCACCGCCTCCCCCCACCCCTTCCCACCGCCTCCCCCCACCCCTTCCCACCGCCTCCCCCCACCCCTTCCCACCGCCTCCCTCCACCCCTTCCCACCGCCTCCCTCCACCCCTTCCCACCGCCTCCCCCCACCCCTTCCCACCGCCTCCCACCCCCCCTTCCCACCGCCTCCCACCCCCCCTTCCCACCGCCTCCCACCCCCCCTTCCCACCGCCTCCCACCCCCCTTCCCACCGCCTCCCACCCCCCGCCATCCCACCACCTCCCACCCCCCGCCTTCCCACCTCCTCCCACCCCCCGCCTTCCCCCCGCCTCCCACCCCCCGCCTCCCCCTTCCCACCTCCTCCCCCTTCCCACCTCCTCCCCCTTCCCACCACCTCACCCCTCCCCCCCCTTCCCACCACCTCCCCCCCCTTTCCACCACCGCCCCCCCTTCCCACCACCTCCCCCCCCTTCCCACCACCTCCCCCCCTTCCCACCACCTCCCCCCTCCCCCCTTCCCACCACCTCCCCCCCTTCCCACCACCTCCCCCCTCCCCCCTTCCCACCACCTCCCCCCTCCCCCCTTCCCACCACCTCCCCCCTCCCCCCTTCCCACCACTTCTCCCCTTCCCCCCCCGCTCCCCTTCCCCCCCCCGCTCCCCCCTCCCCCCTTCCCACCACCTCCCCCCTCCCCCCTTCCCACCACTTCTCCCCTTCCCCCCCCCGCTCCCCTTCCCCCCCTCCGCTCCCCTTCCCCCCCCTCCGCTCCCCTTCACCCCCCCTCCGCTCCCCTTTCCACCCCCCCTCCGCTCCTCTTCCCCCCCCCCTCCACCTCTTTTTCCCCTTTCCCCTCCCACCCCCTCCCACACTTCCACCCCCTCCTCTAACCCTTCCCCCCCCTCCTCTAACCCTTCCCCCCCCTCCTCTAACCCTTCCCCCCCCTCCTCTAACCCTTCCCCCCCCTCCTCTAACCCTTCCCCCCCCCTCCTCTAACCCTTCCCCCCCCTCCTCTAACCCTTCCCCCCCCTCCTCTAACCCTTCCCCCCCCTCCTCTAACCCTTCCCCCCCCCTCCTCTAACCCTTCCCCCCCCTCCTCTAACCCTTCCCCCCCCTCCTCTAACCCTTCCCCCCCCTCCTCTAACCCTTCCCCCCCCTCCTCTAACCCTTCCCCCCCCTCCTCTAACCCTTCCCCCCCTCCTCTAACCCTTCCCCCCCCTCCTCTAACCCTTCCCCCCCCTCCTCTAACCCTTCCCCCCCCTCCTCTAACCCTTCCCCCCCCCTCCTCTAACCCTTCCCCCCCCTCCTCTAACCCTTCCCCCCTCCCTCCTCTAACCCTTCCCCCCCCCTCCTCTAACCCTTCCCCCCTCCTCCTCCACCCCTTGCCCCCCTCCTCCTCCACCCCTTGCCCCCCTCCTCCTCCACCCCTTGCCCCCCTCCTCCTCCACCCCTTGCCCCCCTCCTCCTCCACCCCTTGCCCCCCTCCTCCACCCCTTGCCCCCCTCCTCCACCCCTTGCCCCCCTCCTCCACCCCTTGCCCCCCTCCTCCACCCCCTCCTCCCCTTCCCGCCGCCCTTTGCCTTCATGCCCGCCTTACCGCCTCCCCACCCCCGCCTCTGCCTTTCACCCGCCCTTACTCCGGCCGCCTCTGCCTTTCACCCACCGCCTCACAGCCGCTGCACGCACTCAACAGACACCCGCCACACTCGACACATACCTGCCGCCACACACACCTGCTGCCTCCCGCCCCTACGCACCGACATCACTGACCCACCGCCTCACACCCTAGCAGGACCCCCACTCACAGACAGCACTCACAACCCACGCGCCAGCCGCCGCCTCACACCCTTGCAGGACCCCCACTCACAGGCAGCACTCACAACCCACGCACCACCCGCCGCCTCACACCCTAGCAGGACCCCCACTCGCACACAGCACTCACAACCCACGCGCCACCCGCCGCCTCACACCCTAGCAGGACACACGACTCAGATTTTTACATCACTTATGCCACAAAAAAATATACATTGTACTGTGGTGTGGTTACAATAAACCATTTTTATACAACATCGTATTACATTTTCTTCCATCTTTCTTTTCAATATTATTATCCAACCTTTACAACAAACAGTCACCTATTGTTCCACGATTTATAAATAATACTACCTATTACGCATTTACATCCCGGGCAACGCCGGGTCTCTCAGCTAGTATATATATATATATATATATATATATATATATATATGTGTGTGTGTGTGTGTGTGTGTGTGTGTGTGTGTGGGTCTTTATCACATGTTTTTTATCTTAATGGGCTCCATAAATTGCCTACACTATGCCAAATATTTATGGCTACATTTACTAGGTGTTATTAAAAATGGGATTGCTGCAATATTTTTTTAAATTACTGCCATATTCACCAAGAATGATTTATTCACATATAGGTAGCAATATTCATCTAATTTCCATACAAGAAACATGTGCTAGCTCCGCGTTAAACAGCACTGGATATGCAAATAAGCGATAGCTCATAGAAATCAAAGTTAATCAGCGCTAGTAATACAATTGTGGTGGAGTACGAGCAGAGGCGGATGTTCAAATTTGCCACCCCTAGGCACTTAGCTCTGTCGGCCGCCTCCTTGGTGCCGCTCTGCTTCTCCTTTTGAATCCCAGCATCAAATGATGCCGTTGGCGTCACCAACGTGACGTCGCACGGTGTCGCATTGCCATGGCACCGTGACACCATGACGTCCCGTTGGTCACATAGCGCGGCATCATTTGACGCTGGGATTACAAAGGAGAAGCAGGGCGGCACCAAGGAGGCGGCCGACAGAGCTAAGTGCCTTCCCATTAGGTCCGATAGGCCCAAGAGCGAGGCAAAAGCACATGGAGGCGGAAATTTTTGCCGCATGCAAATTTTGCTGCCTTGGGCCCGCGCCTAATAGGAATATGTCAATAAATAACATCGCTGTTATAACACTAATGCCTGTTTTTTCATTTAATAATTGTTGGTGAATCTAAGCCTTGGTTTGTTACAAGCAGTGTTTCTAGGGCCGGCATTATCCCTTTTTCGGGGCCCAAGGCGTACGCTGGCAGCGCAGTAGTTGGGGTACTTACCTGCCAGCCTGGGTGATTCCTTGAAGTGCGGCCCCCCTACTGCAGCGTAGCGATGTGATGGTGGCGTGTAACTGCGCGTTGTCATGGCAATGCATCGTTGCGACATGGCGTCATCATTTGACATCGGCCGATGCTGCAGGAGGAGGGCCGCTCCGAAGAAGGTAAGACCTCCCCCCAACACACACTCACCTTGGGGTGAGAAGCGGTCCTCTGCCGGTCCGGGGACTCCCCAGCTCCCCCCTCTGGTCGGGCAGAAGTTGGATCCCTGTTTTCCCTCCTCTGAAGGCGCGGTGCCCTAGGCAACTGCCATGCTCGTCTTGCCCTAAGGCCGGCCCTGATTTTGTGTGATGGTATTACGGTATGGGGTACCACTCCTGTTTTTGTGTGATGGTATTACGGTATGGGGTACCACTCCTGTTTTTGTGTGATGGTATTAAGGTATGGGGTACCACTCCTGTTTTTGTGTGATGGTATTAAGGTATGGGGTACCACTCCTGTTTTTGTGTGATGGTATTACGGTATGGGGTACTACTCCTGTTTTTGTGTGATGGTATTAAGGTATGGGGTACCACTCCTGTTTTTGTGTGATGGTATTAAGGTATGGGGTACCACTCCTGTTTTTGTGTGATGGTATTAAGGTATGGGGTACCACTCCTGTTTTTTATTTACACACCAGCAGCAACACCATTTTTTATTACAGAACTGCCGTGTTAAAGAAGGCTCTCCCTTTCTGCTTTCAGAGGATACATATTGTATAATCCAATGTTTAACAGCCTTACAGTTTCTTGAAGTGAAGCCCAGAACCGGTACTTTTTGTCAGCATGTTAACCTGCGGTAACATGCCTTTATTTTTTGTTACAGATTCTGAGTCTCAGCCGAGTGTTCAGTTCTCTAAGGATTTGTTAACATTTTTCAGTCATGAAAATATTCCAAATATGACCGCCTACCTGACAGTACCACAGCAGTTTTTTAAAGTGGAAAACTTCATTTATACCACGGGGATATTCTTAAATAAATCAGGTAGGTGAAACTATGTCATCTAATTAAAAAGCATTGAATGCATCTTGTTTAACTGACATTTGTTTTGAACACTTTCATTTCGCTACAAAACTTTAATTAAGATCTTTAATCCCTAAAATAGTTTATTGTTGTATCATTTTTGACAGCCGAACAATTCGGTATGTTCATTAATTAGAACGTTGGTGCCTGTTTTCCTAAGAAAATGATACTGTAGATGCAAAATATACTAATATGCTATACAAAATATTCTCTGTTTTAAAAGCAAATCATGCACTGTTTTTTATACACTAACCTGAAGCAAATTAGAAATAATATAGCACAATTACTTGGACACTTCTTTCCTTAAAATGCAGTGGCATTGAAGACATTGCAGAATTACATCTATCATTGGGGTAGATACGCAGAGCTCCGGTAGTGACGTAACGGGGCGTTAACTTCAGTTAAGTGCTAACAAGGATCTTTAAAGCTCACTAACGATGCGTTAAGTGCTGTTTTCAGCTGTAACGAGCCTGTTGCGTTATTATAATGGACGTTAGTGCTAATGACGTGTTGCTTACGTCATAGCAAAAGGTGACGTTACTCACATGCAGACCTTGATATAGGTCTGTTACAGGGTCTGTAGCAGTGTAAGACCACAGCTAGGTATGATTTAACAATTATATGGTTATTTATCGGGTTCTTTTCCTCTCCTGTCTTCTCTTTTTTTAACTTGAATCTATTCAGGATCTAGCAAATATCCTAGAATCACTCCCAGGAAAGAACTGGTGCTACCAATTGTACACAGGCATAGATCCTACATAAAGTCCAGAAACATTTTCCAATAAGAAATAAATAAAGCGCTCCTCCGTCCAGTGTCCCACTAATGAATGAAGCAACAATGTAGACACCCCACTTGAACCGTGCCCCGTGACTATCAACGGGTAGGGGCTAAAAGTGGTAAGGAGGAATAAATAGCAGTAATACCGCCGTGTCCCCTGTGGAGGAACAACCAGCTAAGTAAACCGCTACCCTCCGCCACTGCCCTCCTACACCCGGTGTCACCCACGGACAAGAATCCTCACTGCGGAGGTAGGGGAAGGGAGAACAAGCAGAAAGGCACTCACAGTCTTGACACGCCGGGTCTCCGGTCAGTGATGACGTCAGGTACCTATGAACCGGAAGAGGAAATCGGCGTGCTCCAGCCCAGGTATATCGAGCAAAAATAGAATAGTATGGCGGTTCACTGCTGCCGCCGGGGTATAAAGGTTCCACACGCAATAAAATAAAGGTTAGTTTATTAGTGCATAGTGCATTAGTGCATTAGTGCATTAGTCTGTGGCAGACTTTTTTGTGCATTATGCACTAATAAACTAACCTTTATTTTATTGCGTGTGGAACCTTTATACCCCGGCGGCAGCAGTGAACCGCCTTACTATTCTATTTTTTCTATTCAGGATCTAGGTGGTAGTAACCCCACCTTTGGGTAACTCACGTTATTTGAAGCTAACGCAAGGCAGTGCTAACTTCACATGGCATTAAGCCTATGCTAATTAGATCACTAACAGCTATTGTTTTTGCATATATTTAGCTTTGTGGATATTACCAGGACTTGTATGCCAGGCTAGGGAAATATAGCAGGGTGCTACATATGCATGGTAAATTCTTCTGTACAGTATTTGGTAAAATGTTAAACTGATCTGAAAATTACAGGGTACCCTTTAGGGATGTCTGGGGGACCCAAGGGTTTCTAGGAACCATGGTTGAAAAACACTGATCTACCCAAATAGAGATATGCCAAGCTGCCTCCTTTTTTTTGGCAAAAGTTCTGGCATATAATCAAATACTATGTATTGAGTGACAGATTAAAAAATTAGAACTTCTCAATTTAATTATGCAAGTAATCGCAAAGTTCCCCAATATGTACCAGTGCATCAACCAACCGTGTTAATGAAATGTTCGCAAGAGGTTGTTCTTTCTAAGTAAGATGTTTGATGATGAAGGTTATTTCTGGCAAAGTTTCATAGCTTTGCAAATTTTTTGTCAATGGCAAATGTCCACAATTTGCTGACCTTGTGCAGAGGTTTCGCCCAACCCTAATGAGGAGTTGAGCGTGGGAGACAGTGAGCTTGGAGACTCAGGAAGAGGAAGTTTTCTGCAGGGTTGCAGCAGAATAATAATTGTTTTCTTCCTATATAGCGCTGACAGTGTACGCCCCGTAGAACTTACAATCTATTAATTGGGGCCTGAGACACAGGGAGATAAAGTGACTTATCCAAGGTCATGAAGAGCTCACACCGGCATTTGAACCAGGTTCTCCTGCTTCAAACTCGGCATCATTGTACTCAGAGTCAGTGCCTTTCCTCACTGAGCCATCCTTCAGAACCACAGGATTGGTGATCCCCAGAATAACACTTTGGAACTGAGCCCCGTCTAAGGCTGATTTCAGACTGGGTACTTCACGTTCGCGCGTCCCCGCCTCTTTCTGCTGGACGATGTGTGCTCATGCTCAATTGGCTGGCGAAGTACACGTGATGCGGCGGCTGCTGCTTGAAATTACAACTTCAGTTATCTCCTTCAAGTGTAGCAGCGACAACGCTGTACTTCGCCACGGTGGGCGTTTTCAGTTTGAAAACTCCCATAGAACACGGCGAAACGTCACGTTGCAGCCTGTCTGAACGCAGCCTTAAGTTGTTGAGCAGGGATGTGGAGCCATTGTTACGCAATTTAATCTATTCTACATTTGTAAAATTGGCATCCCTCTAATATTTTTGGGGAGGGGTGGTCACGAAATCTGAGCAGTTTGAAAAATGTACATAATGCATTATTTTCTCATTAGAAATCCTGATGTAGTTTGTTTAATCAGGCAGTTGTATGAGAAGTAACAAGAGCCATTTCAAGAGTGGCCAAATAAAAAAACCATCTCAACAATGCTAAAGCAAAGATATGAAACGAAAGAATCTCTAGTCACAGAGTAAACTTATTTCTCCAAAGCCAGCAACCATAAAAAAAATGTGCACCCACCTTTAAGTTTCACAATGTTGTGTTGTTATTAATTTAAGGGTAACGAAAACGCCATATAATACCTGACAAAAAAACAACAAATTGGCACGAAAAAGCTTTTATCTTGATAAAGAGAAACATGCAACACTTATACCGTTTCTCTCCATAGGCTTTAAAAGTGTTGAACTGACCCCTCTTGGAGCAATATGTGTAAACTTATTTTCACAAGGGAAAGAACTACAAGTGAACGGACCCATTCAAATGACACTTCCCCTCCCAGCGACAGCTTCCATGAATCCTGGAAACTCTGTCCCTGCTTGGACATTTGATATGAAAAGTGGTATGTATGTGCAAAAAAAAAATCTAAGGATAGAATACATTTTTCAAATCCTTGTCCCCAAATTTTGTGTGTGTGTGTGTGTGTGTGTGTGTGTGTGTGTGTGTGTGTGTGTGTGTGTGTGTGTGTGTGTGTGTGTGTGTGTAGGTATGTGTACCGTGTTAGCCGAGCTTAGTAATCAAAATAAGATAGTCGATACACATACGTACACATACACACACATACATAAATAAACAAACACACTCTCTTACATCACAAGCATTCAGGGACCATTTAACACCTCAGGTCATAAATCACATACTGCACAGGGGGAGGGATAACCTCACCCACAGATGCTTTGTTTCAAGAAAGTTTTTTGGCTGAATCAATTGTAACATCGCCCGAAGAAGAGATCATTGTATTTAGAAAGCTCGCACAAATAAAAGCATTTATTTCGCCATAGAACGGTATCGACTATCTGTTTTTGATATATATATATATATATATCTATATATATATCTATATATATATATCTTTTATTCAGGGGGAACGCGGTGGAACGCATTTTTTGTACCTTTTTTCATAGACCACGTGGTAAATTTTATAGCATTATTGTGATAATCTAAAAAAACTAATTGTTATATGTCCTACAAAACAATTAGAACGTAATAATTATTATTTACAAAAATAATAACAAAGATTAGAAATGATTTTGAAATGTTAATAAATGTGTATATTATTGCACTTTTCGAAAAATAATTCCCCCCAGGTCCCATCCTCACGTCAGAGTTCCCTCAATATTTTTTTTTAAATGCACTGATGGTGGGGAGGGAGTGAGTGTGAGGATGGGGACTGAGTGGGGTAATACATGGAGGGAGAGAGTGAGGAGGGGGTGAATGAGGAAGAGATGGAGTAAGAGTGAGACGCAGGAGAGAGAAATACATAGAAAGAGGTAGTGAAATGAAGAGGGGTCACAAGGTGTGAAATGGGGGTGCTAGCAAAGTGTGAAATGGGGGGGCTTGCAACTCTGACGATGGGGGGGGTGCCCTGGTCAACACTAGTCCTGGGCCCCGGGAAATCTGTCAAATGACGCAGCGGACGTCACCTACATGACATCACATGGCGTCTCGTTGCCATGGCAATGCGGTGGCGTGGCGTCAAATGTCACCATGATGTTGCGTTACCATGGCAACGCGATGCCGTGTGACATTGCGTTGGTGACGTCCGCGTCGTCATTTGACACTGCGATTCAGAAGGAGAAGGAGGGCGGCCGCAAGGAAGCGACCGCCAAAGTTAAGTGCCTACGGACGGCTGATTTTCAAACTCGTCGCTGCGCGTGGAACAAGCTTGTTGCTACAGATTCTTACATTAGGCGCAGATTATTAAGCAAGACACTTAACATCACCTCGGACCTGGCGAATATTTTGATGCAGATTGAAAGGAGAATAAGTGACGCACGGAGGCGAATAATTTGATACTTATCATTATAATCTGGTAATCCGGCAACTCCATCCTAACTCCACCAAAAAAGACGCTGTCGTACATGACGCAAAAAAAAACTGTGAAGTCTACTTTCTATTTAACATAATGAAAGACATAAGATATGTACCTTTTTGTTTGTTTTAATGGAAGAGTTGTGTTCTCATGCTAGAACGCAGCATATCATTTGTGATTCCTTATTTTTAACCAATATTTAAGTTTTTTTTAATAGGGGTTGAACATGAGTTTAAGTATGATAGGATCCATGGTCTAATGAGGGTGTGAGGGAGTGTATAAAGTGTTCAAACTCTTTCACCTGAGCAGACCGGGATAAACCACAGCCTGGCTTGTAGGTCTGTGAGCTGATTGGAAAGAGGAGGTTTAAAAGGCAGGCAGCAGACATCCTTCTGTTTCTCATTTTGGCTCTCAATCTGTGAGGGAACAGGTTGCAGAGAGCCTGTCAGGGGGAGAGCCTGAACTCCCTTTGAGATACCGGCGATTAAGACTGTCCTGTTATTTTGCAGACTTATGCTGTTTTTGTTACCCGATTACTGTAACCTGCAACCCTCACACAGGGAATAAAGGACTTTCATTGCAAAAAAAGAGGTGTGAGCTCCTTCCTGACCATACCTACAAAGCCGCTCTGTCACAGAAGGATTGTACAGCATACCAAACTTCTACTATTTATTGCCAATACTCTTATTTAGATATTGGCACTCGATCTACTATATCTTAATAAAGTGTTCTGCAACCTTTTTTTGGTTAAGGAACCCTATAATTATATTATGAAATTCTGCGGAACCCCAACCCTCTCTAATAGCGCGCCTCAGATCAGACTCATTGTAAGGAACCCCAACCCTCTCTAATAGTGTGACTGCAATCAGGTGCATTGTAAGGAACCCCCAACCCTCTCTAATAGCGCGTCTGAGATCAGATCCATTGTACGGAACCCCAACCTTCTCTAATAGTGCTTCTCAGATCAGATGCATTGTAAGGAGCCCCAACCCTCTCTAATAGTGCTTCTCAGATCAGATGCATTGTAAGGAACCCCAACCCTCTCTAATAGCGCGTCTGAGATTAAATGCATTGTAAATTCTTCTGTATTTGGTACTATTTTCAAATTACCTGAAAATTGCAGGGAACCCATTAGGGACACGTAGAACAAGAAAGCAAACAGCGCACTGCCAGGGAGTCATGTGGTGAAAAAATAAAATCCATTTATTACAGAACTTATCTGATAAAAAACATCACCCCAGGGGGGGTAACAAACAGCCTCCTATGTGTTTCGGATGGGTAGGTCCTTTATCAAGGAGTGTGGAACAAAGAGCAATAGGGGTGCCCTATATACCCCCTACTTAATAGAGAAATTATAATTATGAGTAAAATGTGAAAAAAACACGGTCCACAACCCACTGCGCATGCGCGTGACATCACGTGAGGCACCACCGTCGCCGATCAAACGTCGGTAGGTAGACACGCCCCCCGCTCGCCACGCGCACCAAAAGGGAGGGCACCAGCAAGATATATTCCCAGTTAGTGGGGACTAAATACCTCTCATATGGTGATAACTAAAGGAACTCGGCCCACTGTCTACTGCGTATGCGCGTGACGTCACGCGAGGCGCCACCGTCGCCCCAAAACAAGTATTGGCTGGTAGACACGCCCCCCGCTCGGCACGCGCATGCGCACTAAAGGGAAGGGCACCCAATAACTATATCCATAAGTCTAATTTAGCATGGCAATCCTCCGCCCCCAAGGGCCGCCCCTACAGGCCACCCATAGGTGTAGAGGTGCTACTCATAAACCAATCAAAGATTGGGATGAGCAGACAACACTCCACCCCATCGGCGCCGCACCTGACAGCCCTGAATGGTCAGAAGAACATAATAATGTATCATAGCGCCCCTTTATTAACATAAGACCCATATTAATAAGTACACTATAGGGTATAAAGGCGCAATAATTAAAAACACATGGGGTAGACAAACTCCCCCATTGCTCCAGTCCCACAAAAAACAACATATACAATAAAATACAATACAATGTATGTATCCAAATACTGTACATCTATAACATTATTTGTTCATAAAAGTAATACATAATTTCCAAAACGAACAGTGTGATATCCTCAAAGCTACAAAGCACCTCAAAAACATCATGAATATTTCACATAGATGAAAGAATTTTCAGATATGTCTAGGCAACCTGCCATATCTAAGGGTATCACACTGCTCAAGGAATAAGTACATCCTCCCTGGATGATGCAATATTGAACCTACAATGTTAATATATAAAAAAATATCATAATAAATGTATTATTGATTTAGTTTCTTTAATCTATCAGAATAATACTTTATTTACTCAGATAACAAGTAGAACTTTATGTGGAAAAATAGACACGAACGCTATAATCTAGACAATATAAAGGTTAAGATTCAGTCTAAAGCAGAAACATATACAGGCATACCCCGCTTTAAGGACACTCACTTTAAGTACACTCGCGAGTAAGGACATATCGCCCAATAGGCAAACGGCAGCTCACGCATGCGCTGTCAGTATGGCCTGAACAGGAATACTAGCTCCCTACCTGTACCGAAGCTGTGCGCAAGCAGGGAGACTATAGAGCCTGTTACAAATGCATTATTTACATCAGTTATGTACGTATATGACGATTGCAGTACAGTACATGCATCGATAAGTGGGAAAAAGGTAGTGCTTCACTTTAAGTACATTTTCGCTTTACATACATGCTCCGGTCCCATTGCGTACGTTCATGCGGGGTATGCCTGTACATATTCATTAGGTCAAAAAATGGCTCAGGTTCCACTCAATATTGACCGCAGGGGGCTCTAGTTTGTAACATAAATATCCAATAAGCCTGCGGTCTAAAAGATTGAGTAAATCACCCCTTCTCTCATTCAAAAACACCCTTTCAATGCCTTTAGGTTAGGATTATATATCTTTATGTGTGACCACTATAGTTGAGTACTCTAACTTGGACTGTGTAAGCTACCATGAGGCAATAATTCTACATATGGTTATGAGTGACTCACAGGCCATTTCGTTTATTTAACCCACTCTGCTATACTGGGGTCCTTGAAGATTCATATTCTATGGATTAGTCGTTATATGGGTGGAGCACCCCTTGATCTTCTAAACCCATTAGGGACACCTGTGAAACCCATTAGGGATGCCTGTGGAACCCAAGGTTTCCTAGGAACCTAGACATATACATACAACCTCTGATGATAAATAATGTCTTAATATATACTACTTTTGCTTCTTGTATAGCACCTTTTATCCAAAGCATTTTATAAATACCAAGTTCCACATAATTATTTACCAATTGCAATTGCTCCTCATTTTCATAGGTGGCTCTAGCATATAAGTGGACTAAGCAGCTGTTTAGGGGCCCCCATCTCTCCCTCATTCCAGCTCCAGGGCACAAAATTGCAGACTGCTATTAACCTATCAGCATCTGGCCAACCCTCCTCTTCATTCTGTGTCCGGCCTGCAGAGCAGAACTTGGTCGCTCTGATCTCTATTATTCAGACAGGATTAGTCAGTAATTCCCCTGGGAGTCACTGACAAGTACTGTAACATCTGATTAATCGAGATCAGAGTGACGAAGATCTGCTCCACGCGCAGGACCCAGAAGGACTAGGACGAGAGGAAGGAGAGAGTCCGTGGAGAGTCTGTGCCCAGGACATACTTGAAAACGAGTGGTAACTCTCAATGTATTACTTTCTGGTAAAATATTTTATAAATAAAATAATGGGGAAGTCCATCACTTCACATTACAGTCTAATGTTGACTAGACTGTTCAGAGCTGGACTGTGTTCACCAACCTGTTAATTGGTATACTCAGTCAACTTTGTTTATATTATTTTTATATTTTTATTCTAGGTGCTTGGATAAACCATGGTTTGGGAGTCATCAAGAAAGAAAAGGATCATCTAATATGGACATATGTGGCCCCACACTTGGGATACTGGATAGCTGCTCCCCTGCCTGGAAGTGGAGGTATTTTGATTTTATAAATGTTACATACAAAACATAGATCTGTCTAGCTTGGATTCTGCCACATGATAAAGTGTATTTGTGTTGTTTAGTACTTTTTATTTGTTGGTAAAAAAAAAAAGGTTGGTTTACAATATTGACAGATAAGATGATTCCTATGTATATAATTAAAATAAGGTTGATGGAATGTTTTCC
Source organism: Ascaphus truei (assembly GCF_040206685.1). Lineage (NCBI taxonomy): Eukaryota > Metazoa > Chordata > Amphibia > Anura > Ascaphidae > Ascaphus > Ascaphus truei. The sequence goes on along the minus strand of NC_134489.1, from coordinate 64,875,692 downwards.
TAACTGGAAGGAAATCCCCCCCCTCCCCCCAGCACACGCCCCCCCCCCTCAAATATACATACATATAAATACATAAAAACACTACAAAGATCTGGAGGTACAAAAGGCTGCAGTTTTTATTAAACAAATAATATATATATATATATCCACCCCTGGTAAGTGGCAACTCTGCCAGCGTGCTCAAACCCCCATGCCATCAAGCAGGAATTCACGCACAAATGACCCCTGATAGGACTTACTAGGACTTACCAGCACCATGGAGCCTGCAAAGTTAGAGCCCACTTACCCCAACAGCCACCACCCACAGGGCTATTAAATCCCTTACACTAGCCATGTACCCCTAGACCTGCAGGACCTTTTGAAGCCCTTCCTGAAGAGTCATATTAAACAAATTCAAACCTGTCTCCGATAACTGTACCCAATGTAGCCGAAATAATCCGCTATTATCTATATCAAACTCAGGATCATTTATCACCCAACACTTGCAAAATACGTTTACTAACGGCCTTATTAGTTTTCTTTCTAGTATGCTCAACTGCCCTTGCACTACAAGCCCCCTTCCACGCCTTCCTATGAACAATGTCTGACCACACCATTTGTACAGCACCCCACCTGAATCTGAGCTAAATCACTTTCTATTGACTCAACTAAATTTAAAGATGTTACCGACCCCACCGACCTCATGTCATCACCCCCTACATGAATAACTACATTTTTTGGAGACCTCCTATCCCTTGCCAAAGGCAGCAGCTCTGGTAACAACTGGATCCACCTCAAACCACACCCAGCCACCCCAGAAAACGTTTCCCTGATTCCCTCTCAAACCCAAATTCCTCCCGTATGAATGGACTGCCGCACGCTTCTTCACCCAATGAATAAAGAAATCACAGATTATCCAAACATCCGGGGGTGCAAAACCTAAAACATCAAAAAAGAATCAACCCTCCACCCCTTAACTAATTTCTGACCTAACATAACTCCGGTAGCTGTTAGAATCTCAGTACACAATCCTTTGAATAACATCCGCCCTTAAGTTAGCCTGCGCTACCTCGATCGCCGCCCCTATATGGAAGGAGTGGGTCCCGAAATGGGTACGATCTGTCCCCACATTTTTAAGGCATCAATGAAAAACCCGCTGATATTAAAATCTTGATAAAGGCTCCCCATCTGCATGCCCCAGCAATGGGCCTGGGATAGGAGGACGAACCTCAGTGTGTACCCTTAGCCTCATTACCAGGCAGATCAAACTATTACCCAACCCCCCTAAAGAAACCCAAGCGCCCCGGCCTAGCTGACCAGTTTTAGAACTTCACACCAAAAGCCTAACTGACTCTGGCCCTTGCACCCCATTCTCAACTGCCATTCCTGCCCCCTCATCCCCCCACACCTCTTTTCGTTGCGCAAACTAATTTGCTAACTCGCAATGCCCCAAAAAATGCCAACGTACACGCTGCATAAACAGTTTAACCTCAAATTTGGGTAAACAAACCCTAACGGATGCCTGAATCATAGCATCCAGCACTAACTGAGTAACCGGCTTCCTGTTGTCCTGAGCTGTTGAATTCCTCCTAAAACCGGCTACTGCCCTTCTAACTATAAAATCCTTAGTTGGATCGCCTGCACCCCTAACCTACATACAGAATCAGACACCCGCAAGTTTTCTCTCCACAAAACTGCCTGCTACCCTGCCTTCCTCTGGGTAAATATACTGTAAGTACAAATATAAGTATCTGTCGTCAACATTTAGCATAGGTTGAACTTGATGGACATATGTCATTTTTCAACCTCATCTACTATGTAACTATATAACTTGAGCCTAAAGTATTTTATATTTCCCCATGCGAGTGATATTTCTCCATTGTCTGGATGTAAAATTGTTGCCAACATATTAGATTCTATCTAACAATATTTTAATTATAATTAGTACTTTATCGTTGCATTTCTTGTGCTTTTCTTTTTGAGGTTTACAAAGTGTTATATCATACTGAATTTTACAAACGACACAATGATATTAGAGCATAGTGAAGTACTGTAACACCCAAACTCACATAATTACTTCTAATCAAGTAAATGGGCCATAGAAGTCTTCAGGTGCCGGACGGTGTTTTTTTGGCATATCTTCGTAAATATGACCCAAAAATATATAAACAAAAATACTAAAACGTGTATACCATGGAAATGTGAAAAGTGTTAAAGAAAAATTAGTTAAAATACTTAGACTTTGTTTTTTTAAAGGGGTGTTAATAACGTATATTTCACCTATCAACCACGCCAGTGCCTACACTGTAGTTCACCTCAGCTCTAGGAGAGACTGCCCCTTGCAGACCTGCATTCGAGTTTGCATATGTGACCCAACTAAGGGTCCGCTATGTATCATGACTGGTTTTTGGTTGTAAAACTATGAGATCCTGCTCTCAGCATCAATGTATCAAGTTATTTGACTTCTCTCATACCCTCTTCACAATACAGTGTAAAGATGAATTCACGTGACCTTATATGGCGGTATAGGAGGCGTTACCAGGTGAAGATGCACCAAATAACATATTATTACATCACAACCATAGCAGGAAGGCACTTAGATGCACATGCAATGAGTCCCTCCAAGTCCGTGTTTGTTTGTAGCCAAATATGTAGTATTTTAGTGTCTAAGTATTTACATTTTGTTTCAACTTTTCAGGTTGGTTTCATAATGCATTTTATAAGGACTTGTCCACGTACCATACATTATTTCTTACTGCCATATTAGGAGGTAATGTGGTGATTATCATTGGATTATTTGCAGTTCTTCTTTGTTTATGCAGGTAAGTAAAATGTTTGCATATTTTTTAATGACATATCTCAAATTTCCCCAAATTATTGTCAAAAGTACACATCTAATATGTCAAAAGTGAACAATATATATATTTTCTCTATTTTGTAGATGAAGAGTGCTCACTCCCGTTATAAACCATAGCTGAAGCTAATTTTTAGGTCACTGTAGAATACCCTTTTGAGCATCTGATTACTCTTCCTTTGTAGCCGCAATGTTTTTGGGGTCTATTCTCGTAGCTCTGAAGTTGTCATTGCAAAACCGGGTAGTTTGGCATGTTCATAAATCGCGGAAGGAAATGTGTGAAAAAAATGTATTTTCTATTGCAATTCGTATCATTTCAACCGCATATATAAAAAGTGACAACCCGCATGGTTTAACATGAAATTCGCCTGGATGGTATGGGCAGGAGGACAACTTCTAGTCTGGTAGTATTTTGAGTTATATATATGTCCCCTCAAACCGCCCTCCAAATAAATTAGGGAGAAATGTCTGTGCTGAAAAATAAGCACACCTGAGGTACCCTGGGAGATATGCTAAAGACTGTACAAAGTATATTTAAATGAGTCACACCTCCTAAAAGATTTCTATAAGACCAATAATGACAAGTCTAAGGGCCCTTGTGATGAAGCGGGTACTGGTGTCAGACCCAACAGAATTATAACCCACAACCTCTGCAGTTCAGGGCAGCAGCTCTAGCATTGAACTAAACCAGATGCTCGGAAATGCTATTGTCACAGCATTCTTTTGATCACATGTGTAGCCCTCTCCCCTGATTTCCTATAATAGGAGACCACTTACACTTCTTGGTTGCCAGTTCAATGTTCCATGTGCACACAAGAAAGCAAACATGAAACACTTGGGAGCAGGGTCACCGACAGGGGGGGAGGGGAGAGCAGAGACTACTGTCCAAAGACCGGTGGCTGCGGGGGGGCCCCAGCTTTGCCCCTCCCCCTGCAGCAGGCTTTGCTCTACCCCCTCCCCCCGCCCCAACCCTGCAGCAGACCTGGCCTCCTATGCAGGCCCCACCCCTGCGCACAACGGCCGATGTGCCCAACTGTTTGATGCAGCATTAGAAGCCTCCCCCAAAGGTGGAGAGCGTGGGAGAGAGAGGTGGGAGCGTAGGAGAGAGGTGGGGGCGTGGGAGAGAGAGGTGGGGGTGTAGGAGAGAGAGGTGGGAGCATAGGAGAGAGGTGGGGGTGTGGGAGAGAGTGATGGGAGAGGTGAGGTTGTGGGAGAGAGGAGGGAGGGGATAGATGGGTGGTATGAGAGATAGAGGGCATGTCTCGCAAGGCCGGCGACACAGGGGAGGGGGCCCAGTGGAAACTCTACCCGGGGAAGCTGTCTGCGGCCCTTCCTGCTTGATACTGTATGTGACAGTGGAGCTTCCCAGCGTCTGGTTTAGTTCAATGCTAGAGCTGCCGCCCTGAATAGCAGGGTTGTGGGTTCTGATCCTGTTGGGCCTGATACCAGTATTTTAGGAGGTGCAACACATTTAAATATACTTTGTATGTCCGTTGGCATATTTGCCAGGGTACCCCAGGTGTGCTCCTTCATAGCACAGGCATTTCTCCTCAATTTATTTCTCTCCTCCCCCCCTCCTTCCTCCTCCTGAAGCGGTTTAGCTTGTTGTACTTTTCTGAGCTACTAGAATTCAGCTAATTTGCAAAAAATGTGAGTTTGGTCATTGCGTTCGGATGTGCACAGCCAGAATGAAACCGCTTCTGAAATCCCCTTTTCCGCACGGTTTGGACATGCAAGAAGGGCTTACAAAATAGCAACGCCTGACAACCCGCTTCTAAAGGGCACTTTAGAAGCGGACTGTCACACTTCGGAGCTACGAGAATAGGCTGAGAAAACTGAGATAGTGCCGATCAGGGTACAGCCACACGGAAACTCCCATCACAGTTTAATGAACAACCCTGATTGTATCGAGGTGCTTTGCTTCAGTAGTGTCCGACGTGCACCTGTTAGTGATTTGGGCAGTGGCTTTTTGGAGCAGTTAGGGGAGAAGTTGATTGGAGTAATACTATAAGATGATGTATCAAAGTCTGAGTCAATATAATAGAGCAGAGTTTTGTCTAGCAGGTTTGAGGTGCTGTTAACCTCTCTTGCTCAGTGCCAGATACTGTATAGGAAGCTCAAATAACAAACTTCATACACATTGAGCAGGTACAAACTGATGAAACGTTTTCTCTGCATACATACCCCCATAATATGTATCTGTGTTTCAAAGTATATTGTAAGTACATACATTTATAAATATTTTTTTAAATATGTACATTGCATTCACAATATAATTTACCAATTCCAAGCTAAGTCCTATTTAGTTCAAATAATACATTTTTTCCTTGATTGCGTTCACAGAGGATTGGAGGTCTAATGTGAAACAAGGCTACTTCATATGAATCATTTTGTCTGCTTTCTTGCAGGCGTAAGTGTAATTTGTCAAACAAGAGATTAAGGAATACCCCCAACAAACTGAATATGGAGATGACAAAAATGGACCAAGCTACATCTACTAACCAAAACAATTCTAAAAATTATTCTAAAGGATCAATTAAACAGAAAGAGAACACATTTCCTCATACTTCCAAAATGTCCACATCGTTGAAAGAATCTTCTGAAAACGTTAAATCAGAAGAAAGAAGGCACATGGCTAAAATGAAAGATGATTTATGTCTCTACAATAAAGATCATTCATTTCCGTCTCCCCATAAAAATAAAAATTCAACGTCTTCTGACCAGTCATTAGAATCCAGTGATACATTTGGCCATGCACAGCTATTTAAACATGATGTCTCTGATGCTGCTCCTTTGCTACAGTACTCCAATGAACAAAGCAACAAGTATCTCACAGTTAGTGGGGAAATCTATGACTTTTCACGTCTTTCAGATCAATTCATGCAAATGTACAGCCAACCAATAGCCATCCTCCAATCCCCTGATATCTTCCATTTCCCAGAGCAGTTGGCATTATGTAAGTCAGCGACATTGCCAAGAAAAGGAGAACTTGTCTATAGTTCTCTGGTAGAGCCATTAGAACAAGGAAGCCATAACCAGACTTTGCCAAGAATGACTCCTCAACCATCAACAAGTAGAGAACAGAACATGATTCATAAATGTCAACCAGGACAAGCTTCTAACTGGGATTGCTATGCAAGTAGTCTCTTAGAATCAGTTTCTGTTCCTGGGACACTCAATGAAGCAGCTGGAATGACACAATTTTCTACTGAGCTTCAAGGAATCTCTGAGCAAACCTTGTTAGAGCTGTCTAAAGCAAAGCAGTCATCACATCCAAGAGCATGGTTTGTTTCACTTGATGGAAAACCAATAGCACAAGTTAGACACTCCTACATAGATCTAAAAAGGAGAAAGAAAAAGGGCAGCAATGACACTAGTTTAGATTCTGGTGTTGATATGAATGAACATCACCATGGCAGAAAGTTAGAGAGGGAAAAGACTTTTATAAAAACTACTCCTCAGTCTAAAATATTGAACATGGAAGATTTGGATTTGAGCAGCAGTGAAAGTGGAACAACAGCTTGTAGTCCAGAAGATGCATCGTTAAGGCTCATCATGGATGAGATCATTAAAGAGGTACCAAGAAGAAACAACACTTCTGAAGAGTGTAGAAGCACAATTCCTCTAACAAAAAAAAGAAGTTCTAAGAAGAATTTCTGATAAGAGATAATAAGCAACATTCAAACATTATGTAAATCAGTTTATTTCTTACTCGATATGCAGACATATAATCTCTTCATATGCCGACATTATTCTTTTATTGTCTAATTTGGCACAGTATTTTAACATCCTTAGTAGTTTAAATAAATAATGACAGAGAGCTATGTTAAGACCGCCCTAAAAAATGAGAGCGTTGAAAAACATATTGTATGCTTCTCCTTTGCTTAGTCTTAGAGCAAGTTGGGGTTTCAGGATTAGCACATACGTAACCAATGAATCCAGCCCTAATTATCTGTAAGACAACTTGTTTAGGTACTATGCTGCCTTGTAAACCTTTGGCTCTGGTTGCATTCGACAAGTGAACTTCGGTAGTCCTCTACTTACACGTTAAGTGGAGCTACACAACAGGAAATCTATCCTTTTTTTCCTATGAGCCTGGAAGAAGACCTATTTGTATGACCCTGCAAGGGTGGAGGATAAGGACAATGGTTACTAATCACCTTTGCTTTCCCTGCATACACCACTCCAATGACCTCTTTCTTCTGCTGATATTTTAGGTGGAAGTAGTAGAGAAGACCGTACAAGTTTGCAAATGCTTGGGAAGTAGCAGAAGCCAGTGTAATTAATAATAGAACCTCAACGCACTTCAGCATAAATATGTCATTATTAACATCACAAATGATGGATGACTGCCTCCAGACTATCTTTATTATAGATGCCATTTTGGGTAGCTCCATTTTCACATCAATAAATAACATTGCAAAAAGGGTTTGCAGCATGCGTTTACATCACAAGTCATGTAGTAAATGCTGCTCTGGTATAAAGGTTTTATGTGTGTAGATAAAAAAAAGAACTATGAGAAGCATGGTTTTGCTCTGAACATGTCTTACTTTTTTGGTGTGTGAAAAAACCCCCGTCTCCTCTACAAAATGTATTAATTATGTATATTTTTCAGGTGCAAATAGTGAGCCATTTTAGCCCTATGAATTGAAACCACAGTAACAGTACTTATCTTAGACAAGTTCACAAAACTGTGTTGAATTTGCATTATACTGTACTATGTGGTCATTTACCAGCATTTATGACTCCGTGAAGGAGTGGCTCAGTGACACTCTGACTCTGAATTTGAAGCAGGGGAACCTGGTTCAATTCCCGGTGTCGGCTCCTTGAGACCTTGGGCAAGTCACTTTATCTCCCTGTGCCTCAGGCACAAAAAACCCATAGATTGTAAGCTCTACGGGGCAGGGACGTGTGCCTGCAAAATGTCTCTGTAAAGCGCTACGTAAAAACTAGCAGCGCTATACAAGAACTATTATTATTATTATAAACAGCCCTATGGACAAATTTGATAGCTTTCAGGATATAAATGTGTGTTATTTTATTGCAATTGAGAGGATGCTTTGAGTTAATCTTTTTCAAGGTGGCACTAGCCATATTAAAACAAGAAAATCCCAAATGCTTAGTGGTATGCTCGATTTCATTTTTTTTTCATGGGGCATGCACAAAATGTGTTTTTCGGAGTAAAATATGTTTAAACGGCACAAATGTGAATTTTTGCAAAAGCACTAAATGTGAAGACACTTTACAACTTTGTACATTTTTAGGTAAGTCCATTGAGGATTTTTTCTGTAAAAAAAAAACAAACGTAATATTATTTTCACACAGTATCTTTTTGTTGTGTCCTTTAAATCTATGCCTCTAATTTTTACCAAATTTGCTATCCAATTTCTACCAAATCTGGACTGTCACCAAAACTGCCAATTTTCTGTGCAAAGCCATTTGTTTATAAGTAATAAAACTATAGATATTTTGATGGATGCTCAATCAACTCATAACTATGTAAGACATAATTATGTAATTGTATGTGTTTTGAAGATTAGTGTATTTATAATAGTTTTTTTTCTTCAGCCAGATTCAAATAGATGTTTTTTGTAACTAGTTAGTAAATGTGATTGTATAGATCTTGATAAGTAATGTAAATATTGAAAATACATTTTGCAGAGTACTGTACAGATGCAGCAGCGGCCGTTATTCGAACACATCACGCGCTGTATACCTCGGAATACCCATGTCATGGCGCGCGATTTCTTCCAACCGTACCGCTGTAAGATACGAGTGCAGGCGAGTGCAGAAAATGGCATTTTACACACCTGAAATTGACACAGTAGTACAGTACTGTACACATTACAATTCATTAATTTCATTGCACACAAAGAAACAGAATCCATGAAATTCAAACAAAGCAACCGCGATATACACGTGCCCGGTGGCAATTGGCGTTAATGCCGCGTGAAGTACAGCAGCGCACACGAAAACGGCTCAGTGATTTGTTCGAATAACGGCCGCTGCATCTGTATCTTCTTGCACCTCTTAATTATATGTAATTCATGTTCAAATCTCTATCTTGACATGCAGCTGCCAGCCTCAGAAATGTATGGTGGCTGTTCTCACCCTGAAACTAAATGCTGTAATGTGTTATTACTGTTTTTCAGTTTGGTAGAATGGTAAAGCTCGCTGCTGTACTTAGCTGGACTGGCAGTGATAACCAATGAATTGACTTACTGTACAGTACCTCTGTTTTCATGTTGGGTAGTGAACAATGGCCCCCGTGGCTGTGTGCTTTCAAATTATATTTCGGAAACCACTGTGTTTTTATTGGTAATGGTCGGCTGCATGATGGGTTGTTTTTTAGAAAGTAAATTCAGGGACAAGGTCATTTATCCATACAAGTGGAGGACATTATTCTGATACAACCTGCATCCCACTGGCATTATATCTGTCACAGCACATTATTAGAAGCCAAGGAATACAAATGGGATCCGAAATCCTTCTTGAACTGAGATACTAATGTCATGTGTAACTCATTATCCCACAATGACAAATCAGAAAAGGCTCACTAATATGTAAGGAGAGCTCAGTGGTAGAACCTAAAAGGGTGTAGCCCCTTCCAATATCTAGTAGCCAGGAAATAGCTGATATGGCATATAATCGAGCAACAATTGGGGAGACAGGATAATGACAAACAATAAAGCTGGAGAGTACAAATTAAGCTCTAAAGGGGTATAGGGGCCAGCAAAACAATGTGTGGTTGGTCCGTATGGCACTGAAGGGGGCTCAGAGTAACTGCATAGTTGTATAAATACTTTGGAGGTGCATATTAAAGATTAGTGGCTGCAAACGTGAAGCAGAAACTGCATCAGATTTTTCAAAGAAAAGGAATTCCATTTGGAAGCAAATTGATTTTTTGGTTAACTAAGTGTGGTGCAGTTTTTGGTCCTCTTTGCCCTGGTTTGAATTCATGAGATTTTGATACATAGCTCACCTTGTCACATACACAATGGGGAGGGAGCTTCCGCGTGCCACATTTTTAAAGTGGCGCTAAGCCATGATTCACTGCACATAGGAGATGATAGAGGGGGGAGGGAAAGGAAAATGGGGTAAAGATTTGGTGAGACAAGAGAGGGGGATGTAAGGAGAGGGAGAGGAAGGTGCAAGAGAGATGAACTGAGAGAAAATTGAGAATAGAAGAATTGAACTTGAGGGCGGTTGGGAGATGGAAGAAAAGTGAGAGAGCTGGTGCCAACCGAAATTAGGATAAAGGAGTGAAGGGTGGTGAGAGGAAAGGGCCCTTCTCTGAGTTGTGGGGGAGGGCCCTTTACAGGAATCATAGAGGAAGACGACAAGGGACCTTCATGGGGGCAGTGGGTGGGGAGGCTCTTCCATTGGGCAATGGTGGGTATGCCCCCTGTTGGGGTCAATGGTGGGGGGGGGGGGCGTCCATTAATGGATGTCGTAGGTAGTGTAAGGAAGAAATCTTTTCCTGGCTGCGATGAGGAGAGAGCCCCTTGTGGGCCAGTCTGATTGACACTGGGGCTCCTATTCAATATAATGGAAAGTCACCCATACATTGTTAACACTGCATTAACAAATATACACCAAATCAAATAGGATGGTAAGAGGTTTTCATCACTCACCCTAGCATATAAATGTACTTTGCTCTTATTTCTACCTGCTTGCAATTTGGAGAGTGTCGATAGGATTTATGGGAGTGTTTCATGATGCACATATTATATGGGGATGTTTCGTAGTCTGTTTGTCTATGTGCGGTCTTCATAAATGTACCAGTAAGTACAGAGCTTTTGAAACTTCTCAGGTCACTTCCTTACCTGTACCCTTTCTTTTTCAGATTGATTTTGCTTACTTCACCGCACTCTGAACTCTGTTCACACACGCAGCACAGGCTTGAGAGGTGTTGAACGTGTTGTGCCACGTTAAAGCACCGATGAAAAACTTTCTTTTTGGTCCTTTAAAATGTGCCACAGCTGAAAATATTTAACAACGTTACGTAATTAATTACTCTCTATATTTCATTATTGCCAATTATGAATTTAATCAAATGGTCGAAATGCAATTCCAACTTCAGCCATTAAAAGCTGCAGATTTGCTTAAAATGTTTTCAATGACGGTTATTATTTCTACTATACTTAAATATTATGCAGTATAGTTTAATAAGAAGTTATAAGGTGACATTCAGTTGAGTAATAATTTCAGGTTGTTGCACTTTTTATAGCAAAGGACAAAAACCTAGTGTAGTAATATGTTAAAAAAGGGGCAATTCTCACTCTAATGGCCCGCGCTCACAAGAAATCTTTTTCTCAGGCGTTCGAGAAGAGCAGATTATAGGCACCGATACTATTGGGCTCAGAATCCCCTCGATCCGATGTCATGGGAAATCCTCTTAATCTGACGTTTGGAAGGAACAATAATCAGGCAGCGATACTGCTGGGCTTCACATCCCTTCGGTCAGATGTCATCTCAGAGATTGGTGCATGTTTATATGGAAAGATATAGCAAAGGCAAAAACATAGTGGAACCTGGTTTTAATATAATTTAAAAATAAACATACAAAAATGCACATTGCACTCACAGATTGGCGATAGGTAGTGCGCTGTTCGCGAGTCGTCCGAACTCAGTATGCAGAAAATGGAGGTCTGCTTCCGCGTGCTGCACCCATCCAGCGCACTGTCCTTCCGCATCACGTGAGATCTGATCAGAGATCAGTATCGCTGCCTGATTATTGTTCCTTCCAAACGTCAGATTAAGAGGAATTCCCACGACATCGGATCGAGCGCATTCTGAGCCCAAGAGTATCGGTGCCTGACCTCAAGAAGACTTCTTGCGTGTGGACCATCAGAGTGGGAATTGCCGCTTTTGTTACATATTATGTATTTTTTCTTTGCGCTATAGGTTTGTTTTTCCTGGACAATCTGCCATTTCCTTTCTGGTTGAGAGGTTCAGATCTCAGCTGCAGGGAAAGTTTAGTTTTTAGTATTTACACTGTCACTTATTTTAGTGTTTATATATGCATATGTGCGGTTCTGTTTTTTTTTTTTCTTTGATCAACAAACAAGTTTTTTATAGATGCAGTTGGACACAAGATTTATTTTCTAATTGTATTTTTAAGATTATGCAACATCATGGAAAGATGTGAATGATACATCAACTAATAATACCTAAAATGTAATGGATACTACAATATGAAATAATAGTTCAATGCAGAGGCAGGGTTACGTAATCAAGGTGAGAGATGTAAGATTAAAAGCACATTAAAGCACACTGATCTCTAGATCAGGGGTGTCAAACTTAGTCCTCAAGGGCCACCAGCAGGCCAGGATTTATGGATATCCCTGCTTCAGTCGAAGATTGAGCTACTGGTTGAGCCATCTGTGCTGAAGCTGGGATATCTAAAAAACCTGACCTGTTGGTAGCCCTTGGGGACTACGTTTGACACCCCTGCTCTAGGGGACGGAAAAAAGCACTTCATTGCCTTGGCAATCAACTTCTTATTGTGTATGTTCACAATTAACATTTCATAGACAGTTCAACGTGTTAGCTTTTGTTAAGACTGTAATGAAACTGTTCAAATTGTTTGTATCATTTATGAGAGATGCCATTGTTTCGCAGTCCTGAAGATTGTAACTGGTACCAATTTGTGGAGTATTGAATAAGACGGCACATGAACTTTAATAAAGAACTATGTATATTGAACTGTCTGTGTCTTAAATATTCAAAATGTTATTGTATCAGGGGATTTTCAACTTTTGTGTATTCGAAGATGTTTCCATATAGAAATATTAACATATAGAGATAATGGAGTAATATATTGTTATCTTTTAGATGTTTATACCGTAGATACAGAAGTATTCCCATGGGGGGGGGAAAGTATAAGCGTTTACATAAGCGACATTTACCGTAGTTCTAAATGACCGGCTGATGCACACGGGCAAAAATAAAGGACCTTAATAAAATGACACTAAAACGTGCAAAATAAAAATTACGCTTTCTACTCCAATTTTTCCCACCAAATACAGGACCTATTGAACCCTTTGAAATCAAGTTGGATAGCATAATCAATAACACTGTCTCACAAGCGAAAATGTACAGTATAATCTTGTAAAGTCCTCATGTTTCTTCCTACCCAACATACCGCAGCCACGATATTCTCCTGCTTTGCTCCTCTCCTGCCAAGCGCCTTATTCTATATATGGCAAAGTGGCCTTATTCAGCCTCAAATCTCATTGAAATCTATGAGGCTTTTCGATTGAAAATGGCCCAAATGGCTGCTTGTGCGTATATAGAATTACCCCTTAAAACTCTTGAACAGTGGTAACCTACTGTCACGGTATGGCCGTGAAAATGTTGTGTTTGTGCGTGTGTGTGCAGGATTGACAGCAATTGTGTCACTGTGGCTGGGACTTAATAGGATTGCAGCTACATCGAGGCCCAGGGTATTAAAATGCACTTTATTATTAACGGTTATTGGTTATGGCATTACTGATGTCCATTTCATGGTGTAGTGCCAAATGGGGAAATGTGATATGCTGTAGATGTTGTTTTATCCCCGCTAATGATTTGCTAAAGAATCTTACTTACTGTACATTAAATCATCTGATCTTTTTGGTAACTTTAAAGCTAATTATATTTCTACGAGAGGCGCAACTAGGGAGCCCAGGGGAAGCCGGGCAGTTGCCATGGGTGCAACAGCGTAGGGGGCGGAGGTGAGCAGCGGAGGAGGGAGCATAGTGGCAGGTGCATGCGGTGGAGGAGGGAGCGTGATGGCGGCGGAAGAGGAGGACGCAGGACGGAGCTTGATGGTGGCGGAAGCAGAGGGGGGCGGGCCACGCATCAGCTGTCCAACTCAATGTAGTCTCGACTTCCGGTGTCTGCCGCCAGGACGGATCCCCCCTGCTGCACAGATAGGGAGTTGGGGGGTTGACGGGGAGAGTGGGAGTGAGAGACTTGGGGAGATGGGGAGTGGCAGGCTTGGGGGAGGGGGCATGAGATAAACTTGGCATGAGAGAAACTTGGGGGAGTGAGAGAGTCTTGGGGGAGGGAGATAGGGAGGGGGAGTGAGAGAAGTATCTCAGGTATGCTCCACAAGGAACAGTAAACTCAACCAGGAAGTGCAATGGGTCTGCTTTTAAAGGAAGGCAGGGGGTGGGAGCTAATACAGGTATGTGCACTCATTTTGGCGCTATATGGCCGATATGCACAAAGGTGTCTCCGGTATAACAAAACAGGGACAAAAAATATTCTCTGAGCCATCTTCCAGAGTGTCAGATATATACTGCATTAAAATACTTTATTTTACAATAAATAAAACTCTACAAACCACAGAACGTCATTCCACTGGCTTCCCACGGAGCACAAAGTGTTATAGTTATCATGTGTGTGGGGAACGATGAGAAGATCATGGGGGACGCTGGGGAAAATGGGGAACGATGGGAAGATCATGGGGGACGCTGGGGAAAATGGGGAACGATGGGAAGATCATGCGGGACGCTGGGGAAAATGGGGAACGATGGGAAGATCATGGGGGACGCTGGGGTAAATGGGGAACGATGAGAAGATCATGGGGGACGCTGGGGAAAATGGGGAACGATGGGAAGATCATGGGGGATGCTGGCGAAAATGGGGAACGCTGGGAAGATCATGGGGGACGCTGGGAAAAATGGGGAACGATGGGAAGATCATGGGGGATGCTGGGGAAAATAGGGAACGATGGGAAGATCAAGGGGAACAATGGGAAGATCATGGAGGACCCTAAGGAAAATAGGGAACGATGGGATGATCATGGGGGACGCTGGGGAAAATGGGGAATGATGGGAAGATCATGGGGGACGCTGGGGAAAATGGGGAACGATGGGAAGATCATGGGGGATGCTGGGGAAATAGGGAACGATGGGAAGATCATGGGGGATGCTGGGGAAAATGGGGAACGATGAGAAGATAATGGGGGACGCTGGGGAAAATGGGGAACGATGGGAAGATCATGGGGGACGCTGGGGAAAATGGGGAACGATGGGAAGATCATGCGGGACGCTGGGGAAAATGGGGAACGATGGGAAGTTCATGGGGAACGCTGGGGAAAATGGGGAACGATGGGAAGATCATGGGGGACGCTGGGGTAAATGGGGAACGATGGGAAGATCATGGGGGACACTGGGGAAAATGGGGAACGATGGGAAGATCATGGGGAACAATGGGAAGATCATGGGGGACACTGGGGAAAATGGGGAACGATGGGAAGATCATGGGGGACACTGGGGAACGATGGGATAGATCATTGGGCACGCTGGGGAAAATGGGGAACGATGGGAAGATCATGGGGAACAATGGGAAGATCATGGGGGACCCTAAGGAAAATAGGGAACGATGGGAAGATCATGGGGGACGCTGGGGAAAATAGGGAATGATGGGAAGATCATGGGGGACGCTGGGGAAAATGGGGAACGATTGTAAGATCATGGGGGACGCTGGGGAAAATAGGGAACAATGGGAAGATCATGAGGGACGCTGGGGAAATGGGAAATGGGGTATGGTGTCAAACAAAAAAGGATCAGAAGTTGAACGGACACTTGAACCAGCTGATGGCTAGCACCATTTTCACAGCATACTTAGTTTTGAGCTCCACTTCTCATTAAGTGCTCATACACATACAAAGCACTTTTAACCTCTTCTGGGATAGAGAAGCATATCTAATAATCAGTCTTCTGCCATGAGAAACATTCTGGCGCAGGAAGATACCTTACAGTCCATTTATTTGAACAAGCTGTAATGCAGGGGAGTGCAATCCTTTTTTTTTTTTTGGTTACTTGTTATTTTTGCATTTTCAACGATGGGAAGATCATGGGGGACGCTGGGGAAAATGGGGAACGATGGGAAGATCATGGGGGATGCTGGAGAAATTGGGGAACGATGGGAAGATCATGGGGGACGCTGGTTAAAATGGGGAACGATGGGATGATCATGGGGGACGCTGGGGAAAATGGGGAACGATGGGAAGATCATGGGGGATGCTGGGGATAATGGGGAACAATGGGAAGATCATGAGGGACGCTGGGGAAAATGGGGAACGATGGGAAGATCATGGGGACGCTGGAGAAAATAGGGAACGATGGGAAGATCATGCGGGTCGCTGGGGAAAATGGGGAACGATGGGAAGTTCATGGGGAACTGCTATAGCAATGTGACATCACATGACCCATGGCGACGCGTCTCCAGAAGCTAACTGAACCAAGGTAAGTGAGGTTTACAGAGGCCTTCGACGCTTCCCGAACATTTAATTTAAGTGTCTTCGGGAATTGCGCGGGGCCTCTTTAAACCCTGTCCCCCCCCCCCCCGCAGATAATCTCGTGCCCCCTCTAGGGGCCATGTCCCCCAGTTTGCATACCCCTGCTGTAATGTATTCCAGCACAGAAGCTGTCTTATGACAGAACATTGATTAGTAATTATCCTTTACTAGCTGATATACCCGGCGTTGCCCGGAGGCCGTGAGGGGGGGCGTGAAAGGCAGGGGGGGCGTGAAAGGCAGGGGGGGCGTGAAAGGCAGGGGGGGCGTGAAAGGCAGGGGGGGCGTGAAAGGCAGGGGGGGGGCGTGAAAGGCGGGGGGGGGCGTGAAAGGCGGGGGGGGCGTGAAAGGCGGGGGGGGCGTGAAAGGCGCGGGGGGGGGTGAAAGGCGGGGGGGGGGCGTGAAAGGCGGGGGGGGGCCTGAAAGGCGGGGGGGCGTGAAAGGCGGGGGGGGGGGGCGTGAAAGGCGGGGGGGGGCGTAAAAGGCGGGGGGGGCGTGAAAGGCGGGGGGGGCGTGAAAGGCGGGGGGGGGCGTGAAAGGCGGGGGGGGCGTGAAAGGCGGGGGGGGCATGAAAGGCAGGGGGGGCAAGACACACACACAGTGTGACACACACACACAGTGTCACACACACACACACACACACACACACACACACACACAGTGTCACACACACACACAGTGTCACACACACACACACACTGTCACACAGACACACAGTGAGACACACACACACACGTCACCTAGAGCGACACACACGCGACACCTAGCTGTAGTTCAGGCCGCCGCCATCTTGTCACTCGGCGCCGCGAGGGAACTACTTCCGGCCGCCGCCATCTTCTCAGTCGGCGCCGCCGCCATCTTAGGCGCATCGCGAGGGAGGAAGGGGGTCCGCTGCCTGTTCCCCCGCCGGGGATGGAGATGAGGCGCCGCGAGGTCCGCTGCCTGTTCCCCCGCCGGGGATGGAGATGAGGGGAGCGGGAGCGCCGGGAGAGGTGAGCGGAGGGGGTGTAATGTGCGCGCGTGTGCACAGGGACATCTAACTCGGCGGCGCCGCCGCCATCTTAGGCGCATCGCGAGGGAGGAAGGGGGTCCGCTGCGCGGGGATGGAGATGAGGCGCCGCGAGGTCCGCTGCCTGTTCCCCCGCCGGGGATGGAGATGAGGGGAGCGGGAGCGCCGGGAGAGGTGAGCGGAGGGGGTGTAATGTGCGCGCGTGTGCACAGGGACATCTTGTCACTCGGCGCCGCCGCCATCTTAGGCGCATCGCGAGGGAGGAAGGGGGTCCGCTGCGCGGGGATGGAGATGAGGCGCCGCGAGGTCCGCTGCCTGTTCCCCCGCCGGGGATGGAGATGAGGGGAGCGGGAGCGCCGGGAGAGGTGAGCGGAGGAGGTGTGTGTGTGTACACAGGGGTGAGAGTGTGTGTGTGTGTACACAGGCCTGACAGTGTGTGTGTGTACACAGGGCTGAGAGTGTGTGTGTGTGTGTGTGTGTGTACAGGTTGTTGTTTCACAGGGGTGAGTGTGAATGTGTGTGTACACAGGGGTGACTGTGTGTGTGTGTGTACAGGGTTGAGTGTGAGTGTGTGTACAGTGTTGAGTGTGACACTGAGTGTGTGAGTGTGAGGGGGTGACTGTGTACCAAGGAGTCCTCAGAGGTTCTGGCCGTGTGGTGTGACTGCAAGTGTGTGAGAGTGAAGGAGGTGATGTCACAGTGGGGCGTACCTCTTGGCCAATGAGTCACGGACCAATCAGATTCACCGCAGATAGCACTAACCTCACTAACCATTCGATTTTATATATTAAGATAAGATTAGAAGTACTACTAACTGAAGTCACCAGGTCACTTTGTTATATTACTTTCGCTCTGCATCTGCGTTATGTGCTTTGCTTCACCTTGTTTTTACTTGTGTGTGTTAGAAAACCTGTGTTTTATTTCATCTCACCTGACCTCAGTAACTCATAGTAGCTCTCCGTACATATTATCATTACTTTGTGCTGGAAGTCCTTTCAAGTTACAATCAACAAAATAGATATCCATTGGATGCATGCTTGAAGTATACAGTGGTGCACTGCAAGCCATCAGTTGGTTCAGCTCACACTGCTAGAGCTGCTGCCCAGAAAAGTAGTGGTTGTACGTTCTAGTCCTGCTGAGTCTGACACCAGTACACCATTCCAGTGATTTAGGTACCTTACTCTATATATTGGTATGGAAATCCTTTTAGGAGGTGTGTGATGGGACTCCTATAAATATACTTTGTTTAGCTATTAGCATATCTCCCATGGCATCTCAGCACAGGCATTTATCCCTAATTTATTTGGAGGGAGGTTTGAGGGGACATATATACAACTGGAGACGCTACTAAATTGAAAGCTTCCCCATCTCCCTCTCAATTCGCAAAAAAAATCACCCATCTTTAATCGTCAGGAGGATAACATTTCTCCATGTCCCCACCGGAGCCATGTTGAGGACCATCACACCTGCAACTCTGCTACACCATGCTTGATATCCACAGATGTTTGTGAGTGTTTTTAATATATTTGACTGAAACAGTAAATATTATATATGTTCTGAGGTGTCATTGGAAGATTTCACACAACACACCTACTGTATATACTTAACCCTAAAAGCTTGAAGATATATTACACTTGTGAGTGCACTGGCTACATTCTTAATCACTCCATACCAATGTTACAATAAATAAAAATATCACTTGTGAGCACATTCACATGTCTTTTCACCATTATCTCTAAGCGTACAATGCTGCCACTGCAGCCAGGGATTCTGGGAAATGACATGCAAATGAGCACACAGTGTCACCTTTTTGAAACGTATTTGTGTCTTATTTCTTTATCATCTCGTATACCCTGTCAGAATTTGCGCCCAAAGTCTGTTCTGGTTTGTATGACTGCCTCTTTGGTAACAGTAATGTAAGGGGATAGGTGTCAGGGGTTTGAAATGGTCATTGATGCTAGTGTCATTTGTATGTTTTGACTCTTTGTTTTAATGTATTAAAATGCTTTGGCTTCAACGTGTTAATATCAAGTGTTCATAAAGCACTTTGGAGAGGAGTAGTTAAGTGTGTTTCATTTACTTCCGTGCTGCTCAACTCCAGTCCTCAACACCCCCCTAGTGGTCAGGTTTTCAGGATATCCCTGCTTCAGCACAGGTGGCTCAATCTGATTTAGCCACTGATTGAGCCACCTGTGCTGAAGCTGGGATAACCTGAAAACCTGATGGGGGGTCTTGAGAACTGGAGTTGAGCAGCACTGAGTTAGTTAATTAAGTTTTGATGTATAATGGTGGCTGAAAGTTGAGGAGCCTCTCTGACCAAGTAAAACGAGCCAGCTTTTATTCCCACAATAACCTGTTCTATAAAACAATGCAGCTGCATAGAATATAAAGAGACGGAGACACATCGTCTTAAATAGCTTATACACCTTTATTTTTAACAGCAATGCTAGGAACTGTCTCCGAGCAATATATTGGCATACAAAGAATTTAAAAAAAACTAGCATCCTTACAACAATGTGTAAGCCTGTCACCATTACATCAAGCAACTGGTCTAGGAGCATGTCTGGCTATAATATGGGACATAATACTGATTTGCTGAGTAATATATCTGAATATATTAGTCTAAGAAGCAAATTGCAATTTGTAAAAAATAAAATAAAAAAAGGTGTTAATTGAAGAAATACGATTGCGCTGTTAAATATGTGACTGTACAAGACAAAATAACCTAGTGACAATTTCTGGTTCTAGATTTTTTGTTAGGACATCAATAAAGAAGGATTTAGTAAAGAGCATATCAAATAAAATACATACAGTATTTAGGATAATTATTTAATCACATTATACATACCAAAACAGTCTATAATATTGACAATACATTTGAGGAATTTCCACCTCTGACAAGAATACTGTATGTAATTCGGATTACAAACGTTCCCTTTCATTTTTTCTAGTGATTTATATTTAACGAAATATTGAGCAGGTGTTATACTATATGACCACCATGCTTTTAAAGTGTCCTCTTAGTGCTCAATGCTTGTTTTAATAATGCAGTAATTAACAATAATTTACAATCTGGTTTATGTAAAAACGCAATGTAACAATGTTGCAAGGGTAAAGCAGACACCGTTGCCTTCACATTTGTAGATGTAGAAACCAGTTACAAGGCACTATTTAGTGAGTAGGCATTAGGGTTGGGGTCTTTGTATAATAGCACTAACACAATACCTAAAATATGTTTATATTCAGTGTAGTTTTGTGTATAAGTAGTACTGTAGCATATGCTTTACAACATATGCTTTGTCTGTCCAGCATTTACTGTATAGACAAAGTTATGCTTACATCAATTAAATACAATTTGTCAAATATGTTTTAATGAAGACACACACGGCAAAAGACTATTTGTCAATAGCTAATACAAATCTAGTTACAAAGATGGCAGAATGTTTGCTTCAAATATATGGCTTTTCTGATTTAAAAAACACATTTTCTATATCATGGCAGTTTTTCCCATTTGAATGCTCACTGTTATAATCGTGGGTGTATGTGGTGCTCTGGATCTCACTGATTGAAGAAACGGTGTATGAGGCGGAGCGAAGACCCGAATGGGCAAAACTATTCCCAAATTGAATTTTGTGCTGATTCCAGTGCCTTTTTAGGATTGCTTGGACCTAAGAAAAAGAAGCAATGAACGATGGTTATTAACAAATCACAACTAAAGGCGGCATCCTCAATGACATGTGTGGTACGTGCAATTATAATTATTACTAAAGCAAGTAGGTTTTATGTTGCATTAGGAGTTATTTAATCAAATAACATAACGGGAAATGTGTAATCTACACAGCTTCTATTTCAATGTGTTTTTAGAATTAGAACCAGAACTACTATTCCCCTATAACTCATCCAGGTTACAGTATATACCGTAAACATATTATATACCATTGTTCTGTAACATGTAACTGATCTATGCCTTTAAGGTGATTGGTTTTCTTCAGGGATGCGCAAACCTTTTAGTCTGTGCACCCCTGCCTGCTCTCCACCACTGCTCGCGCCCCCTGCCTGCTCTCTCCCACCGCTAACGCCCCCCTGCCTGCTCTCCACCACTGCTCACGCCCCCCTGCCTGCTCTCCCCCACTGCTCGCGCCCCCCTGCCTGCTCTCTCCCACTGCTCACGCCCCCCTGCCTGCTCTCCACCACTGCTCGCGCCCCCCTGCCTGCTCTCTCCCACTGCTCACGCCCCCCTGCCTGCTCTCTCCCACTGCTCACGCCCCCCTGCCTGCTCTCTCCCACTGCTCGCGCCCCCCTGCCTGCTCTCTCCACTGCTCACGCCCCTCTGCCTGCTCTCTCCCACTGCTCGCGCCCCCTGCTTGCTCTCCACCACTGCTCACGCCCCCCTGCCTGCTCTCTCCCACTGCTCGCGCCCCCCTGCCTGCTCTCTCCCACTGCTCATGCCCCTCTGCCTGCTCTCTCCCACTGCTCGTGCCCCCCTGCCTGCTCTCTCCCACTGCTCACGCCCCCCTGCCTGCTCTCCACCACTGCTCACGCCCCCCTGCCTGCTCTCTCCCACTGCTCGCGCCCCCTGCCTGCTCTCCACCACTGCTCGCGCCCCCCTGCCTGCTCTCTCCCACTGCTCGCGCCCCCTGCCTGCTCTCCACCACTGCTCACGCCCCCCTGCCTGCTCTCTCCCACTGCTCACGCCCCCCTGCCTGCTCTCCACCACTGCTCACGCCCCCCTGCCTGCTCTCTCCCACTGCTCGCGCCCCCTGCCTGCTCTCCACCACTGCTCGAGCCCCCTGCCTGCTCTCTCCCACTGCTCACGCCCCCCTGCCTGCTCTCCACCACTGCTCACGCCCCCCTGCCTGCTCTCCACCACTGCTCGCGCCCCCCTGCCTGCTCTCTCCCACTGCTCACGCCCCCCTGCCTGCTCTCTCCCACTGCTCACGCCCCCCTGCCTGCTCTCTCCCACTGCTCACGCCCCCCTGCCTGCTCTCCACCACTGCTCACGGCCCCCTGCCTGCTCTCCACCACTGCTCGCGCCCCCCTGCCTGCTCTCTCCCACTGCTCACGCCCCCCTGCCTGCTCTCTCCCACTGCTCACGCCCCCCTGCCTGCTCTCTCCCACTGCTCACGCCCCCCTGCCTGCTCTCCACCACTGCTTGCGCCCCCCTGCCTGCTCTCTCCCACTGCTCACGCCCCCCTGCCTGCTCTCCACCACTGCTCGCGCCCCCCTGCCTGCTCTCCACCATTGCTCGTGCCCTCCTGCCTGCTCTCCACCACTGCTCGCGCCCCCCTGCCTGC
Source organism: Ascaphus truei (assembly GCF_040206685.1). NCBI lineage: Eukaryota > Metazoa > Chordata > Amphibia > Anura > Ascaphidae > Ascaphus > Ascaphus truei. Next base: position 64,853,265 of record NC_134489.1, on the reverse strand, counting down.
TCTCTCCCACTGCTCGTGCCCCCCTCCTGCTCTCCCCCTCTGCTCGCACCCACCTGCCTGCTCTCCCCCACTGCTCGCGCCCCCCTGCCTGCTCTCTCCCACTGCTCACCCCCCTGCCTTCTCTCCCCAACTGCTCACGCCCCCCTGCCTGCTCTCTGCCACTGCTCACGCCCCCCTGCCTGCTCTCCCCCCACTGCTCGCGCCCCCCTGCCTGCTCTCTCCAACTGCTCACGCCCCCCTCCTGCTCTCCCCCACTGGTCGCGCCCCCCTGCCTTCTCTTCCACACTGCTCGCGCCCCCCTGCCTTCTCTTCCACACTGCTCGCGCCCCCTGCCTTCTCTTCCACACTGCTCGCGCCCCCCTGCCTTCTCTTCCACACTGCTCGCGCCCCCTGCCTTCTCTTCCACACTTCCCGCGCCCCCTGCCTGCTCTCCCCCCACTGCTCGCGCCCCCCTGCCTGCTCTCTCCCACTGCTCACGCCCCCCTCCTGCTCTCCCCCACTGCTCGCGCCCCCCTGCCTTCTCTTCCACACTGCTCGCGCCCCCTGCCTTCTCTTCCACACTGCTCGCGCCCCCCTGCCTTCTCTTCCACACTGCTCGCGCCCCCCTGCCTTCTCTTCCACACTGCTCGCGACCCCTGCCTTCTCTTCCACACTGCTCGCGCCCCCCTGCCTTCTCTTCCACACTGCTCGCGCCCCCCTGCCTTCTCTTCCACACTGCTCGCGCCCCCCTGCCTTCTCTTCCACACTGCTCGCGCCCCCCTGCCTTCTCTTCCACACTGCTCGCGCCCCCTGCCTTCTCTTCCACACTGCTCGCGCCCCCCTGCCTTCTCTTCCACACTGCTCGCGCCCCCCTGCCTTCTCTTCCACACTGCTCGCGCCCCCCTGCCTTCTCTTCCACACTGCTCGCGCCCCCTGCCTTCTCTTCCACACTGCTCGCGCCCCCCTGCCTTCTCTTCCACACTGCTCGCGCCCCACAGCCTTCTCTTCCACACTGCTCGCGCCCCCCTGCCTTCTCTTCCACACTGCTCGCGCCCCCCTGCCTTCTCTTCCACACTGCTCGCGCCCCCCTGCCTTCTCTTCCACACTGCTCGCGCCCCCCTGCCTTCTCTTCCACACTGCTCGTGCCCCCCTGCCTTCTCTTCCACACTGCTCGCGCCCCCCTGCCTTCTCTTCCACACTGCTCGCGCCCCCCTGCCTTCTCTTCCACACTGCTCGCGCCCCCCTGCCTTCTCTTCCACACTGCTCGCGCCCCCCTGCCTTCTCTTCCACACTGCTCGCGCCCCCTGCCTTCTCTTCCACACTGCTCGCGCCCCCCTGCCTTCTCTTCCACACTGCTCGCGCCCCCCTGCCTTCTCTTCCACACTGCTCGCGCCCCCCTGCCTTCTCTTCCACACTGCTCGCGCCCCCTGCCTTCTCTTCCACACTGCTCGCGCCCCCTGCCTTCTCTTCCACACTGCTCGCGCCCCCCTGCCTTCTCTTCCACACTGCTCGCGCCCCCCTGCCTTCTCTTCCACACTGCTCGCGCCCCCCTGCCTTCTCTTCCACACTGCTCGCGCCCCCCTGCCTTCTCTTCCACACTGCTTGCGCCCCCTGACTTCTCTTCCACACTGCTTGTGCCCCCCTGCCTTCTCTTCCACACTGCTTGCGCCCCCCTGCCTTCTCTTCCACACTGCTTGCGCCCCTGCCTTCTCTTCCACACTGCTTGCGCCCCCTGACTTCTCTTCCACACTGCTCGCGCCCCCCTGCCTTCTCTTCCACACTGCTCGCACCCCCCTGCCTTCTCTTCCACACTGCTCGCGCAGGTTTTACAATATATTCAGTAATATAAGAATATTATTCACAAGAAATAAATTACCTCTCCGTTAAAAAAGCAGAAAATTGTAGCCACCAACAATCCCTGTAAGAAAAAATAGATATCTTGGTTACACCGTGGCACATTATTTCTGACTGCGACAGTGTCTGAAATGATTTGTTTGGTTACAGATTCTGCATTCAATATAAAGAACTGGCAGAATGCAAACATGCAAACAACCTCTCATTTATTAATGTTTGCACAAGACATTCAGGGCCACATTAACTAAACAGTGCCAAGCCATAAGTGCCGTATTGCATAGTATTTTAATGTAAGGATCATTGTTATGCCAAAAGTATGCAAGCAGCAGCTTATCTGAAGCAGTTCTAGCTTCTGCCTGCAGAAATAGATGTAGTCTGAAACACACACACACCATGCATGCATCATATAGACGCTCATACAACATATATGTAAGATATACATACACCAACATTATCCACGCACCAAATATGCGCCCACTCTACTACTGTACATGAATACACATACATCATACTGTATATGCACCATATACACACACACACCAAGTGCACCACACATGAACCATTTACACACACCATACATGAACCATATACACACACCATACATGAACCATATACACACACCATACATGCATCATATACAATCATGCATACACCCTACACGAATCACACACACACATAATACACGTATGCATGCATCATATACACAAGCCATATACAATCTTTAAATCAGACCCCCCCTACCCCCATCCAATCTCCCTGGGGGCACTCTATCCCTGCCTACAACGCAGTATTGCCTACCTCAGGAGTGGCCAACTCCAGTCTTCAGAGGGCACCAACAGGTCAGGTTTTCAGGATATCCCTGCTTCAGCACAGGTAACTCAATCAGTGGCTCAGTTGAAGACTGAGCCACCTGTGCTGAAGCACAGATATCTCCTAAAAACCTGACCTGGTGGTGGTCCTTGAGGTCTGGAGTTGGCCACTCCTAGCCTATTTACTACCATGCCATTATTAGACTGTAGTCTGCTCCTGAACCAAAATCACATGAAGCTATGCCCACTATCTGCTAATCACACAACGCTTCATTATCTGCTGCACAATGTTCTGTCGTGGTAAGTGAGCTGTTTTGGGGTTTTAATGACAATGAAAGAATCATATTTCACTACTTATTTTTATATGTATTCTTTTCTTTTGCCAACTCACCATGTGCTTTCAATTTAACCAACACAAATACTGCATTAAGCAACTTGCTTAAAAGCATGTGTAATGATAGTACATGCAGGCAACACATGTGATTTGCACAGATGTGAATGGGTGACTTGGCTTTGTTAACATACTGTGGCTTCAGTATAACATATGTACACAGTATTCATGTAATGTAGTTTGCTCTAAGCCAGAGGTCCTGGGATGATCCACCCATAATGTGCAAATTAATTGCTTCAGTCTGTCCTAATTGAAAATGAGAGCATAAACAAAACCGTCTCCTATAAAATATCAGTACAGTACTTCTAAAATCTGAGTAACACAAATATACAGATGACAGCACAACCGGAGTCACGAAGGAAAGAAATATGGCAGGTAATGGTGCAACTGGAACTAAAAGGGACCCTTATTCCCTTTAGAAGTTAGAACAGTGTTTTTCAACAGGGGTAGCTAGGAGCCCTTGGGTTCCCCAGGCATGCCTGAAGGGTTCCCTGCAATGTTAGGTCATTTTTAAACTGTACAAAATCCAGAAGAATTTACAATGCATCTGATCTAAGATGCACTATTAGAGGGGGTTGGGGTTCCTTACAATGCATCTGATCTCAGACGCGCTATTAGAGAGGGTTGGGGTTCCTTACAATGCATCTGATCTCAGACTGGCTATTAGAGAGGGTTGGGGTTCCTTACAATGCATCTGATCTCAGACGTGCTATTAGAGAGGGTTGGGGTTCCTTACAATGCATCTGATCTCAGATGCGCTATTAGAGAGGGTTGGGGTTCCTTACAATGCATCTGATCTCAGACACAGTATTAGAGAGAGTTGGGGTTCCTTATAATGCATCTGATCTCAGACTTGGCCACTCACAGACAAGCTGTTTCAACCTTGTGGGTCTCATCAGTGTGAGGCTGGTTGTACAGGCTCTGCAATGTGAGACATGAGTAGGTATTCACCACACATTATTTAGGTTATGGTGGAAAAGGTGACTAAAAAAAGGTGGAAAAGGTGACTAAAAACCCTCCACCATATAGCATATAAAAATATAACTTGTAAGCACATCACATGTGTTAGACCCTGCTTTTCGCCATTATCACCCAGCACAGCGATGCGCAAACTGGGGGGTGCAAGATTATTTAGGGGGGGCGCAGGCTTCGTGCGGGGAAACCTGGGTGTGTGTGTGTGTGTGTGTGTGTGTGTATATATATATATATATATATATATATATATGGATTGCAGTGTGTGTGTTTTGTGTCTGTGTCTGTGTGTTGTGATTGAGTGTGTGCGTGCTGTGCCTGTTGGTTGTCTGTGTATGTGTTGTGATTAAGTGTGTGTGGGTGTTGTGATTGAGTGTTGTGTGTGTGTTGTGATTATGTGAGTGTTGGTTGTGTGTACTGTGACTGTGTGTGTGTTGTGATTGAGTGTGTGCTGTGTTGGTTGTGATTGAGTGCGTGTTGTGTGTGTGTGTGTGTGTTGGTTGTCTGTCTGCGTGTGTATTGTGATCGAGTGTGTGTGTTGCTTGTGATTGAGTGTTGGTTGTGATTGTGTGTGTGTTGTGATTGAATGCAGCGGTGCACAAACTGAGGGGGGGCCCTGGGAGCAAGATTATTTAGGCGGGGCGCGTGCGGCAAAACCTCGGTGCGCAGGCAAAAAAGATGTGCGCGTGGCCAAACAGGATAGTGCAGGTGGCGGCCACGTGATTCGGAGGTACGGGGGAGGAGCACGCGCAAGCGCTGTTAAACACCCCTCCTTCCGGTGTGTGCCCTGCAATAGCGCTGTGTTCCTGCTCTCCTCCGCTGGCAATCTGCTTCGCTGCCATCCTCTGCAAGTGAAAGGTTAGCCTGCCACTATATCAATCATACTATGAATGTACAGAAATAATAAAAAAAGTGAAAACACTTCCCCGCTCGTGCTTGCAAAATGATGCAGGGACACCCTGCGCTCATGCTTGGAGAGTTGGTGATGTCACCGCTCTCAGCAGCCGCGTGGACCCAGCCTAATTTTGCAAGAGCGAGCTGTTGAAGTATGTAAGTATTTAGACTGCGCTTATAGTGCCGGCGACGTTGCCCGAAAAACAAGTAAGCGTGACGTGGCGACGTGATTTTTTTGAAGCCGGCAATATTTGATTTTTCAGGGGCTGTCGCCTCATGTGACAGCCCCTGAACCAATCAATGGCCTGGTCGCCCACGCCGCCACCGCAAACGAAATATAACTTTCGCTAGCGGCGACGGGTGACGTCGCCTTCGCGGGCACTTTATGCGCGGCCTTAGACATATTTGTATTTACATTGTATACAGTTTAATAAAGGTTTTTTTTTCCATGTGATTTTGATTACGTCAGGCAGGGGGGACCCGAGAAATTTCATGGATAAAAAGGGGGACTCGGCATTAAAAGTTTGCTCACCCCTGACCTAGCATACAGTGCATCCACTGCAGCAAGGGATTCTGGGAAATGACATGCAAATGAGCACACAGTGCCACCTTTTGTCTCAAGTCCATTATTACATGGAACCTTTAAGCCAATGCTCGCTGTTTTAAACACAGCTTTTAAACATAGCCTGTCTAAGGCCTCGGACATGGTAAAAAATACCGCGCTGAGCCGTGCTGACGCTCATGCTCTCCTGCTCAAGCAGGAGCTTTTTTGTGTCCTGGCATGAGCGTCAGCGAGCGCGCTTGGGAGGCGGTGCGGGAAGCGGGGCTAGCGCTGCACGTCACGGCCCTGACGTCACTGAGTGCCATTGGCTGTTGCCGGTCATGTGACCGGCCCTCCGCTTCCCTCAGCGCGAAAACTAAAATCTGACTGTCCACTGAAAGTGCGCACGCTTCCGCAGGCGGCTGCGGTTCTCATTGCGGCTGCAGGGACTCACTGACAAGCGTGAGCGCGGCTCTGCGCAGGTCAGCGGCTAAGCGCGCACCATGCCCGCGGCCTAAGACATGTGATGTGCTCACAAGTAATATTTTTATATGCTATACGGTGGACAGTTTTTAGTCACCTTTTCACCCACCATAACGTAAATAATATATATGTATAGAGGCATACCCCGCATTAACGTACGCAATGGGACCGGAGCATGTATGTAAAGCGAAAATGTACTTAAAGTGAAGCACTACCTTTTTTCCACTTATCGATGCATGTACTGTACTGCAAATGTCATATACGTGCATAACTGATGTAAATAACGCATGTGTAACAGGCTCTATAGTGTCCCTTCTTGCGCACATCTTCGGTACAGGTAGGGAGCCGGTATTGCTGTTCAGGATGTGCTGACAGGCGCATGCGTGAGCTGCCGTTTGCCTATTGGGCGATATGTACTTACTCGCGACTGTACTTAAAGTGAGTGTACTTAAAGCGGGGTATGCCTGTATATGAGCCCATTGGGAGAGAAAGCGCTATATATATTTATACACACACACATGGTCACCAAAAATAAAAACTCATATATAGCAAGGGCTTCTGATGTACAAAACCAGATATCAACAGAAGGAAAGACCACCAAGACACCTTGTGGGTGCTCCCTTCACTGATATACATGTACTGTATGTTGTTATTGTTTACCATACAATTTAGGGATTTTTTTTGGCAATATACAGTACTAATTAAACTAGATTTATTTTAGACAACCACAGAGTATGCCCTTAAATATGGACCACATTGGTCACTAGCTTTTCAGTTTGGACATATTTTCTTCACCTATATTGTCCTATAGCTGTTATGATGTTCTAGAATGTTCAGGTAAAACAAAACATGATAAGCTTTCATTTACATCTAGCTAACGTTATCACAACTCAACCCAACTTAAGCGCCAATGCAGACTATCACACCCTGATCTGGTGTTAACTGACAATCAAGTCAATGGTAGTTAGGATAACCTGCACCGGACTTTAGTGAATTCTGGGCACCGTCTGCTTAATATGTTACACTATTAAAGGTATATTGAAATATGCAACTTACCTGATAATGCATAAGGATATGCATGACATAATCATAGACTTCTTCTGCAATCCGCCCGTCTGGTTTCCATGGAAACAATACAAACTCAATTCCAAGCAGAGGCACAAGGATGAGCGTCGCTCTCACAGCTTTCATGTACAGATTAGATTCTGCTTGATGTGTAACTTTCAATTTTGTTATCAGAACACGTACAATATTCAGCAGGAAAAAAAAGTTTACCTGGAACAAAAATAATAAATATTGTAAAATCTAGGCAGTTGCAAGTTGGTGTTCATTATTGAGGCCATTCTTGGTTAATTGACCATTCTGGTTAACCCTTTCAGTGCTGAAAACATTTTGGCATTTTTGGTACTAGTAATGTTCAAGCCATTAAATGGCAAAAATGCATTAAAATTTTTGAATAAAGCGAAGAAAATATGAACCTGCATACATCTTTCATTCATTGTCACACTGTCAAATGCAATTGTCATCAACCTCCATTTGTAATATACGGCTGTTCTGCTTAGAAGCTCCCTTTAAAGTTCTTTGTATTTACTTTGGATATATTTATAAATAATAATCATATCTCCTCTTAGACACCTCATTTTTTTATGAACATAATCATTATTTTGATAGTCTGATCTTCCACTCCAAGGTTATTCAAAACTTCTGAGGAATGACCAAAATACAATATAGCAAAAATAAGAATAGGTAGAAGAAAAAAATCACTTAAGAATACATACGAGTGAGAAAAAACTATAATCTGGCCCAGAACTGCAGATCAAAGAGATATCAGTTTATATATGAGCAGAACTCATTGCTGTTTCCTAGATTGCGAAAATTAGAATGTCATAGTTATATAGTTGCATAGTAGATGAGGTTGAAAAAAGACATGCGTCCATAAACTTCAACCTACAGTATGCTAAATTTCAGATTACTCCCTGGATCAACATATTTCCCATGTTTACTTATTTGGCATATCCCTGTATACCTTTCCTTTGTAAAAAGATGTTCAACCCACTCTCCATGGGAAATGAATTCCACATTTTAACTGCCCTTACTGTAAAGAACCCTTTTCTTTGTTGCTGGTGAAATCTCCTTTCCTCCAACCTTAGGGGATGCCCCCCTAGTCCTTTGTACTGCCCTTGAGATGAATAGTTCTTTTGAAAGCTCATTGTACTGTCCCTGAATATATTTGTATATAGTTATCATATCCCCTCTTAGACGCTTCTTTTCTAATGTAAATAAATCTAATTTAGCTAGCCTCTCCTCATAAGTTAGAGGAACAAAACAGAAGGATTCTGCTGCCAGTGCTCAAGGGCCAACAAGCGTTGATAGAATGTCTTATTCTTAAAACATGATGACACACGTCTGCAGCATATGAATAAACACTCTTATTAAGCGGACCCAGTGGAGCAGGCTGGGGGGAGGGGTGATGTGAGGTGACACCAAGAGTCGCCGACTATCCAAAGAACAGCCTAGCTAACGCTAAGTCACCCACAGCCCACTCTGCCAATAAAGATACCTGCTTGATCCGGTGTAAACACGGAGAGATGAGGGTGAATCACCGGAGTGAATGCCTTGCAGTGTAGTGTGTCCTGGAATCCACGTGCTACCAGCAGTAGTAATCGGAACAGCCAAGCGAAGAAGCGGTGCATTGAGGTAAGTAGAGAACCACATGCAGCTCTAACAAAAACGGCTAATTTATTGGAAAAAAGGAACAAACATCATGAAGCTAGGTTCCTAGCTTCATGATGTGTGTTCCTTTTTTCCAATAAATTAGCCGTTTTTGTTAGAGCTGCGTGTGGTTCTCTACTTACCTCAGTGCACTGCTTCTTCGCTTGGCTGTCCTCATAAGTTAGAATGTCTATTCCCTTTACTAATTTGGTGGCTCTTGTCTGCACTCTCTCTAGTTCCATAATGTATTTTCTAAGAAGTGGTGCCCAAGATTGTACTCCATATTCAAGGTGTGGTCTTACTAATGATTTATAAAGGGGCATAATTATGTTTACTTCCCTTCCATCCATTGCCCATTTAATGCAAGATAAGATCATATTTGCCTTTGCAGCTACTGCATGACATTGGGCACTATTGCTAAGCCTGCTGTCTACAAGCACTCCTAAATCCTTCTCCATCAAGGATTCCCCTAATGTATCCCCATTTAATTTGTAAATGATTAGAGATTCTAAACAATGACACACATGCTGTCCATCATAAATACTGCATGTGAACTTTCTGCAAATGTCCAATACTAATGTCAGGCTGGATAAAAATAAATGTAGATGTACATGACGTGTATCATCACGCCCTTGTCGATCCACTCCTGGATGTAGGCCTCTCCAATGATCTTCCAAGTACTGTGGCTGGAAGCCTCTCTTCTGCATTTTGCTGCAACTTTTGGTCTGATTTTATCATCCCATATTCAGGTTGTCGTCTTGGTATCCCTTGAAATTCAGTCTAGTAGCATCTTTGTTCAACGGTGGTAATTTCTTCTTGCGATGTGTCTGGCCCACTGCCATTTTCATTTGTTCACCCTTGTGATGTCAGACATTTGTTTGCTTTTGAACCCATTCATTTTTTTCCCTGTCTCTTCAGTTAATACTCAGCAAACATCTCTTCGTACTTTGAGTTGTTTGCAGCTTCTACATAGTTACATAGTTACATAGTAGATGAGGTTGAAAAACGACGTACGTCCATCAAGTTCAACCTATGCTAAATTTAGACAACAGATACTTTATCCTATATCTATACTTCATTATTGATCCAGAGAAAGGCAAACAAAAAACTCCAGTGTCATATCATCCAATGATATCTCATTAGGGGAAAAATAAATTCCTTCCTGACTCGGAACTTAACTTGGTTTAGTCTTTAGAAGTTTTCTAGTATTATCTGTATTTACTATGAGTGTCTCACTGCGTGTCAAACTCGCACTTGCCCCATTCTACCTCCATAACCCCTTATGTCCTCATCTATTCTATTTAGTTTGTTATCTGTTTCATTCCTCTCCCCCCTCAATCCTTTTTAAAAATCTCCTCCAACCTTTTTAGCATTCTCCCCCCTAGCACAGAAGATCCTTCTTCATTGAGGTGCAATCCGTCCTTAGAATAAAGATCGCACCTCTCAGAAAAGGAGTCCCAGTGCTCTTAAAAACCCCAAACCCGCCTTTCTGCACCACTTTCTTAGCCATGCATTAACCTCCTTAATCTCTGACTGTCTCCCTGTGGTAGCACATGGCACTGGTAGTATTTCAGAAAATACTACCTTGGAGGTCCTTGCCTTAAACTTTTGTCCTAGATCCCTGAAATCATTTTTTAGGACCCTACATCTTTCTCAAACCTTGTCATTGTTGCCAAAATGTACCAAGACCACCAGGTCCATCCCAGCCCCTCCCAACAATCTGTCTACCCGATCCACAATGTGCTGAACCCGAGCACCCGGGAGGCAACAAACTGTTCGGTTCATGCGGTCACGGCAACAGATTGCCCTATCTACCTTCCTAATAATGGAGTCCCTTACCACCACAATCTTTCTTTGTATCTGAGCATCCTAAGTCCCCACTGTGCTGGAGGAACTAATCCCCTGGCAGCAAGACGAATCAGTCTCCCCAGCCTTGCCATTTCGGCCCTGACACTCCCAATATCTTCACTCAACATGGCAAATCTATTGGGATGGGTCAGCTCAGAACTGGCCTGTTGCCCCTGCTTCCCCTTCTGACTGTTACCCAGCTACCTACCTGCTACTCACTAACAGCGCCACCATCTGCACCACTAGTCGAAGCAAGGGCCTGCTCAGTGAGCACTAAACCCCATTCAAGATTGTCAATGTCCCTCAATATTGCAAGTTCTCTCTTAAGATCAGCAATCTCTGACTCTAAAGAGACCACCCGCTCACACTTCTCACAGCGGTGTGATCCTTGGAACAGTTGCTCCAAGTGCACATATTGTACATGTGACAAGATGTGCATTGAGTGGCATTTTCAATCCTGCGCATTGTAACAACTATGAAGTTTATAAATACTAACAATAAACTGTACATCAAAATACTATACCTTGTTTAACCTCTTTCTTGTTCAAACTGCTTCTAGTTCTAACTGCACACAAAACACAACCAGCACCTGAAATCAACCAGTCACGCAGATCAGGACACGCAAGCTTCTGAATTTTCTTTGCATTTAAAAGGTCAATCTTTCACATCCGTATGTGAGCCCTGGCAGTAATCAAACAGTTACACTTTGAGGCACAGTGGAAGGTTTTGTTGCAATATTGTCTTGTTTCTTCCAAATGTGCTCCATCCCATCTTCATTCTACTATTCATTTAAATCAAAGGTTCTCATACATTGATACTTACTAGCCAAGGTAGAAATACTTCAACTTATTTTAGTACTATTCCATTTATTTTGATCTTTGTAGAGTTGACATGTCTGTTGAACATCACTTTGATCTTGCGGACATTCATATGGAGGCCCTCTTTCTTACCTGCTTTGGCGAGTTCTCCAACTCGTTGCTCGAGGTCTTCTGGACTTGTGGCAGAAAATTTAAATGTCATCTGCAAATTTTAGGCGACTCAAGAATTCACCATTGATTTTGGTTCCTTTTTCTTCCCAATTCAATGTTTTGAACAATTCTTCAAGTGTTGCAGTGAAAAGCTTTGGTGGCTTGCTGATTCTCGTAAATGTTACTTACAATATTAGTGTACGCTTCTTCAACACATTGCCTTCTTAATGCATTTAAAACCCCTGAGGTGTAGACAGAATCAAATGCTTTTAGTGATCTACAAAATTCTAAAATGAGTGGTTGATCGTATTAATTTCTTCAGAAATTCACTTCTTATTCAAAGTGGTCTATTGTGTTGTAGCCACTGTGGAATCACCCTTATTCTCTAGGCTGGGCAACCTCCAGGGTCTCTTGCAACAAATTAGCGAGTAACTTCATAAAAATCTTGTAAAATATTGGAAGTAGACTGATTGGTCTGTTGTTCTTGATGTCTTCTGTGTCTACTTTCTTGTGGATGAGGATAACAACTTGCATTGTATATGGAAGTTTCTTGTTCTTCACGCAGCATGTAAAGCGTTTTTCAAGGATTTTCTGTACTTCACAAGTTTTGTTCAATATGTCATCTTTCCTGGGGCCTTCCCATTCTTCATGGATGTTATTGACTTTGACAATTCTTTTAGAAGGATGCAAGGGTAATCATTGGTGGTTTTGTGTCATTTTAATTATGCCCTGTCTTATCTGTGCTCTTGTACTGTTTCATGGAGATGTCCTCAACTCTCTTTATGATAAGTGCACAGTCTTTTATTGTTGATATGTTGTACACATGTCGATGTATAAATACTCACATGGCCCCGGAGTCATCAAATCGTGATACGCTGCATCGGACCCAAATCGGTGATATCCCACATTGACTTGAATGGCAGATATCGCCGATTCGGGTGTCATGCAGCAGATCGCACTTTGATGACTCCAAGGAATTCTATTCCAATGCAGAATAGATGTGTCTCATGTGTTTAATTATTGAATGTTGACTAACTGATACTCTGAGATATGTCAATAAAAATTGCAATAAAAAAGAGCTTTCTATTCAAGATGACATTGTTTTTGGCATAAAGAGAAAACAAGGCATAGTAAAAAAATGAATGAATAATATATATATATATACATAATGCAAAGCATAGTAGGGTACATACCAACAGAGCAGCACAAATTGGTCCATGAATAATATACAGCAAGTGGGTATCAGAACTCAGCCAGCAACTAAGTAAAAAAAAAAAAAAAGTTGACAGACCATTTAGATATACAGTATTGACTATAATGTTAATTGATCCGTCTGAGAAATGACTGATTAAATATACTTACTTGTCATTGAAATATAAACTTCTGGCAACAGCATGTATACAGGCTGGAATCAGAGGAAATCCTGCAACAAAATAGTTCTTAATAATGAAGACGATATTAAAATCTCCAAAGGATTTACATTTAGAACCCTTGGGGTTGAGCAGGCATCTAATGGATTTGGGGATATAATTACTTAGCAATGCTATTATAGACACCTTCTGCCGCTGGAAAATACCTTATAGCCCTTTCCAGCAAGTATGGGCCCTAAGCTTATTTCCATACTATATGTTGATAAAAGAGAATATTATGTAATTCGTTTAAATTAGAATTTCTTTTGCCGCTCACGTGACAATAGTATCATGTTCAGGAGTGTTTTACAATTCTTCCATGTATTATACAAGGAGTGTTTTACAATTCTTCCATGTATTATACAAGGAGTGTTTTACAATTCTTCCATGTATTATACAAGGAGTGTTTTACAATTCTTCCATGTGTTATACAAGGAGTGTTTTACAATTCTTCCATGAACTATACAAGGAGTGTTTTACAATTCTTCCATGTATTATACAAGGAGTGTTTTACAATTCTTCCATGTACTATACAAGGAGTGTTTTACAATTCTTCCATGTATTATACAAGGAGTGTTTTACAATTCTTCCATGTATTATACAAGGAGTGTTTTACAATTCTTCCATGTACTATACAAGGAGTGTTTTACAATTCTTCCATGTATTATACAAGGAGTGTTTTACAATTCTTCCATGTGTTATACAAGGAGTGTTTTACAATTCTTCCATGTGTTATACAAGGAGTGTTTTACAATTCTTCCATGTATTATACAAGGAGTGTTTTACAATTCTTCCATGTACTATACAAGGAGTGTTTTACAATTCTTCCATGTATTATACAAGGAGTGTTTTACAATTCTTCCATGTATTATACAAGGAGTGTTTTACAATTCTTTCATGTACTATACAAGGAGTGTTTTACAATTCTTCCATGTGTTATACAAGGAGTGTTTTACAATTCTTCCATGTACTATACAAGGAGTGTTTTACAATTCTTCCATGTATTATACAAGGAGTGTTTTACAATTCTTCCATGTACTATACAAGGAGTGTTTAACAATTCTTCCATGTGTTATACAAGGAGTGTTTTACAATTCTTCCATGTGTTATACAAGGAGTGTTTTACAATTCTTCCATGTACTATATACTATATAAGAGTGTTGGGCCAGCCGGCGCTGACAGTTGGGCCAGAGGTTGGGCCCAACCTCCGTGTCCGGCTGCTGGGCTCCAGCTTTTCACCCCCCGCAGCAGGGCATCTCTCCTCTGCTGTGGCCGGCCTCCGATATAGGCCCCGCCCTTCCGCCAGAACTTGGGAGGGCCAATTGTCACGGCACCGGAGGCCTCCAGGTAAGGAGGTGCGTATGTGGGGGGGGAGGGAGGTTTGTGTGTGTGAGAGTTATGTGTATGAGGGGAGGGTTATTATGTATATGGGGGGGGGTTATTATGTGTATGGGGGAGGGGATTATTATGTGTGGGGGAGGATGTTACTTTGTGTATGGAGAAAGGGAGGGTTATTATGTGTATGGGGAGGGAGGGTTATGTGTATGGGGGAGGGAGGGTTATTATGCGTATGGGGGAGGGAGGGTTATTATGTGTATGGGGGAGGGAGGGTTATTATGCGTATGGGGGAGGGAGGGTTATTATGTGTATGGGTGATGGAGGTTATTATGTGTTTGGGAGGAGGTGGGGATATGTGTATGGTGGAGGGGAGTTATGTGTGTGGGGGAAGGGGGGTTATTATGTGTATGGGAGGGGGGGTTGTTATGTGTGGGGTGAGGGGAGATATTATGTGTATGAGGGAAGAGGGATATTATGGGTATGGGAGGAGGAGGGGAGGTGTTATGTGTATGAGGGAAGAGAGAAGTGGGGCGTGAGAGAGAGTGAAGTGGGGGGGGGTGAGGGAGAGAGAGATGGGAGACAGAGAGGTGAGTGGGACCTGGGGGCGTGAGGTAGGAAGAGATGGGGGCATGAGGGAGAGAGGTGGGAGGAGGAGAGAGGCGAGGGCGTGGGGGAGAGAGTTGAGGAAGAGGTGGGAGGTGGGTGGGAGAGGGAAGTGAGAGAAGGAGAAGGCAGGGGATGAGAGGGGGTGGTCTCGCAAGGCCGCTGACAGAGTGTGGGGGTGTGAGGGGGGGCAGTGGAAAATGTAGTCTTGGGCCCCGGGAAAGATGTCTGTGGCCCTGCATTTATTACACAAGGTGTGTTTTCCAATTCTTACATGTATTATATGAGCTGTGAGGTTTTTTTGTGTGCTTTTTTTAATTTTTATATCTGTATATCCATATCTTTTATTAAAGCCCCGCCGGCTTCCGTATCAATCCTGTGCAGTAAAAATAAAATTACAGCCAGTTTCATTACCTTAGCGGCCAACCGCTAAAGTAATGAAAAGGTTAAATAGCAGGCACTGCATAGTTGTTGGTACAGGGGGTGAGTGAAGCTTTTAGTTGCCCCAAGGTGGCTGTTTAGACCTTGCGGGAGGGTGGCAGTAGAAGTTAACCCCTTCATTACCTTAGCGGTTGCAACCGCTAAGGTAATGAAGGGGTTAACCTCCCGGTCTACCCTCACACAAGTGGCAAAGTGAAAATCCAAGCGGTCACTGCTAACACTCCGTAGTCTCAGCCAAGCATGGTTGTATCAAAAAACTGTATTGGTTCATAAACATCAACATGGAAGAACCTCTCCAACGCGTTTCATTCCGTGGCAGGGAATTTATCAAAGAGATGATTTTTGGTCACCTCCGTGAATCACCACACAGGATACATGAGTCTGTTTGCATTCTAGCAAGTTTTGTAGCATAGGGACATTTGTGGGGTCATACCCTGATTTTTTTCTACCCTCACACAAGGCCTAAACACTACCCTGGGGTAACTACCACCTTCACCGCCCCCTGTACCAACAACAGGAATGGGTAAAAGTTCTATTAACCAAAGAAGGCTGATAGCGCTTTTCCCCATTCAAATTTCTTTTTACAGTGCAATACATAAATACAAATGCCCCCCCCCCGTCCCAGCCCCAACATATACAGTACAGTAATTGGCTAAATTACTATTATCTAGCTATTAATAATAGTACAGTATATTTGCCCATTCAAAATAAAACCAGCCAGCATAAAGTAAATAAAACTTCTACTTACCCCTGCCAGGGTGAAGGATGTCCTCGTCTTCCTCCCTGTCCTTGTCCTCGGTTGGCAGGAACATTATAATTAAAAAAGATACTACTGGCCACTAACCCCTTTATCACCTTAGCGATTAGAAACCGCTATAGTAATTAAGGCGTTAACACCCCTCCCCCGCTACCCACCTGGGAGGCCTAACCACCCTGCCCGGGGCAACTACCCCCACCCTCTACCCATTGATTGATTGGCACAGTGGTGCACCATGCCCATATAATATGGGCATGATTTACCACTATGGCAGTCAATCGGCAACCTAAAAAAAAACAAGCACCAAAAATACGCAATTAAAAAAAACAAGCGCAAAAAACACAAAAATAAAAAAAAACAATCAACAATCAATGCACTCATTTTATCACAGTTTAGTGAATAAGCCCCTATATCTATGCTAGCAATCTTTGTTGATTATACCAGTTACTTTTGTAATTTACTGGTATACCGTACCAAAAAAAGGCATTTTTAATACAGCCTCCTGTGCATGTATTAAACGAATCCATATGGCAAAGCTGAATGCACATCAACAGAGATTTTCAAAACACATGATAATTTACTGACAAGACCGCATTTTCAACAAATAAAAAACCTACAGTACATGGAGATGTAAAGGTTATGTGCATAACAACTTCTGCAAACTCTCTATAAAATGTTACTTTTTTTTTACAGCAATACCAGTGTTGTCTAAACAAGACAGTGAAGTATGTATGAATGTATGTATGTATTGTACTGCAGCTTTATCTACAATAGATTGGACATTATAAAAAAACTGTAATTACCCCATCCCAGTAGATAGTACCACATCAAATGTTGTTTTTCAGCAAAAACAGCCACCACAATTAGTGTATGTAAGTATATGCCTTCACATAACATCCAGAAATAGTTACATCCCATTAGGTAAAGGTGGATGAACTGAGATATTTTGCAGCTAACCTGTGACAGAACAAAACAAAAATGAGTTAGCCTTCTAGCTTTAATAGATATGTTTTAAACAAGCATTTAAACAAAATGTTGAATACACCGATAGGTATTGTTCTGCATAATGGGAAAACTATTCATGCACATTGAGATTTCTCTGCAACGGTTACATCCATCCCTATGATATTCCATTGGATTGCAGATTCAAAATGACAATATGCAGGTTAGAAATTGGGTGTTTTATACAAGAAAGTTGAAGAGACATTATCACCATGAAACACACTATACCTCAAATATTTCATAGGTTACATCTCCCATTGTCAGGACTCGCCAGCCTGGACAACCTTAAATAGTCTTGTCGATTATAAACATACATGTACAGCTCAACCCCGTAATAACGCGATCCTTTACAACGTGAATCCGCTTATAACGCGATGCACACCTGGCTCCCAATTTTCGTATTTATGAATACTTTACAACACGATTATTGGTATCTTAAATACTTTATTGTACAGCGCATACAATTGTACATTATTCCTAACGCGATCCGCTTATAGCGCGATGTGATTCTTTGGACACCAAGCACAGCGTTATAAGGGGGTTCAGCTGTAGTAATAAAGACAGTCACAATTTCTCTATTGGTGATTGAATGAGTTAATAGACATCAGAGGGGGTTAGTGGTAATGAGCAGTTGTCAGTTTTGGAAACCCCCCCAATGAATCATAATGCATTTTGCTCAGGTGCCCTGACAAAATTTGCCATTTGCCCACTTTTTTGGGGGGGGGGGAGGGGGTGCGGGGGAGGCTTAAGTAACGGAGGTTGAAACATAGAATGGTGCACAATGTTGCAAAAGAAAATATAATTTTACAATAATCAAGCAACTTGTGTTTGAAAATGCAATGCTATTTTAAAATGTATTGCACCAAGATATTCATTTTAAATGCCATCATTTAAATAATTACCAGTGCAATATTCATAACAATCGTGATAGCTGACCCGATGAAGTATGGAAAGTGGGTGAGAAAATCTGATTCAGATCTAAGGTGAACAAAAGAGAAAAGCATTACATAATGGTGAACCACAAGTATGTTTCTTGAAAGTGAATAGGTCAAAGGAAAACCAGCAGTTACCTAGAAACATTTCCAGGCCCTTGTAATGGTGGTCATGTTCCGAAGTACTGTAGGGTGTATTTATTAAAGTTACTTGGATGCAGCAAAATGGTTAGAAAACAATCATTAGCGGACGTAACGGAAAAACGCCCATTGCTTTCAATAGGATTTCTTTTGTTTGTGAGTAATCATGGTTGTGCTTTTGTCCCATTTTGACCATCTTTCGTAGGAGGGAGGCTTTGCTAAATAGACCCAAGTTAAACATGAACATGTAATAGAGGTGGGTCATGCTGTGAAGGTGACATAGACCAGGTTATCTGAAGGAAGGGGCTACAGTTCTTCCCAATATAGGCATAGCACAGACAAGATAAAACAAACACGAACGCATCTGCATGTCTTCCACGGGTCCCCAAACCTATTTCTTTCACTCCATTGCCGCGTCATACACTGGTAGTACTGCAAATGGGAATAGTGGCATGCAAATAAACACATTGAGGGGGCGATTCTGTAAAGACCGAAGCTGCTATCTGCACTACGATTGGCCGCTTTAGAATTTATAGAATCATTCCCTAAGTGTGTCACTTTTAGCTTCTCATCCAACACAAATATGTACACCCAAGGCCGCGCCTATAGTGACCACGATGCGTGACGTCACCCGTCGCCGCTAGCGAAAGTTGTATTTTGCTTTGCGGCGGCGTTTCGGGCGACCAGGGCATTGATTGGTTCAGGGGTTGTCACATGAGGCAGTCAATAGAAAGAGGTGATCTGGCACACAATCAATGAAGCACTAAAATGTCAACTGCCGGTGCCCACAGACAAGGGGGGTCATCCTACCAGGTCCCCAAATGGTATCAGGGTAAAGAGAGTAGTCCAGGCACACGGTCTTATCACAAAGTAGAAAATTTAATCCAGCATAAATCCGTGTGCCTGGACTACTCTCTTTACGCTGTCACATGAGGCGACATCCCCTGAAAAATCAAATATTCCAGGCTTCCGAAAATCGCGTTGTCACGTTGCTTTGTCGCCGTCGTGCTTACTATAAGCGCACACGGCGGCGGCGACAATGCATTTGCTTTCGGGCGACGTCGCGTCGCCGTCACTATAAGCGCGGCCTAACTCCTGCATACTTTTCCTCCTGTTGTATTACAACTAAGCCTGGCAGAATATGCATGAAAAACTTTGTGGAAAAGCAATAGCACCTGCTACTTACTCATACCAGGTTGTTTCAGAATATCTTTCGAAAACAATAAGTATCAGTGTCTGTAAAGACAGTTAAAACTGAAGTTGTGACTTACTGGGTTGGTTGCAACTAGTTGTTGGTTGTTGGCCACTGCTGATAGCCAAATAATTGTAACAATAGAGTTGCAAACAAAGGAAAAAAACAGGTTTTTATGAAGCGTAATTCTCTGGCAGCTTAAATTCCTAAGGAAAAAACAAAACACCACCATTAAACAGGTGATTACATTATACTGGCGTTAAAAAAAAGAGTAACTTGATTACAATAAATGTGTTAAGAAAAGCTTCCAACAAATACATCATTATTAACAACAAGTGGATTATTTATTGTGTATACTGTACATAATCAGCTTGTCATGTACACAGATTGATAAGAAATTAAAGTAAACATTTTAAGGATTTCCGTTTCATTATCAATGTTGGACTTCAACATCTGTGTGTGATGTATAATCAGGCTTTGATATTAACTAATGGCTATCTGCATAAAAGAATATTAGCATTGCTAACTGTGTTAAACATCTTGCAATTCTGCGAAGTTTTGCTGACCGCTAATATTGTGGGCACAAGGCCAGATGACAACAGCTGTAGACGAGATATTGTTAAAAAGGGGAAGCCTCCCTGACCGCAAAAAGAGAATCTGTAGGCGCACTTGAGATATCTCCAAACCACATCGCATGTGATTAAAAAGTACCAAAATAGCCAAGCTCCCCTCCGTTTACCTCCGGTACGGGAAGGGAGGATGCAGGGCTAGGGAACCGGCGGATGTCCGCGGTGGCCAGAGTATGCAGGGCGCCGCCATCTTGTATCTTCGTGCATGCGCAATAGAAGTAGAGTACGGCGGCCATTACAGGCGTCTCCGCACGGGACTACATGTCCCAGCACCCTTAGGGGCTGCTTAACATGTGGGTCAACACAGCCAACAGGGCTGGGGGATTCACGGCAGGGAGAGGAGACAGTTTTTGCGCGAGTGAGGGAGCACGCCAGTCAGGAAGAGGACCGCAAGGGGTGAGGTAGTGTCTGGGTGCCAGTGGCTCCCGGACTAAGCCAGAATTCCCCTGCAGGTCCCAGTTAGGTTTCCTCCCCCTCGGCACATTATTGTAGGGAAGGTCCCAGGCAGGGACGCTCCCCTATTACTGTGTAGTATTAGTTCACCGGTGAAGAGACACCACACGGTGGTCTGCGGTCTGGGACCAGATTTTAACATCTAATAAGAATATCATCAATCATTTTATACACACGCTCCATATAAATATGCTATGTAATATGTGATATAATCGAAGTGTAAGTTCTCCTCTTAGCATACGAGCCCCATTCATTCGTAAAAGATATATATACTGTATTCATTTCATCTTCAAACTTAATTTTCAGCTAAGCAACAATTCCAAATTAAATTGAGTTTACACCTGAAATATGTTTGCAAAAAGATTTTTTTTTTTAAAGCATGCACTTACTTGAAGTAAAAGAAGATACCCAACGAAATTAAAAGGGATGCAATTGAAAGTCCATGTCCAATAATAGTCAAATAATACAGATTGAGGGCTGTCTGTAAAAAAACAACAACAACAACAAAGGTTTCAATATTCACCACTTATAAAGTGCAGAGGGGGGCTACTGTATGTACTTAGCATTACAGACGGCTTTTCTAGTGCAAACTCATCCGCAGCACGGATGTTTTATTATCTAATTAAACAAAATGAATAATGTTCACAGTATGGTTATTATAAATAATATTACACTAATCATTTATAATTAATAATACTAGTTATAAATAAACAACAAAATAGACTTAATTCTGTTTTAATTTTAAATTGTTTCAATCTGGTATTCGGCATGATGCAATACGTAAAAATTAATTTCAAATTATGCATCACGTATGAAGCATTCATACATACGGCACACTATGAAGGTGTACAGTATACTACATTTTAGCGCAAAAATATGTATGTATTATAGGACCTTAGTACATAGGCCCCTGAGTGTTTTTAAAACCCGGCTCATTTTTGTGGCACACATAGCTACAGTAGAAACGCCTTAAAGTAACATTCAATGTATACTGGCAATGAATCATTGATCCATTACTGTAGAATATCTTTCTATTTTAAACTATTCCAACATTGTGTAGTGTATGGTTAGAAATGGTTAGTGTACAGTATGTCCTCCCCACATCTTGTTTTCTTCCCGACACTGACTGAGAGAACAAGCATAGCTATAAATATAATGAGAGCAGCTGAAGTGGGTGAGGAGTTGGTGCTAATCTCATCTGACTCATCCGATAGTGCATCTATCTGTATGTTCTCTGCACTGTGATTACACTATCCTTACATTTCATTTTCAGCTATTCCAATACATTTAATTGAATTGGAAACAACAAGAAAGTATCCAGGAAGCAATCTGAATACCATTTATTTGAGCCTACAAGGAGTTTTTTTTGTTTTTTTTTCCTTTGTGTAACACGATTGACAAAAGCTGCCATTGATTTTATTGTGTTTTTATTGTATGTTTATTGTTTGGATCTCATCCAGTTTTAATTTAGCAAAAAGTTGAGAAAAAAATCAGATGTAAAATGAAAACCTACTGCTGTTTGTAACTATGTTAGTGTGCTTACTGACCGCTACTAACAGTGACTGTATTGTATAGTCCAGGGGTCTCAAACTCAGTCCTCAAGATCCACCAACAGGCCAACTTTTACGGATTATCACTGCTTCAGCACAGGCGGCACAAACAGTGGCTCAGTCAAAGACTGAGCCACTGATTGAGCCAGCTGTGCTGAAGCAGGGATATCCATAAAACCTGGTCAGTTGGTGGCCCTTGAGGACTGAGTTTGAAACCCTTGGTACACTCCTATAAGTGTCCGGATCGGCACTGTTGTAAATGAATTAATAACCCCCCAAAGGCATAGTCTCTCCTGGAATGTGGATATATTACAACAGCCTTATTTGATGGATGTCACAGCATAACTGGGGCCATATTTACTACGCAGTCTTCAGCCATGAGACACCTTCCTACACTGAAAGACACCGCAGAGCTCAATCACGTCAATGGGCTGTAAGGAGTCGTCCAGCACAGAAGACTGTTTAGTAAATATGGGCCTTCCAGTTATGCTGTTTTACCTTTCCAATCCAACCCACTGTGTATTAGAGTGTGATACAGTCAATAACATATTTGTGTGGTACATATATTAACTAGAAATTGCTGCAAAATCCAGTGACAGTGTTGATATCCGTTTTTTAAACCCCGCCATGATACTTTCATGATGCACGGTACTGTATGCAATGCTGGCGTGTCCTTAACCATTTCAGTGCTCCATTGATGTACACTGAACGTCATAAGGGTCAGCACCTTGCGGTCCCTGTGACATACAGGGTACATCTTGCTATAAATGCATATAATTTAGGGGGCGATCGCATTTACAGTTCACGTCCTGGGGGGCCTACCCATGATTGCTACGCCACATGCTTGAGATCCACGGCGCCGCCAGTCTTCGGACCCTCAAAGGGTTAATCTGTAACGTTTACCATATAATTGTTGGTGGCTGAGACACAGGGAGCTAAAATCACTTTCCCAGGGTCACCAGGAGTTTGCCCCCTTTCAAAAAGTACCTACCAACTACAACTACTACGAAGATGACTTATCTTCCAATATATTGCACTGCATACATTACTGGGGGGAGCCTTTTCCCTCATCTGTCGGCTGGGTAACGGTGATGTGTCTGGTCACCTTATTGGTTGAGGGTGTGCGATCCGCGCTACCTCGTCGCCAGGTGGGGAATTATGTTTGATTCCGGAGCGCAGGCTCCTGACGGATATTAAGTGGGAGGCGTGTGAAGTTAGTTTTGCCCTATAAATATTATTATTATTATTATTATTATTATTATTATTATAAGAGAGAGAGGTCCAATATACTGTAGTTACCATTTGAGCTTGAGAAAGGATGATGGCGATTAGAAGCATTGGTTGTAACTTTGTCTCCTGATATCTGCTTTCAAATAAAATGTATGTTTTTTTTTTTTTTTAACTTTTTCTACAATGGTGCTGTGACCTGTTTCTATTTGTGTGGTTCCTTCACGGCGTATATTACTGTAATTTCTGAAATATGATATAGTGACCTTGTCATAAAATCTATTTATAAATGGGTTTTTTTTTTTTCGATCCGCAGAAAGTTTTACATCTCTGTATACGTTTACTATAAACCTGGATCACATACAGTAGAGGCAACTCTTATTCGAACAAAAACCATTGGCAATTCCCCAAAAAACCCAGGAAACACCCAGGTACATTCTGAATAAATGCCTTAAACTTTCCTTAAACTAGCCCCAGCATTTCTGCATTGATTAATGGCCTATCAGATTAACAGCGGGGGTCCCTGGCAGTCCCATTCAAACTGAATTGGACTGCCAGGGATCCCTGCTGTGTTAATCCTATGGGTCGTTAGTCAATGCAGAAATACCTTAAACGTGCCTCAAACTAGCCCAGAACATACCCAGCACATACCCAGAATGTAACCCGGCTAGTTTACAGCAAATGTTAGAATAAACGTTGCCTCTACTGTACTGTAAATGTGCCATACATTACATACAAAATACATTCAAACATGAATAAATGCAACCTAGAAATGATGATGTGAAATTCACTTATAATTGAATTATTCAAACATTTTTGTTCACACTGGCACATGCTCCACCTTTTAGTAACATGTTCTTTACATCTTCGATACATTTCTATGCTTACAACAGTTTTCATTCCTACCTTTACTTTTACAAGTGTGAAGGTATTACACTGGGTGTAATTTGTCCATGTTCTGTTACTTTCAGGATGTCTGTACCAATATCCATTTTTTTCACATGTTTTTGTAACTTTCTCTTTAAAAAAAAAAAAGAGTGATTAAACTCAATCACAATGACTATAGCTAAGTACTACACATAGCCACCCATATTTATTAAACGCTGCCATTCCATTGGGGACTAATGGGAACTTCTTACAGCCCATTCAAAGAATAGTTCAATTTAGTAATAATTGGTCATTGGAACATACAGATGGAGCAAGACTCACTGTCTCCAGCACTGCGGTCAAAGAAGCAAAGGTCTGCGGCGCCGGAGACAGTGGGGCTTATTCTGTAAGGTGTGATAGAACTGACATGGCCTGGCAGGCAAATTTTGGCCCGGGGGGGAGGGGAAGCCCAACCAACCGGCCCAAGAATCAGATGGCCCACACACCATACATAGATACATGCATACCAAATACATGCACCATACACAGACGCACACACCATACAGACACCATACACAGACGCACGTACCATACAGTCACCAAACACAGACGCACGTACCATACAGTCACCAAACACAGACGCACGCACCATACAGTCACCATACACAGAGGCACGCACCATACAGTCACCATACACCGACGCGTGCACCATACAGACACCATACACACATGCATGCACCATACAGTCGCCATGTATCCTCTAACCCCTGATGAAGTCACATCACTACTACGCAATGAAACGTGTAGGGTGTCCTTCCGCTTGAGGTCGACATTGCAAGGAGCCTTTCTATTACCACTACAAATCCGCAGCACCTATTCCGGGGGTAGACTTATGCAGCGCTGGTGTCGATGCGCACCCGGAGGCAGATATATACGTCACCAGCAGTTCCGTGAGGGCTCAGTCCCAGACCTCGACCGTGTCTTCAACAACTCATACAGCTACTGTGTATCCTATCTCATGCGCATGTCCGAGCGGCCCTTGTGAGCTGCATTTTTATCTTGTCCACCATTAAACCTTTTAAATTGAATGACGCTATGGAGCCCGCGCTTTCTATTTTTGTTTTCTGGATGGCTGTAAGGATTATGGAGACACGCTGTTCACGGCGTGCCTCCCACTTACCTGCTGCCTCGCCTGACACCATCCTGACTCGCAGGGACGCCGGAGAGAGGCGCGCGAGCTCCTGCACTGTGCGCGAGCGCACACGTTCTTCTCTCTCTTCTGCCCTCGGATCAGGGCGTGAGGGTGCGCACTCAGCCGCAGGCGCTGCTACACAGAGGCGCGGCCACACGGAGGCGCAACCGCCTCTTAAAGGTACAGGTCCCAAGACTGTTGCTGCTATTGAATGCAGCCAGACTGCTGCCCTTTATGCCTCATCTCCTGGGACTCATAAGGGACCTATCCCTGCTACAGCTGGCTCCTTCTACACACCCCTTTATGGCTGCAATCCTATTGGACCCTCACTCCTTTATATACCTGCCAAAATCACTGGTTCTTTGGTTGAGCATAGTACCAGTTGTCCTTACCATTCTCTGCCTCCCTAGTTCTATTTTTACAGATCTCCTCGTGTATCAAACCGGCTTCCGCTACGTCTTCCTGTACCTCTGGCATCCCGAACTCGGCACACGGCAATTCGACTCTCCGCATCTCTGGCATCCCGACCCTGGCTTACGGTAAACGACAACGTCCCTCTCTCTAACCCTGGATTTGGCAAACGGCACTCTCTACCAACCGTACCTCTCCTGCCCCGATCCGGAATCCCCGACCAATCTACTTTCAAGACGTGTCTTCGTGGCTGTGGGTGGTGTTTTTACCTTCCCACCTCAGCACCGTGGTCCCGTCTCGTTTGTGGTGAGCACATCCTAACAATGGCTAAAGGAGGTGGTTGTTGCTGAGAAGAGCTGCTTGGAGTCTGCGGTGTTTTTACCAGTCTACTTTTTTTTTAAATTATTTTATTTGGCATACATTCCCTTTTGTGGTTTCCCTTCCCCCCCCCCCCCCCATTTCCCATCCCATTGCAATTCCTATTGTTTGTTGTCTATTTTATGGTTGTATTGTTTGCATCGGACCAATTTGTTCAAATCTGACCGTCCCTGGGGGCAATTTCCTCTTTGTCCCCCTGGCCAGTCCGCCCCTGAGTGCAGATGACGTGCTATTGCATGAAAAGTCCCATTGATTTAATACGACTTTTCATGCGATAGAACGTCATCTACGCTATCACACCTTACACAACAAGGGCCAGCGTCTGCCACGATCATGCTATGGGGGGACCACGCTTCCTAGTGGGAACCCCGGCAGTGTTAATCCTCCGGTGCCGTAACTGCAGGTGGCAGCTGCACCAAAGATAGTTAGCTTAGCTACATCTGTATTGAATCTTTAGTAATGTGTGATAACAAAACACATACATCAAATAAATGTACAATGTAAAAATCAGACAGCTTTTGAACTACATTTTGAAAGTTTATCCTGAAATGTTTGACGATTGTAACCTATAGGTTGAGGGACATTTCCACAGCCTCTAACATTGGATACGTGAAAATAGGTACACTTTAGTTCCTCTGTCAACGTGGGACACAGGAGCGTACAAGGGAGAGAGCAGCTCCTATGAAGACACCAGACCACATCAACACGTGCAATTTATTTTATACACAGATTATTCTATGAATAAAACACTTCTACTCCCAGGTTTATTTGTATATGCAAATATGTATAAAACAGAAGCTCTCCTATTACAGGCTGCTCCTTTATCAAATCAGTCACCAACCTTTAAGCTGTTGGAACTAGGTGAAGGCTCTGAGCTTCAACCAATGTGAGAGACGAAGTACAGCTTACACATGGGCATAAGGCACGATAAGTGTAGCTAGTTTTAATAAGAACAGCACATACAGTAGCGTATTTTTAAAAATGGCGCCTTTAGGCCCTTACCTGATGCCGCCCTTCTGTTTTTCATGGCAATGTGACATCACGCGCTGGCCGCTTGCGCATGCGCAGAAGCGGCCATTGCCACATTTGCAGAAGCGGCCAGCGGGGCTCGCGCATGCGCAGAAGCGGCCAGCCGATGCCGATCGTGCTCCAAATTCTGCTGCCTTAGGCCCGGGCCTATCAGGCCTAATGGAAAATCTTCCCCTGGCTACATAGGTACAGTTGGAGGGTATGCTTTTAAAGTATCCCTCCTTTATCAACTCTATATTGTACCCTTTCCTAACTGGCTATATGAAAGAGAGAGTATGCATAAATCTTATTACATTATCACTGACAGCGAGTACATAAGATTAATGTTGACGACCTATCCAGAGTCGCAACTGAAAATAAGAACAAAGGAATATTTTCAAATGTAATAACATGATTTCAAACTAGTTAAATTTGTCTTATTTGTTTAAAAAAAAAAAAGTATCAACCAACTACATTAGTAATAATAATAATAACTTTATTTAATGACGCTTTTCTTCCAATGGGACACAAAGTGCTTCACATTTAAGGTTATAAAAGAAACCCAACACTAGGAAAGATGCACCTTGTAAACTTTCAAAGAACACTTTGATTTACTCTGCTGCCTGTTTAAGGGCTTATTCTATATCCGACAAAGCGACAGATTAGGCAGTTGTCAAAAATGGGGAAATTCGGCCAATAACACCCAATTGTCCACTTCGGCTGATATAAAATACGTGTGGTACACCCTGTGAGGGTATAGCACATAATTAGCTGCTTTAAAACTGGCTGTGGTTACATGATTCTTTATTTATTTTTGTACTTGATGTATTGTCGAGTTCTGATCCATATTCTTTCCTGATGTACTGACTTTGGGTGCCTAGCAGTAGGAGCACAGGATCTGAGCAACAACTGAGCCCAGGTGAGAGCTTTCTCTGCATCATCTCTAAAATCTCGCATTTGATGAGTGCATGTTCTATTTTTTTCTTTCTGATATAATATAAGCCCCTTAGTCTCATACATTGGGTGTGACTGCAACTTACTTTTTCATATATTGTCTCATTCATTGACAGTTTCCTCATGCACTTCTGTGAAGTATTTGGTGAGATGGGGGTATTAATGAAAGTCTTACTGGGGCAAAACTGGGGCAAAACTGGGGCAAAACAATTGCAAAAAAATGCACTGTTTTATCAAAGAAAAACCTGTAATTGCTTTCAAATGGGCAGTCCTATTTGGCACAAAAGTGAAATACATGTAGGTGATTTAATATCTTTGGGGGAGGGGGGGGAATCATAAGTATTTTTAAATATTGTTTCAAACATTTAACATTTCATGGAATACAAATGCTTTGGAGGATTGTAACAGTTTGTACAGTATCTATTGTCTTTTGGTGATAGTTCCCAAAGCAACAGATACACTGTTATTTATGTTCTGCTCTTTGTTTGCAAAGTAATTATGCTGCCAATATTAGTCAAGCAGATAATTAGATGTTATGCATGAGTTCAGTGTTCCAGGAGAAAATAAACACATTCTTTTTTTGTTCTTTTCTTTATACGAGATACAGATAAGTAGAACTGTTATTTTAAGGCTGATTGAGAGCCAAATCTATTAAACAGTGCTCCTCCATAAGACACCGTTCTGGAGCCAGAAAACTCTGTATGGCCTATTCAAGTGACTGGTCTGCAAGACGTAGCCCAGGGCATGACTTTAATGCGGCATCCTGCTGGGTAGTGCCGGATGAGAGTTATGACACTTTCGAGATTATATGTTGCATGTGAAGTTTTTTCAACCTGCGTCTTTTAGCATCAAGGCATTTTAGCTTATTTGGCTCCTTGTGCATTAACTTGTGGGGGTTGGTTACAGGAGTAGGGCGACCATATTTGTCCTGGAATGTCACGCATGCGCAGTCGGTGGGCGCACATGTGCGATCGGAGCTTTTTGGTCGCCCATACGTACGAGCAGCCGGCAAACATAGATTGCGTATGCAACACCAATGAAAAAGAAAACTGGGACACCACCCCAAAAAGTTGGGTCATTGCCCTAAATACTGGGACATCTAGTCACCCTATAAAGGAGGAGTTACCCAACTCACTAACAGTGGTGTATATGTGAAATTATAATACATCTACAATGTTAAATATAACAAATTACAATACATAATAGATATTTCTTTGGCAAAAAAAAAGTTAACCGATTAAAACTATTATGAAGAAGATATTTATAAAATGAAAATACATATTCCGCTAGTTCCTCCCCATACATACATTAATTTCCAAAAACCCTCCCCATTTTAAATGGTCTTAAAAAATGGTTCCTTGAACCTCAAACAGCTTCTCCTAAAAACTCATAACCTTAACATAAAAACAAAAATCAAATGCTTTTGTTTAAAAGACAAAATGGTTAGCAAATAAAACATAATTAGACATGTGCTAACTGTTCGCCCATGATTGTGAAATTTGCCTTATGTTTCAAGCTTTGATAACTTTAACTTTAAAAAAAAGTTTGCCTGGCAGTTCTCTATTTGTCTCTCCATCTGTCTGTCTGTCTGTCTGTCTGTCTCTCACTCACTCACTCACCTCACTCTATTAGTAACTCTATTAGTAATTCTCCCTCTCTCTACTTGTGTCTCTCCCTCTGTCTCTTTCTCTCTCTCTCTCTCTATTTGTCTATCTGCCTCTCTGTCTTTCTGTCTCGCCTGCAGAACTAATTAATCAGGGTATATTATACTCTTTAGAATGTAGTTTCAAACTTTTGGGGCTAAAATAACTGTACAACATAAAGCCAGCTTCATTAGTACAGATTTTCTATTTGGAAACCTATTCTCAATATAAACGAGACACTGTGGTTATTTTCCTATCCATTCTCTTACACCTTCTTCCCTATAAGATATTAGAGTTTTTCATTAAATCATTACATGCATTTGCTGCGTTGAATACAGTTCCATGAACATTAGCAGCAATTATTTCATACATACCGGAAGGGTCAAAGTCTTGAAAATAATCAGGGCAATGCTGCACAGAAGGGGTTCCTGCGGGCACATCACCCCAACACAACCAGCCGTCCCACGTCCTGTTACAAAACTGACCTGCTATGCAAAAATCAGACCATTAATTCTCCAGTTATCTGTCAATGTTCAGTTTATGAAATGAGCCCAATCCCACTGGAGAAGAAATGACACCAATGACAAATACAACTTTTCTTGCTGTGCTTCCTATTTTTGCAGACGTGCATTTGGATCATGAAGTTTATGAATCATTGGAGTCCCTGATGTACATGGCCATGAATGTAGAAATATAGGCTACACAGCTCTTTATCACTACGGTAACTGTAAAGAAGAACACATGTTGGAATCTTACTATTAACCGGGCGGGACAACAGTGCAGCGAGTTTCATAGGACAAATGTCTCCATTAGGAGGGGATGATTTAGTAATAAAAAAAAAAACAAGAGGGCACCACAGGAGGAAAAGCTTTTTCCAGAAAAAGAGGAGTACTAGAACAAGTCATGCTTTGAAACTGGAAGAGTGAGAGGCTCAGCATTGATTGTTTTTGTCGCTCCTCTTGGCATGAGTATTTTATTTAAAGCAATGCTTCCCAACTTTTTTTTTTTTTTTTTTTACATTGTGCACCCCCTGCTAGGAAATATTTGTTCATATTTGTGTATATTTTATTTCTTACTCATCAGATTATTGCTAACAAAACTGACCGATCCCAGGCAGTATGATGTCCTGAGACCGTGGGGGGGAACACATGCTTAATTAAACCCCAAACTGCACCTTGGTGTGTGCTGACAGCATGTGTGGGACTAGCTGTCAATTACTGCTGGAGTATCCAGAATCACGCCCCCCAGTGCCATACCGCTGTGGATGCAAAGCATTGTGGGGAGTGACTTCAGTAGCTCCTGCTGTAATTGACAGCTATACCACCCACACTAAGGCCCTGTTCACACAGCACGCTACACAACGTGCGTGCGCGCGTTCGTCACAGATTCCTGGCGGCCAATGGTAGTGTTCAGTATTGAAACTACCATTGGCTGCAAAGTATGGCTGCAAAGTACGTAGCTACTGGTGATGCATTGTAGAATAACTATACAAATGTGTAGTCTTATTTCTCATGTCAATCACAAGGAAAGTCCTTTTCATTAGCAATGAGACTATACTCAAAAGCGGTTTAAACTGTTCATATGGGAAAACATTGGTGAGTCTTTGTACGAAAAGGGCGATAGCCCTTTTATGCAGGTTAAACATTGAGAATGGCAATTGTCCTTTAGTAACTAAACCCCTTAACAGTGTTTATGTTATAGCTTTTACTAGGGCATAACTACCCTTTATAGATTTTACATTCAAAATACTATACATAAGCATTATAAAAGTAAACAATGACAGAAGGACATTCACCCTCTTTTTCATGTGCGGGCTCCTGCATAATTTTTTGATAGCATTCATACTGCGCCGTCATAATCTTGTTCCGAGTAACACCCACATATTCCGGGTTCTCCGCCTCGGGTAAAATCTCTGACCCATCAGGTTCTTGAACAGCTAATACATACATC